>NW_008824192.1:37419-59083 GCF_000699105.1 Pygoscelis adeliae
CCCTTCCGCAGAGCGTGGCCCCCCTCTTTCTCAATGGGACCGGGGGTTCAATCGATGAGGGGGCTGGGGGCTGCTGTAGGAGGGTCAGGGAGTCCCACCAAGGAGGAGCATCTTGTTACCATCTCAGCAGGGTACGCTGGAGCCCCTTATCAAAGCCCTGGGGACTCGGCCACCTTCAGCAATGCCTGAACCTGGTCTGCACCGTACCCCTCTAACCTTGGGCTAAGCATCACCTCGGCACGCTTCCCCGGCGTGGTTGACCCTCGGCAGGGCACGGCACGGGGAACGGGCGCTCTAGGGCATCTTGGCTGATGGTCAAAAGGAGAACCGCCCTCTTCGGATTTTTTTTGACCAGCCGATCTTGCCCCGTGGGCTCCCTGCCTCTGAGAAAGCAGGATGCAGAAGCTGGGGCTATTCATGCCTTTAGGAGGCTGCCCCGGTTGCCCTGTCGCATTGGGCTGCTCGAACTGTGAATTTTAATTACACTTCGGGATCAATACGGTGGCCTTGGTAACGAGCTTATTGCTGCTGCAGAATCTGTTTACTTCAGGTTGGTGACAGCCAAAGAACTTAGGTGGCCGAGGACATGATGTTCCAGCTCGTCAAACAGGCTGCATTGTAATTCGGGTGAGGCTCCCGCGGTCCTCGGAGGTGGGTACAGCTTCCCCTTGGCTGCCTCCCGCAGACCTGGAGTTCGCTGGCAGGACCCATTCGTGCCTGGCAGAGGAGTCGCCTTAATTCAGGAGTTGTGATCTGGGTGGGGGTTGTGGGAACCTGGTTTATCTACAAGGTGTGGGCGTAGGCTCCTTCTAGCCTTCTGCGGGGAGAGGGAGATGGTAGGCAGCCTGGAAAGGAGGTTCCTCGGGGCTTTGCCTTGCCGAAATTCATGTTTTGGTTTCCTCCTTCCAGATGGTCTGGGGTGAGGTTCAACCTGTGTCTGCTGTTTTCGGTCTCTTCTCCTTTCGCCTCCCCACAGGGAGCTCCGAATATCGCACGTTCTTGCACCGTGGGGAGAGGCTTGCATCCGACCTGGGCATGTTTTGGAGCGAGAACATCTGGCCGATCCCTGTTGACTTTGGAGCCGTCAGCCTCTTGCAGGCAGCGCAGCCTGTGTCTCCCTACATTAACCGACCCCTTCTTCAAATATTCTCTGAGCTTGCCATGCCTGCAAGGATGTCACTTCTTATCCCTCCTGCCGCGTTTAAAAGAAAGGGGCTTAACTGAATCAACGCTGTCTGCAGGAAGGGGCCGGCTTTGCTCCGACATGAGGAGTTGGTGTCCGGGAGGGTGATGTTTGTCCATCCTGGTAATGATTCCTCAGAGTCCTGAGCAGCAAACAGCCTAAGCTGAAGCCTGGGCTTTCTCTCCTTCCTTGCCTCTAATCAGATGCATCAAAAGCGAAGTCCTTTCCAGGGCTGAAAATAGAGTATGCTGGTGAATGAGGAATGGGCAGCTCTAGGTGATGCACTTGTGGAAATAGCACTGTGAGGTGCTTGTGGGGGATCAGCCAGGGCTGGAAACCTGGGGAGGATGTATTTCCAATTTTCCGATTGCACAGCTGTATTTCCTGACTCTCTGGGATGTATTGTAAACAGGCTGCTCCTGTTTCAATGCTGATCCTGCCTGGCATTTTCCCTTAGAGCCGTGGCATAGGGATGGAGGGTCTTTTTTAAGTGTAGCTGAGAGTCGCTGGAGCCTTGCCTGGGTGGTGTTTGCTGTATTGGTCTCTCGAGAGACCAAAAGAGATCTTTGAAATGCTGTGATTCTGCAAGTCGGTTCTGGGGGAGAAAAGGAGGCAGGTGGGGTATGTGGTGTGCTGGGGATGCGTAGACTGATTTCCTCCCCCAAACACAGGGGCTGCTTTAGCATTACGGAGGAGAGGTTTGGGGTTTTCAATTTGTTTGGGGTTTTTTTTTTTTTGTGGCTAACCCTCGCTTCAGGCCCATGTGGTGGAGCTGAACAAGCCCTCTGACAGCACGTCTGAGTGTTCCCGTGGTCTTGTACAGCTGTGGTTGTAGAGGAGTTTTCTAATTAATTTAAAAATCAATGCTAATTAAAGATGATTCCCTATCAGCTGTGACACACAAACACATTTCCATGGGCTTCCAGCTCCGAAGCAGCCAGCCGGCCCGTTTGCGTCCTCGGTTTGCCCCACAAGTCACTGCAAATGATTTAACCCACAGTCCTGTCCGTGCAATGCTCCCAGCAAGGTAACTCCAATTAATACCAATTACCCTGTTGCCCAAACACTTGGTGTGCCACAGGCGCACGGCTGGGTGGGCGCCGCAGACGAGTCCGTAAGTGAGAAGTCTGGGATGTCTTTAAGCCGATCGCTTTTTGCGCTGCGGGAAGCGAAGTGTGCCCCTCCGGGTAGCCGTGCTGGGTTCGTAGGGTTAACCTGTGAAACGCGATGGGAACTCACTGCCCTTAAGGATCCCAGGGACTTTTGCTGTTCCTGCTGTGAGGGAGATATCCCTCTGCGTTAAAGCCGGGAGCAAGCCTTTGCCTCGATTCCTGGAGTCCAAGGACTAGATGCCTTATCTGCTGGTGGGGAGCTTTCCCTCTGCTCTTGCTGGAGGCAGTGCACCTTTGACCTCAAGGTGTTTATAAGGCAGTAGTTATTCCCAGTTACTATTTAACAGCTGGGCGCTCAAAATCACATTTATTTTATTTAATCCTGCCTTCTGTTTATTTTTCCTTTAACTAGCATTTACAGTGATTCCCATGATGACTGAAATCTTGCAGTGGTTTCCAGCCTATTAACCTTTGGAATGGGCTCATTTCTTTCCTGGTGTTTCTTCTTCTCTGCCAAGCTTTGGGATTCGTTTGAAAGTCCTTAATTCTCCTCTCGTACTCACGGAAACTCATTGGGTTTTCCCCCCCCTGCCCCCAGAGCTTTACCCAACCAGCCCTTCTCTGCCAGCGAAGGATGGAGGCTGGTATCAGGGCTTGGCCGTTTTACTTTGCCACGACCTCGGTGCCCTTTATTTCCTTGTTGGGAACGGTGTAAAGGTTTCCAGGCAGAGATCTGGCTGCGGTTCCTGCTCAGGGAGTTGGCGGGGAGAGTGCCAGACAGGTCTCTGCCTCTCCAGAGAGAAAAACCTGCCCTGTGAACCCTCTGGGAGCTAGAGGTACAGATCCAAGTGGCACTGAATTCAGCACTGATCGTGCTTCAATCCACAAGGCAGAGCAGCACCCTTGGGCAGCTTTTCCCAGCTGTGGTGTCTGACCAAAGCGCTTTGAGGTTTCCTCCAAAGGTTTGGGTTGGGGGAACCATCAGGAGAAAGTCCTCCTGTTGCAAAGGCCACACCTGGAGCAGAAGCAGGTCCTGTTCCTCCGTATAACTTCTCTAGCTGGGGCTGTGCCGCTTCTAGCTCTCCCCAGGGCCCTTGGTGCTCTGCCAGTGGGTGTAGAGGATCAGAAGATGCCTGCTGAGCGCCCGGCTGCTGACCTGCTCCGCCAGCATCCCTGCAGCACGGTGGGGCTGAAGCCATGGGCATTGCCCCCCCCCGCCTACGCCCGGCCTCGTGCTCTGGCTGGGGTACCTTTTGCTGCTGAGCTGATTTGAATTGGAAATCTGGTTGTCCCGTGAGCTTGGCTGCAGCCTCGTGTGAATTCGTGCAGCTGCTTGTCATCTAGGTGTGTGCTGGCTCGCTTGGCCGGAGCTTGGAGGTGATAAAATGGGGTGGTTTACGAACCACGTAGCCAAACCCACCTCAGAAAACCTCTCCTTGCTGGTGGTTTGGGAGTGAGGATGGTGAGTGGTCAAGGTGGGAGCCTCACTGATCCCGATGCCCCCATCCCCCTGCTCCGAGTGCCTGATTTTTCCTTTCCTTCAATCCTTATGGGATGCTGTGGTCCAGAAATAGCCCCCTGGGGCTGGGTAACCTCACGGGAGAGGAACCTTAAAAACACCCATCTCTGCCTTGCTGATTTCCACCCCAGAAATACATGTGTCCTGTTGGGTCGTAGAGTGGAAGCTGTGTCCCCCTGTGTGCCGGAGGGCTGGGGGATGCAGCGGCTTCCCTGCCCTGTGTCTAGACGCTGTCCTGTGGGAACAGGGGCTTGGCTCTCCCAGACTGGAAGCGGGGCAGAGGGGGTCTGAGGACAGCGGCAGCCAAAGCCTCTTAACAAACCCAACGCCCCGGCACGGGCGCGCCCCCGGCCGCGGTGGGACTGCTGCCAGCCCCGGGGCCAGCGCGGGGGAGAGACACTGGGAACCTGCGGCGAGCGGGCTTGGGGCGGCTTCAGCCCCTCGTCCCAAGGGGGAGAAAGGTGGCAGGAGGCTGTGGGTGGCTTCGGGGAGGGCTCTTTTCTCCTGGTCGGGAAGTGTGGGGTCCCCTCTGGAACCCGAGTGGCCGCAGGAGCAGAGCCTGGAAGAGTGCTGTCCCCTCTCTGGGGAGGTGGCGCAAGCAAATCTGCTGCTCGGCTCTTCTTTTTGACCTAGAATAGAAGCAAAGCCTCATGCTGGTTATTTTATTTTACTTTTTTCTTCCGCTGATGCGCGGCTGAAGAGACCTCAGCCCCTGGGGTGCCTCTTCCCTCCCTTGCTGCTGCGTTGACTGAACGTGACGACTCGCTTCTGCAAATAAGTGGATTAAAACAACTTGTGCTTTAGAAACGCCTGAACTCATCAGTGTGGCAGGACCCGGCTCCTGGTGAGAAACCGGTCGCGGCTTCCCGGGGGGAAACAGTGCTGGGGAAAGGGTCTTTCTGCAGGTAACGAATCCTCGATGTTTGAAGCCTGGGTGTTTGAAGGTGCCTGTCTCCAGGTCTGCAAAACTCAGCGCCCTGGTACAAGCTGATGGTCACGTCTCAGGTGCAAGTGGGGCTGGTAAAGAGGATAAGTACTGATTTGAGCTGTAAAGCATTTCTAGACTGGCTGAATTTCCAGGAATGACAAAGAAATGATGAACTTAAAAGACAGGTCACGTCAGGGCTGCCTTAGCAGCGTGGGCAACCAACAGTGCCCTCCCAGCCTCTGCCAGAGAGCTTTTGTTGGGGAGAGGAGACTAAATAAGGGAAATTGGCTGCCCTGAATAGTCCTGATCTCTGCCGCGGGCTTTCTGCTGTCAAAGGAAAGGTCCCAGGACCCTGGATCCTTTCAGGCTTTCTCCTGGGAGGGCAGAAGTGGGTTACAGAGACTTTCTTGCTTTCCAGGCGGTTGTGTTGCTGCGAGAACGTGCTCTGCTCTGATTTTGCTGTTTCTCCCTGGGTGACTGCGCTGTGTCGTCACGTCCACGGACGTGGTGGAGGAAACTCAGGAGGCTGGAAGGTTTTAGGTGGTTCGCTGCTTCCTTCTTATCTTGGGTGATGTGCAGAGCCTGCTTTTTAACCGCAAACCGCCCCCCCCCAGTTACTCCAGGACAGAAGTGGCTGTAAGGGCACTTCTTTTTACACCACTGTGGATGTGCCATCACTCACGTTGTCCCTCATGAAAAATAATAATAAAAAAAAGGTTGCTAAGGCAAAGCTGGTGGTGGTAAGATGGGAGCCTGGAGCCGTTCCCTGGCACGTGTCCTTTCCCCTGTGGTGCCTGCCTCTCGGTGAACCGGGTCAGTGCGTGGCCCCGGGGATGGCTGTGAGTTGGTGGATGCTTTCCAAATCCTCTTCCTCCTCCTTCTGCAACCTGCTCTGCTGCTGTCCCCCGAGGCCGCACGGGATGCAATCAGGGATGCGTAGCACGGCAAAGGAGCTTGAGCATCCTCTCTGGAGCCGTTCTGGGGATGGAAAGAGTTTTAAAATTAAAAGTGGGGTCATCTTGTGTGAGAGGGACGTGCCTGGCTCATCTGTGCCCAAGGTAAATCCAGCTGGATTTACAAAGTAGCTCAGAGGTAGGGGGGGAACTTCTCTTACTCGGTAAGCTCAAAAAGCTGTTCTCTAGCCTGACTGCTGGGGAAGAACGCGGGATAAACCATCGAGGATTGCACCCCCAGCAGTCACGAGCTGCTGGTTCTTTTAGATGGTAGCAGTCCAGATCTGGAATCTGTTTGCCCTTCCTGTGTTGTAATAATTAAACAAACGAGGCCGTATGTGCTGGGGGCATGTGTGCTGTTGGGTTTGGGGCTGCTCGGCCAATGTGCCCACGTATGGGCAGGTACCTTATAACACAGGGAGAGGCTCGTTGAAGCTGCTTTTTTAGCTTCACGGTGGTTTTGGGATGCACTGGGCAGCGCAGCCAAACAAAGTGGCCGGTGTTTGCCTTGGGAGGACCCGGGCACCTCTTTTGACCCTTTTTGGGATGTGGTGCTGTATCAGCAAGGCCGATGCTCCCTCACCTCCTGCCTGGCCAGACCCAGTGCCTGGAGGGGTGGTTTGAGCTGAAAACGAGCAGCCGTTGTTGAGAAGCGTCGGATCTGAGTGGGAATGGGCACGGTCGCGCCAGGTTTCACAAAGGGAGAAAATGTACTTCTGGCTTGGCAGGTGTGACTGGGAGCAAGCAGCGTTCAGCGTTGCTTCACAAAAACTTGGCAGGAGATGTCAGTTCCTGGTGTTTTCCTACAGGGCATCTCCCCAAAAAAACCCCCTGCTGTACCAAGCAAGGAGCTACTCGTTTGGCACAGGGCTCCATCAGGACCCCGGCCCTGTCTCCTCCTGTAAGAGGGTAGCGATGCTAGAAAACACCCCGGCTCTGTTTCTTTGAAGAGAAATCGGTGCTGTGTTGTTTTGCCTCCTTGGTCATGAATTGCTGGGATGAAAAAATATTTTCCTTGCTCTTAAACCCTTGTGCTCCACCCGGTTGGAAAAGCAGGATGAAATTTGGGTTGTGATTCACGATCATCCTCTCCGCGGCCGGACGGTCCTGATCCCGGTCCCCTGTCGCCGCAGCCAGCCCGGCTTCGGTCAGACACAGCCGACTCATCCGCAGCCCCCAGCCGGGGATGCCGTTCATTCAATTTCCCATGACAAGCTGAGGGATTACGAGATTTTCTTCGTCGTCTTAATGCAGCTAGAGAGCCCAGCACGTGGAAGATAACGCGGCCGACGGTTACGCACGTTGCCGGTCGGCTCGGTTGCTTTGCCTGACGGCGGGGCCTGCCGTCCTCCCTCATCTTCCTCTCGGCTGGTTGCCGGACGCTGCGTTAATTTGCCGGGCTTGGAGGGGGTTTGATGTGCAAACGGTTCATTCGATTCGGAAGCTGTTTGCAATGTTGGATGATAATTTTAGACAGGGCAGATTTTGCTAAGCTGCAGAGTTCAGATGAGCTCTAGTAAAGCCACGGCGGGGATTACTGTGGTTAATTCAGGACTTTGTTTCTTTAGCCTTGATTCTAGAACTGCTGTTTCTCCTAAAAAGTGGGACCGTGCCTTGGAGCTGGCTCAACACCCACGGCTGGTACCCTGGAGGGGACGATGGTGTCCGGTAGATCTCGGTTGTCTTGGTGTGGGGATGACATGGAGCTGAGGAGCGCAGCAGCCCTCCGTCCCCACCCTCTCCTTCCTATCGCATCCGAAACGAGCTTTGCTCCATGAGACCATCCAGGCAACACGTTTCACTGCAGGAAAGTGCCCTGGCCCGGGGTTTCCATCTTCTGGATGCTGTAAGCAAGGACAGACACCCACCTGCACCCTGGGCTGGAGCAGCAAAGCCTGGGTTATCTGTTTTTTCCCTCCTGGGTTCACCTCTTCCCTGGAAACCTTTCCCTGAGATGGAGAAAATTCCTCAGCTAACACTTTAAGCTGTTTTAATGCCAGCAGCTGTTTTATGGGGCATGTTTACACCCTCTGGTTTGATGAGTTGCCAGAGGAAGAGGTGGGTGTGAAGGGGTGGAAATCTTGCTGTTCTGAAATTGCTGATCTTTTTTTTTTTTTTTTTTGCTTCCCCTGCCCTGGAAATGCTCATGAGTAATACGCCAGCATGGAGGTGGCACAAGCCTTTCTCAGGCTGTCCAGGGAAGATTGATCCAAGCAACAGACCTTGAACAAATTCCAGCAATATCATTCCTTGGTTGGGAAACCGCTGTGCCTGCCAGCTCTGGCCCCATGCCCCGAGGATGCTGCTGTTACCTGCCTGGTGTTGCTTGCTAGAAGTGCTTCTGCACCTCTTACCTCTTGGTACCAGCTCTCCCAGCAGTGCTGTAGGATATGATGCCCTCCAGTTCCTCCCTCTGCACCAAACGACCTAAACCAGTTGCAAAACCAAACCTGCAAACTCCATGTAGCGTTCCCATTCCTTCCGCTAAAGCAAATTCATGCAATTTGATTTGCATCAGAATTGCACGGCGTCTGCTGGCAAGTCTGGTCTGGGAAGCAGATACCAGGCTGTAACATATCCAGTACGGAGGAGCTGGCTAAAAACCTTTTAGCAGCAGCACCCACAAAAATGCCTGGGATGCCTGCCTGGGTGTGTGATGATGGACTTGATTTGGTGCTAGTCTGTTCCCGGAGGGGATGCTGGCGTCACCTCCATCGCTCCACATCACCCCACACGTCCTCCCTTGGACTGAGCAGTGGGTTTCACGTCCCTGTTTCCCCTCCTGAGCAGAATACCAACGCTGCTTTTGGCCCATCAGCTGGGTTTCTCCAGGAACCGTGGCTCCATTTTACAGCCCAAATAGCCATACTAGTGCTGCAGACACCCCAGGCCCAGACTATGCAGATTCCTCCTTCCTGGGATGGATCATCTCAACTAAATAGTTTCATTCTTCTCCCCTTGAAGGCTGTTTTCCCGCATCAAAGCTTTTGGGATCGTTGTGGCATGGAAGACCCCTCCTTGAGGCCACTGTGGCCCGTCTCTTTCCATCAGCTTGATTTCTTCAGGACTCTTCTCAAGGTCTCCTGGGTCTGTGGGGATGCTTTGTTAATCCCACTCCCTGCGATGATGTCTCATCCCTGTTAAGTGGCAAAATTAAATCCTGCAGCGACGTGATCAGAGGGAAGAGGCCGTGCCGGGGCTCTTTGTCAGGGTCTCCTGCGTGGCAGCACGCTGGGGAAGGGGGCATCAGGCTGGATTTGCTGGCGCGTTTCCTAATTCCCTTTCATCTCCGTTGTCTTTCTCTTGCAGAAGTAGCAATAAGGTTTTTTGCTGGCTGGTCACACGGGATGAGTGCAGCAGCTGAGCAGTTTGGGGCTATTTTTCCCCTCCTTTCAGCCCAATGCACTTGAATTTGATGAGCCGGTGGTAGGTGCCAGAGCCTTGAGTTGCCTCTGGCCGAGAGAGGAAGGAGGGGTGGCTGTTTTAGGGCTTCTCTTACAATGGAAACATCTGTAATGCAGAGGAGACTGAAAGGCAATGCAATGTCAACTACTCCTCGTTGAAATGTTCTCTCTTGATGAGTGTTTTTCCCCCTGCTTTTAGTATTGATTTTGGAAGGACGTGCTGTGTTTTTAACCTGTGGGATGCTCTGCTCCTGGGGAAGAGCCTGGAAGCACCAGGGATCTGAGTTTCTGCTGGGACCACCCCAGCTTTCATGCTGCTGCACTTTTGGGCAGAAATCAGTTGGGACCGGTGGGGTTGGAGTGGGGGCTCTGCCTGCACAGGGCTTGTCTGGAGGGCCGCACGGCATTTGTGTTGTACAAGCAGTCTGACTTTCTTGGAGGAGCCTCAGGGAGCCAGAGATGGGCTAAAGGGGGTGTTTCAAGCCTCGCTGGGTGCTTTTTGGGTTTTTTTTTATCTGCAGGCGTTAAGCGTAAAATCTGCTATAACCTTCTGGTGACAGAGATGATCGGGCAGAGGAGGGGGTTCAATATTTGGCATCTGTAGCCACAGATCTGTTCCTTGATGCATCTGGTGTTGCTCATTTCTGCGACTGCAGCAGTCAAGGTGGAGTGAAGGGAGCCACGGGCCCGTATAGGCTGGAAAGATGCTGTGCCGTAAGGAGCGCCTGCTGATTTTGCACTTCTCTTCCTTTGCACTTCTCAGCAAATCCAGTTTGCAGATGACATGCAGGAGTTCACCAAGTTTCCAACCAAGACGGGCCGTCGGTCCTTGTCCCGCTCCATCTCGCAGTCTTCCACTGACAGCTACAGCTCCGGTAGGTGCTGGGCTCCTTGTCCGTGCCTGGTCCTCTCCCAAATCCGGCACTAGTGCCGCTGTGAACGCGCTGCTCGCACTGCATGTCAGGATGCTCCGTGCTGCTGTGTTGTACTCAGACGTGGAGGGGATAATTCTGGGGGGGTTCCCGAAGCTCAGGCATTGATTACCAGTTGATAACCCAGTTAGTTCTGGGTTGTTTTAGGGAGCAAGAGTGCAAAATTCCTTCTGGACATTGGTTTTCCTTAGGAGATTTGTAGTTTGAGCCATGAGCGTGTGCGCGCGTGAAAGCTGGGAAGCGAAACGGGGCAGAAACCTGAAGCACAGGAGGTCCCCGGACTCCTGAGACCTGGGGTAACATGCATTCCTCTCCTGGCTTTAGCTGCCTCCTACACGGACAGCTCTGATGACGAGGTGTCCCCCCGAGAGAAACAACAAACCAACTCCAAAGGCAGCAGCAATTTCTGTGTGAAGAACATCAAGCAGGCAGAGTTTGGGCGCCGGGAGATCGAGATCGCTGAACAAGGTAGAAGTGGAGCTCGGGGTTGGTGGGGCTTGCGGCTGGGTGCCATGCTCTCCAGAGACCAGGAGCTGAGCCATGGCAATAGCCACAACTCATGCTACAGCCTCGGATACCCTGTCTTCCCCCCGCCCTGCCTCGAATCAACAGATTATGTGGGGAAGAGCTAGACGCGACAGCAAACGTTAATGATGTGTGGCATCCATTTTCTAACAACAGCAGGGCTCTTGCAGGGTTTAATGTTCTGGTGGCTTTGGATGAGAAACCTCAACGGGCAAGGATCTTGCAACGCCTTCGGAGACATGAAAACTGACAGTCCCAACCCCTTCCCCTGGGGCCTGTGGGAAGCTCAGTTACCATTTCCAGTGGGGTGATTGGGTAACTTTGCTTTTGGGCTCCTTTTACACGCATGCTGCCAAAGCCTTAAAAGGGAAAGATAATCCAGGCACATTTAGAGCAGCTCTTCTGAGATGTGGCAGCATTGTTTTCATCATCTTTAGGTGCTTCTCCTTGATGCTATTCTGCTGCAGGGCTGGTGACTGCCCTTAGCTGGGGCGTATCAGATGCCTTCCTTGGGCAGTGCCTGTCCCAGACCTCTCTCATTACGTGGTCAAGTGATAAATGACACTGGTGTTTTGGTCCCGTTTTGGACAGACCTGCCAGGCCAGCGATGAGGAGTTTTCTCCCTGGCTGTGTAACGACTACAGCAAAAACTGTGGGGCTGGACGTAGCCCGTGAGACCCCAGAAAGGAGAGCAGATCTGGCAGAGAGGGACCTCTCTGGCCTAAGCCGTCTTTAAAATCCCTCTGTTCCTTTTGCAGACATGTCTGCTCTGATTTCACTCAGGAAACGAGCTCAAGGGGAGAAGCCTTTGGCTGGAGCTAAAATCGTGGGCTGTACCCACATTACAGCACAGACTGCGGTGAGTGGCTGCTTATTTGGGGCATCTCGGGTAGGAGAGGCCATTTTTTTTTCCCCGGGGAAGAAAGTCTCTCAAGTTTCCCAGCCTTGGGCAATTGGAGGAGGCACCTTCACTTTTCTGGAAACATCTTGGAGGTTCTGCCACCCGCATTTCCCCAGGGTGATGTTTGCTGGAGCCGATCTCTGATCGGTTCCTCGCCGCGTGTTGCACAAGGCTGTGCTTGGGGCCCTGCGCCGTGCTGGCGTGCTTGTGCCCATCACCGCTCCCCCAGGCCTGCCGCTCACCCCGCTGTCTCGCAGGTGCTGATCGAGACGCTGTGCGCGCTGGGAGCGCAGTGCCGCTGGTCTGCCTGTAACATCTATTCCACCCAGAATGAAGTGGCGGCTGCCTTGGCAGAAGCTGGTGAGTACCGCTGAGCCTAGGGACGCAGAGCCCTTCCAGCCCCTCCTGGCTCTGTAGCCTTGTCCCAGCTGGCCGGTTTAAGGGATGGTTTGGACCAAGGGAGGGATAAACAGGTCAGATCCTGTTGTGGGCTGCGGTTTGATCTCTGCATGGCCCCTTGGCCCTCCTGTCTGTGGCTTTCCTGAGTTGGCCAAGCAGGAGAGAGTCCTGCCAAACTCCGCAGATGCCAAGGATGCTCCTCTTCTTCTAGGTGTTGCCGTGTTTGCCTGGAAGGGGGAGTCAGAGGATGACTTCTGGTGGTGCATTGACCGCTGTGTTAACATAGATGGCTGGCAGGCCAACATGGTAACGAGCCTTCTTCCAGCCCTTCCTCTGTGGAGTGGTCACTAGGTGCTCCTCACCCTACGCTCCCTGGGGCTGTTCCTGGGAACCTGCTGGGGCTGCCTGGGCATCTGCTGGCATTGCAAAGGCCTCTGAGCCCCTGTCAAAGTGGGGGTCCTGGAGAACGGCAGCCGGCGCTGGGTTGGGGGCCACCGTGGGCGTTGAGAGCTGCAGAGACGGTGTCCTGAGTTGGTACAGCCCAATGGCACGGGAGCATCTCCTGCCGGAGCTGCCAATGAGTCGAGAAACCACGGGACCTCTTTCTCCCCAGAGTCAGCCCTACGGGAGCTGCCCCAACTGCTCCTCACACAGATCCCATCCACCCTCTCCCAAAGAGAGAGCGGTCTCTGCAGGGGACCTTTCCCTTGCTGAAAGCAGATGACGCCTCTCACTGCCTTGATGCATGGTCTGTGATCACTAATGGTGCAGTAGTGTGTGTCAATGGGCCGTGACAGCTCCCGCAGCCTTTCCTCTTGACTCTTTGCTTTCAGGGCATGAATATTGTGGTGTCCTTCTGACCTCAGCCTGTTTAGTTAGTGCTGCCTGTGGTCATGTTTCCAGGCTGCAGAGTAATAGCGGGGGCAGAAAACCCTGTTAGGATCCATCAGCTCCACGCGGGGGGTAAGAAATCCTCGGTGTTTTGGAGGAGACCCCGAGCTGCTGGCAACTAGGTGAACCCAGGAGTCCTGGCCCCCAGGCCTCTGCCCAAACAGCCCTCCATCAGTGCCTGAAGATGCTCTCCATCTCTTTTTCCCCATCCTGTCCTCAGCGAGTGCTTTTCCCAGTGGAAGGCCTGACTGCTCCATGTTCTTCCTTGCCTGTTCTCTAGATCCTGGACGATGGTGGGGACCTGACCCATTGGGTTTATAAGAAATACCCCAACGTATTCAAGAAGATCCGAGGGATTGTGGAGGAGAGCGTGACTGGTGTGCACAGGTAGGAGGTTTGGGAAGGCTGATCTGGAGATCTCCTATTGGGTTGCTGCTCTCTGCTCTGACCTGCCTCTGTCCTCTTCCAGGCTGTACCAGCTCTCCAAGGCCGGGAAGCTGTGTGTCCCAGCCATGAACGTGAACGACTCTGTCACCAAACAGAAATTTGATAACCTATATTGCTGCCGGGAATCCATCCTGGATGGGTGAGTCCAACCCTTCTGCTCATCTGCACTGTCACTCTCGCAGGGGTGGATTTGGCTCCGGCTCCTCTTGAGCAGAGATTTGCTGCTTTGCCCTTGCTGTGTGCTTGCAGGACCTGGTTTTGGGGGCTCTCGCAGCGGAGCGCTGCCCTGTGCCATCAGCGGTGTGCGCTTGACTAATCCCAACACAGGTCTCTCTCTGTCCCCCAGCCTGAAGAGGACCACGGATGTGATGTTTGGAGGGAAGCAAGTGGTGGTTTGTGGTTACGGGGAGGTGAGTTTCGTAAGCGGCAGTTGGTGGAGCTGTGAGTCAGCCTCCTCCCGAGCCATCCTTCTCCTGAGCTCAGCATTCTTCTTCCCTGTGCACAGACCACGTGGCCTTGATATAGGAGTAGATCAAACCTGGTGAGCGATTACCAGGGAAATCTTGCTAGAACCTGCTGGGAGGCTGGAGAGCAAGCATCAGATTTCCCAGTTTGCCTGCAGATTAGCTGGGCTGCAAATACGACAGTTGCTGGGAACGCTGGCCTGAATTATAACTACCCATGGGTGCTCCCATCTGCTGTCCCTGGACCGAGTTCAGCATCCAGCCTGGCTGTCGCCGAGCCTGTGACAGAGGAGGCGGAGGGGCAGGCTGCATCTCGCTGGTGGATAATGTTCTGGCAGAGGGGAATCGTATCACGAACTTGTAAATGATTCTGCCCTGGAAGAGCATGGAGCCGGGAGCTGACACCTTCCCTCCATCTGTGCATTGTCTGCGTGGGTGTTTATCTTCCTGCGCTGCGAAGGGCCTGGCAGTAGCTGCAAATGCTCTTCCCGGCAGGAACGCTCTTACTAATTTATTTAGACACCAGTGGAGCCCAGCTCCGCTCGACCAAGAGGCTGCGCTGGCTCTCACCCAGGCGCTCCAGGGTGGCGTCTGATTCTCCAGCCATGAATTGTGCTGGGAGTTGTAGTCTCCAGGGTCTGTCCTGAGTTTTCCTGGACTTCTTCAAAAGAAGGGAGTCCTTCCACCCTCACTGTTTTTCCCCTCTGGATGTGGGTTGGAGTCCCAGTTTGCCCTGCCTGGCTGTTTTCAGTAGACCTGAGGTTGGAGCTGGGTGATAAGTGAGGGTGTCTCTGGAGATGTTTCTTACCCGGCAGCATCTTGCTGGTCAGAAAATGGGTCTGAGCATGGGTACGTGCAGATTAGCCATGGGTAAGTGGCGCGGAGAGCCGAACTTCAGTTTAATTTTGTAGTGAGGAGAGGGATAGAGTCAGAGATGCTGTTCCAGGAGCTCTGCTCTTCCCCATGCTGCTGCCCGGAGCGTGGGATGGAGGATCTGTCCCCCGAACAGTGCAGGACAGCTCTGAATGCCAAAGAAACCCTTTGGCTTAAAGGCAAGTGGGGGAAGTGCATGCTCATCCAGACTGGCTTTAATCTCCTCTTGGAGGAGAGCTCAGAAGGGCTCCTGTGATGCTGGGGGCTGCGCAGGCTGCGAGCGTGTTGGTTTTGGAAAGCTCCTGCCAGCTGGTGGTCATGCTGGAGGGCTGGTGGCCTTGGAGGGAGAGCTGGGCTTGTGGCAGAAGTGCCACTTGCCAGGTACATCACTGAGCTGCTCCTGGCATCAGGCAGATGGCTGGGACAAGCATCTCCCAGCCTGGGACGTGCTCGGGCTGTTTTAGGGAAGGGATTGTAGCACTCGGCGCGTCCCGCGTTCAGCTTCACGCTGACGCTTTGCCTTGGCAGGTCGGCAAGGGATGCTGCGCGGCTCTGAAAGCCCTGGGAGCGATCGTCTACGTCACGGAGATCGACCCCATCTGCGCTCTTCAAGCTTGGTAAGATGCTGCTTGTGACCATCTTTTCCTCTGCTCTCTGGCCTCCTTTAAACCCCGACAGAGGCTGAAACAGAAACAGGAGAATTTCTGGCTCATCTCAGAGAATAACTATCTCGTTGGGTTGTGATGGGGAAGGGCTGAGGCAGCTTTAAGGGCTGTGGGGCACCAGGCAGTAGGCATCTGCACCAGCTGGCTTGGGAAGGCTGCTCGAGGGTTCATGCAGGGCTGGCTGAATGCTCCACACGTCCCCTGGCTCCTCCAACGTTTGTGAGAGCAGGTTTGACGCTGCATCCTTTGCACAGCCCTTCCTCTTGCATCTGGCGTCCCTGGGGGTGTGGAAGGATAGCCTGGCTGCTGCGTGAACAATTTGGAGCTGCTGCAGCGATACAACGCTGAGATCCCTCCTGGCCTGGGGCAGAGAGGGAACAGGCTTCTCCTCCTCATCGTGGTCCCTCTCCCCCTTTTTTGCCAGCATGGACGGATTTCGGGTGGTGAAGCTGAGTGAAGTAATCCGTCAGGTGGATGTCGTCATCACCTGCACAGGTAGGGAGGGAGAAGGTCGTGGGTGAGCCTTGGAGCAGGCTGAGAAGGAGCAGTCATTCCCAAGCGGGTGTCTGGGGATGGAGGACACTTTGCTGCTATGTGCTGCTAATTTTACAAGAGCCATAGCTGCGCTTTGGCAAGAGCTTTTCCTCCTACTCCCCCCCCATCTGCTATTTGGCCACAGTCCTCCTCAGCCCCTTGGGAGGAGGGACACCACAGCCATGTGTCCCCAGAGGTATTTTGGGGTCTCCTAGAGCCTGGTTAATTTGTGGGACCAAAGATTGGCACTCTTCCCACGTGTTTCTCTGTTGTCACAGCCAGGAGGGCTCTCTTCCTGGTGGAAGTTCATCTGATGTTGCCCCAAGCTGAGCTTCTCTGACTCAAGGGCAGGGAAGGAGAAATCAGAGGGTTTATATTTCCACTGCCCTTGGGTTCATCTGTGCCCTCTCTGCCTGCAGGAAACAAGAACGTCGTGACCAGAGAACACCTGGATCGGATGAAGAACAGCTGCATCGTGTGCAACATGGGCCACTCCAACACCGAGATCGATGTGGTGAGTCGGCCTGCGGCCTCGACGGCTGCGTCCGCCCCCCCCGTCCTCCCGCAATGACTCCAGCCTCTTCCTCCTGCTCTTGCAGACCAGCCTCCGGACCCCGGAGCTGACCTGGGAGCGGGTCCGCTCCCAAGTGGACCACGTCATCTGGCCGGATGGGAAGCGGGTGGTGCTGCTGGCCGAGGTGCGCTGAGAGCTGTGCCACGACGTTGCTTTGGGCCTCTATTGGGAAATCGCTGCGTGCCAGAGTTTTTGTAACAGAGATTTAACCAGGTGGAAAGGTGCTAGGAGGAGGTTCAGAGCTCAAGAAAGGGTTTCTTGATTATTTTATTTATTTTTTCTTTTCCTTGAGGCAGGGGAGGTATCGTGTACCACATGCAGCCGCAGAGGTGCCATCTGGCTCCGTTCTTTTGAGCCGGGAGCCATCCCTATCAGCCAAATACCGTCTGCTTCTGGCTTTGGCAGGGTTTCCCATGCAGCAAACCGGCCGAGTGCCTCCTCTTCCCGCTTGAGCTCTGCTGGCAGTAGGAGGGCCTGGCTCTTTCTAGGGACCACAAAATTTCCCTGCCTTAAAGCTAAGGGTTAGGGTGGAAACTGAGGCAGAGTTTGAATGCTCTGATCACATAGGTGGCTCTTGAATCACTGTGCTGTGGTTGCCCCCTGCCCCAGGGAGGGGGTAGAGGTGAATCCTATCTCGAGACTCGGTTTGGTTTGACTCTGGGGGCAAGTTCAGCTCTCTGCAGACTCCTCCTGCTGTCTCCTAGGGCCGTCTTCTCAACCTGAGCTGCTCCACGGTTCCCACCTTCGTTCTCTCCATCACAGCCACCACTCAGCACTGTACGCTGCAGGGCCGGGGCGCGAGGGGTGGGGGATGCTCTGGGGCCTTGCACGAGCCTCGGGGTGGGGACGGTTTGGAAGAAGCTGGGAACACGCAGTTGGATGGGTCCTTGGGATGGCACCGGTGCCAGAGATACCGTAGCCACCACCTCTTGGCTGGGATGCAGTTAATGATGGCGTGAACTTACTGTTTTGGTTACAGCTGGGAGAGAGCTTTTAAATGAGCCAGGCTTCATGGCAGAGCTCCTGCTGTGCTGTAAGCCACTGGAGAGCTCCCCAGCGTAGGTTTAAGCTTACCTCAAAGCAAGGCTTTGTTTTGTCTTTGGACTCTTTGATTTCTACAGCACAACCCCCCCCTCTGGGGTGAGTTTTGGGGATCTGGAGGTCAGTGGTTAAAACGCTCCCCAGCATCAGTGCCGGCTCAGCTGGGCAGACACAGCTTGTGCGTGGCACTGTTTGTCGTGACTCTGCCTTTCCAAAGAAAACGATGATTAAATTTGGCTCCGCTCTGAGATCTGCAGTCGGTGCTGGCTGTGCGAGCGGCCGAGGCCGGCGCGGCCCTCGGTCGGTGAGCAATGGAAGGAACCCGCTGGGCTGGAAACACGGAAGGGACTGCGATGGTGGGGGAGGACAGCCACGTTTAACGGTGGGGAATTTCCTTAGCCTCACACTTGTCGGTCCAAACCGACGGCGACCGGGCCTGTGTTTTGGACCTGGCTCTCAGCTGTGTGAACTGGCACTCGGGGGAGATACAGTTTTATTTCTGCTGAAGAAGTGGCTGTGTTTTTTTGGAGCGATGCTGACAGCTTAAAACGAGCAGTCCCTTCATTTCCGTGTGACACAGCAGCCGTACAGTTTAAGAGAATTAGAGCTGCTCCCCTCTCCTCCGTCCTCGTGTTCTGGTTTTCCCCGGGGCGTTAAGCCCAGATACTGCAAACAGGCTGGGTGGCATCTCATTTCCGATCTCTCTCTGGTCCTCCCCCAGTGGCGGTGGGATTATGGAGACCCAGAGAGGGAGGTACCCTTAGGTGGAAGCTTTTCCTTCAAGGCATTTTGGAAACGGTTGCCCCCTCCCTCAGACCCCCAAACCCTTATCTCTGCCGCCGAGAGCTTTGTGCCGTTGCGGGTGTTCGGCGCTGCCCAGCTTGGTGGCCGTCCCTGACTGTCCCCGGGCTGTCCCCTGTGATCTCTGCAGGCTCTGGCTCTGATTGAGCTCTACAACGCTCCCGAGGGCCGTTACAAACAGGACGTGTACCTGCTGCCGAAGAAGATGGGTGAGTGAAGGGAACCCAGGCTGACATCCCCTGGGCTGCGGCGGGCCAGCAGTTTTGGGTGTAAGGAGAAACTCAAACCTGGGCTGGACAAGACTTTTGGGGAGAGGATGAGTTCAGGGGGAGCCATCAGAGGCAGCAACCTTAAAACCCTTGCAGGCTGTTAGATTTATTTTCCTTAATGTTCTGCAGCGTGGCAGGCGTTCCTTATCCTGCAGACTTCTTGCTCCGAGGCTTTTCATGCAACCCACGTGCCTTTTGGTGCACATCCAGCCCTGCTCAGCACCAGGGCTTGGGCTCGGCTCTGCCGTAGGCTTATGTGATGGTGAATCCATGGTGCTAGATGGCAAGGACTGCCTAGCCAGACCCAGCGTGGTGCCCTGGCCCTTTTCGTGCCATATGATGAGTCCATACATCATCTCCCCGACGGTGTAATGGGGGACGTGCGCCCCCTGATCCCCTCTTTCCTCTCCCCCTTCCCAGACGAGTACGTTGCCAGCTTGCATCTGCCTTCGTTCGACGCCCACCTGACAGAACTGACGGACGATCAGGCGAAATACCTGGGACTCAACAAAAACGGGCCTTTCAAACCCAATTACTACAGGTCAGTGCCGGCCGGGGCAGGGAGCCGCCGTCTCCCCACCCAGCGGGTGCTGTTGGGGGCATCTCCTTGCACTGGGACAGCGTCAGCTCCCAGGAGCCGTGTCCCCCCCCATCCACGGCCTCACTGTCCCCTCCCTTCTCTTCTAGATACTGACGGACCATACCCATGAAGGACCAGACCACACAAGGCAACATTAGAGAGATTATTTTTAAAGATCATTTTATTTTGGTTTACCTTTTTCTTTTTTTAAAAACCAACAGAGAAACCTGTTTTTACATTTATCAGTGTGATTTTAAGGTCACTCTTTTTTTTTCTCCTCGGTTTCACCCTTTTACGTGATCACATCTCTGTCTGATCTTGGCAGACAACCTGGGATTCGCTTCTTGCTTTCATGTGGCTGAAGCCGCTGGTGGCTCCCAGCCCTGGCTCTTGGAGAGGGTTTCCCTTTCCTGATGTGCCAAGGGCAGTTCATTCCTGCAGCGATGTGGGTTTTTTTTTTGTTTTGTTTTTTTTTCACCTTTCCAGCCCGCGTTAGTCTCGGCTGGGATCCCTGCAGATACGGAGATGCAGTTCTACCTTATCTTACGTTTCTTTCTTTGTGTGGATTATCTGCAACTTCTAAATTGCCTTAAAGAGCCCAGTTTTAGCTGCTAGATCAATGCTCCTAGCGCTGCTTGGGAGCAGAGTGGCGCCTGCTGGCCACCTCGTGAATAGGTGACTTGTCCCCAAGCCTGGCCAAGGTCACTGCGCTGAGGTGGCCCAGGTTTGGTGGCTGCTGGCCCAGGTTTGGTGGCCAGCCGGGTACGGGGGAGTTCACTGTTTCAGGGTGCTAATCTGAATTCGGACGGGGGTCGCTTACCCAGCATTATCCTCATCTCTCCTAGGTTTTTAGCCAAACTGCACCTTAATTGAGTTAAAAACATTGTTTGTTTGTTTGTTTTTTCCTCTTTTCCTTTTTGATCCTTAAAGAGATGTTTTAAAGGGGGGGGAAGTGTCGGGGATGCAGCTGCCCGCCGAGCCTGGGCGCTCGCTGCGTCCGAGCGGCCCCATCTCCCACCGAGAAGCGTGAGGTGGTTTTAAGGGTGTCTGGGGTGTTTTTTAGGGGGGGTGTCTCACTTTTTGTTTCGAGACGGACGCAGAGATGAGCCTTCCCCGTACCCCAGCCTGGGCCCTCTGCGCCGCAGACCCCTGCGCAAAGCCCTTGGCTCCCCATCGCTGCCCTGGCCCTCGAGCTGGGCTTTCTCAGCTCTTCCCTGCCCTCTCGCAGTGCGTTTCAGCCGCTCTCATCGCCTCGTTCATCCCTTTCCCCATCCTCGCTGGTGACATGTTTCTCTTTTCCATCTCTTGCAGCTTGTCCAGGGACGGGGGAAGCTCCTTGCAACCCAGTGAGGTTTCTCTTGGCTTTTTTATCCTCCCTAAATTGCCTCTTTCTTCCCCCAGCCAAGGCCAGAGCATGGAGGGAAGGAGGACCCCCGCTGCCTGCCCTGCCTGCATCTCCCGGTACACGGATAATGGAGATGCTGTGGTACCCATGACCGGGGCTGCTCCTTCACCTCCGGCCACCCCGTCCCGCGGACCGGGGATGCCTTTTTAGTGCCGCCTGGCTGGGTCCCTCCCTGGGGCTTTGCAGGGTTGGGGGTGCCGCCGCTTCCCTGGGGGGTGCAAAGCTCCTTTGTGGGGACGGGAGGAAGACGGGAGGGATGCTCGTGGCTTTGATCACCCTCCTCTTTTCCCTCCCCCCCCCCCCCTCCTTGTCCTTTGACTATTCCTCTTTCTCCCGCTGCCCGGGCTCCTCCTGGACTGTCGCTGGGTCGCTCGGTCTCCCCACAGATTTTGGGGATCACCTGCCTCGCAGGGACCCTTCCACCATCCCTCAAACTTCACGGGGGACTCACGCCCGGCTCAGTGAGCCGGGATGGGCGTCTGCGGGGAGGGAGCGAGAGCGTGCCCCCTTCCCCATGAGGGGACTCAGGCCGGGACCCCTGCACTGGGGGGTCACGGTCCCCCACTTTCCCATCCACGTTAGGGTCGAACCTCGGCGTAAGGGCTCCATCTCTGTATAAGCCATGTTGCGGGGCGGGGGGGGAGCCCGGGGGTGGCGGTGGCAGCGTCGGGCTGGGAGGGAGAGGTTTATTTTGTATATGAATGATTTTTAATGAATGCAATATTAATCCTTGCAGATGAGCAATAAATCATTAAAGTCTAATTAAACTATTAGGAAAAATGAAGCGCTTTCGCTTGTGGGCAGTTTATTTAGAAGAGGGAGCAAATGCAAATCCCTTGGGGACCCTGAGTCGGGTCCGAGCCCAGGGCCTGGGCTGGGATCTGCCTTTGGCCACCTCGAGATGGGCTCTGGGCCCCACCAGGGATCCCCTGAGCAGTTCCAGGGCCCTGGATTTTGGGGTCTGACTCCCTCTAAGCCCCTCTGGGCCCTTTCCCTTGGGGTTTACACCCCATTGGGTCCCTCTGTCGGGGTCTGGCTCCCCTCTGAGCCCTGTCGGGCCCCGTCTCCTTGGGGTCTGAGACCCCCCCCAAGCCCCTCGGTTTGGAGATTCGCTTGTTCTACGCCCCTCAGCTTGGGGCTCCAGCCCCACCCCGGCAGCCCTGCCCCTTCCTGCCACTCCCAACATGGCGGCCTCAAGCGGCCGTGCCCCGCCTTCCCGGGGCCAAGGGAGGGCGGAAGTGCCGCTCCCAAGATGGCTGAGGCC
>NW_008824192.1:60043-66990 GCF_000699105.1 Pygoscelis adeliae
GGCTTGGCCGGTCAGCGCCGGCCCTGCGTGGCGATGGCCGGGGTGCGGCGAGCGCTGGGTCGTCGGGTCCCTGTGCATCGGGTCGGTCCCGCTGCGGCGCTCGGGCCAGGGATGGCTCTGGCGAGAGGGGACCGACCCCCCTCCGAGGAGACACCGAGGTCCCGGTGGGGACCCCTGAGCCGTGGGGGATCAGGAGGGTTGCGTGGGACTGGGTGGAGCTGATTTATCCCGTGGCTTTTCCATCGCGTCCCCCAAATCCGGTTTCATTCCTGGGATGGCTCCAGAACCGTCCGCTTCCACGGGTGTCCTCACCAGGGTGGGGGAACGCTCCCCGAAATGACGGGGGAGGGCCGCGAGGAAGTCTGCGTGAGCCTTGGGTGCCAGGGAACGGCTCCCAGCCCTGCAGAGAGGCGCAGACCCACCACCCTTCAGGGGACCGGCGGGTTGGATCTGCCCCTCCCTCAGGAGTGGGTGCCCTGAGATTCCGGAGGGTTTTGCTGTGGGTCCACGTCGATGATTTCCTTAAAGGGAACGGATGTTTTGTGCCCCGAGGCTTCTCCTGAACGTTTTTCCAGCCTCACCGAAGCTGCTTGGAGTTGTTTTCATTCTCACTGTTCACATCTGCTGGCATCCCTCCCGTTGGCACTGTGGGGGGGGAGCCCAAATTTTCACACATCTATGCAAAACGCCCTGAGAGCTCCCTGGTCCCACGTAACCCGCTCCCTGCCCTGAAATTAAACACGCCCCGTCTCCTGCTTTATTTTTCGGCCTTTTGGGGCTCCCGGGGTGTTTCAGAGGTGGTGCAGTGGCAGGGGGTTCCCACCAGCGAAGCGCAGCGTGGCTCAGTGCGGCGGAGCTGGGATGGAGATGCAGGAGGCGGGTAGGAGTTGCCTTGGTAACATTTACGCTGCCGCGGGTGCGTTTTTGGTCTCTTAAACGGAGGATACAGTCCTGGATTCGCGGGAGGATGAGGTGAATTGTGAACGTCTTGGGGATTTCGGTTTTCCTGAAAAACGCTGTAACGTAACTGAATTCTTCCTCTGTTCTCAGGGTTATTCGGAGTCCCCAGACCTGGAGTTTGAATACGCAGATACCGACAAATGGGCAGCAGAGCTCTCTGGTAAGGAACTCCTCTTGATGGATCAATTAACCAGCCATGATTTTCTTTCCTGGTAGTGATTTAAGGGGCTCTGTCAACGCCAATATCACTCTATTATTGTCTTTAAACACGTTATTCACGTTAAAAGGGAAGCGATATCATGCAATTAATTTTTTTAGCCTTATGCTGGGTGTGTTTTTTGCATTTCCCTCATCTTGGGTAAAACTGCAATTAACGTGGCCAAGCTGCAGCTTTCTCCGACGGCTCGGTGCAGGTTGTTGGAGATTCTCCTCTGTGCTCTTTCGGCAGAGCTCTACAGCTACACGGAAGGGCCAGAGTTCCTGCTCAACCGCAAGTGCTTCGAGGAGGACTTCAGGATCCACGGTAAGACCGTTCTCTTGAACATCTCGCACCTCTGGGGAGGGACAGGGATCTCCTGAAGGAGACGGGGGGATTGCTGCATTAATGCTGCGTCAGAAAGCTCAAGCCGTGCGCTGACGATCTTCACGTGGTTTTTACTGGAGACCTCGTTAGTGTGCGTGGGCTGGCCCCGGCGCGCAGCTCGCTGCCTCCAGCGCGTTCAGCGTTTGCTGATGTTGATGTCCGAGGTGGTTCATCGGCGCCAGGACGGCTGCGCTGGAACATACTGGCATCAGCAAGAGCATCCAGCTCATTTCCCATCAGCTGCCAGCGCCGGTTGAGACGGGTGTGATTCACCTAGTCGTCTGATGGAAGGCAGGAGACGGGCCGTCCGGGCCGATCGCACGTGCCTGGGCGTTACTCCCAGGAGCGCAGTGTTCCCTGGGGCAGCCCTGTTTTCCGTCACGCTGAATCCTTTTGAGCTGTTCCCGTGACGTTTGTGTCCAGGGCAGGCAGAGGTGCCCCGTGCCCTCAGCCTGCCTGCTTTGGCTTTTCAGTGCGGGACAAGAAATGGACGGAGCTGGACAAGAACCAGCACCGCACTCACGCCATGCGGCTTCTCGACGGGCTGGAGGTCACTGCGCGGGAGAAGAGGCTGAAGGTTGCCCGAGCCATCCTTTACGTTGCCCAAGGTGACACCAGGCCTCTGCGCCCTTAAGTTTCCCCATTGCTAAATCCGGGTAACGGATCGGAGGCTATCGATCTAAAATATTGAAAATCGTTTTCTTTCCTTGCATTTTTGATTTCACCTGGGATGTCTGGAAGGAAGCTGATTCTCGCGGGAGCCAGACAGTTTATAGGAGTTTGGTCCAAAATTTGGCCGACTTCCCCGTGCTATCCTGGCTCTGCCAGACCTGGGCTGCGTTACCCGCAGGAGGGCAGTTCCGTCCTCTGCATCCGACTTTTTGCCTTAAAATTAAGGCTCTGTTTTTCATTCCCCCTGCAAAGTTCTCTGGCTGTGTGGGAGGGCCTCAGGATCCCTGCGGAGATGGGATCCAGCGAGGGTATCGTTCCAGGCACGTTTGGGGAGTGCGGCTCCGAGGCCGAGGTGCAGGCATGGATGAGGTACAACATCTTCCTCCTGCTGGAAGTGGGGACGTTCAACGCTTTGGTGGAGCTGCTGAACATGGAGATTGAGTGAGTACTGGGGGAAAGCACTTCAGAAATGGCTCTGGAGCTCCTTGGCAGGAGTTTTTTCCAGTTTGTGGCAGTTCCGTTCCTGGTCTCTCTATCCCTAATCTGATTCCTGCAGCCACCGGGATGACTCCCGTTGTTCTGGGTGGATATGTAATGTAGGATTATACCTGATTTATACAGAAATTCACTATAAGCCGTGCTGCCTGGCAGCAAATAGAGATGGGTCTGTTCCTCCTCCCTTGATTGCACTGTGAGCGTTGGACTCATTGCAGCAATATCTATCCCAGGGTTTGGCTCTGGCATGTGGGTTGCTCGTGGCAGAGCTAAAATGTCCCCAAAGGCCCCTCTGAGGCTGTTTTCCCTCCGCAGTAACAGCGCGGCTTGCAGCAGTGCCGTGAGAAAGCCGGCCATCTCCCTGGCTGACAGCACGGACCTGAGGTACGGAGCAGGGCTTGGGAGGAGGGGATGCTCTGGGGGTGAGAGGGGGACCCCGTGTTTGCTGGGGTTTTTTTCGTGGGCTGAGACAGGCCAGCAGGCACCAGAGGGTGTCCCAGGGCTGTCCCAGCTTCTGCCCCGGCTCCGTGAGCATCGTCAGGCACACTCAGGTCCGCTCAGCCAGTAAATGTCCCTTGTGCTCAGCCTGCACAGCAGGCATGTGGCTGGTCGGAGACATGAAAGCAGTATGGGAAAGCAATTTTTTTTCCCTGCTTTGACCTGCAGAGACTATTTTTCCCCAGCGCCTGGGCTCTGATCCCCTGGTGTGGAGCGGGTGCATGGAGGCCGGCTGTGATCTGGGCTGATCCAGCCTCCCCCCAGAGCCCTGGGTGCCGGTGGTGCCTCCGTGACTCATCCCAACCTCTGGTGATTCGCCCGACCTTCTGCTTTTTGCAGGGTGCTGCTGAACATCATGTACCTGATCGTGGAGACTGTTCGGCAGGAGGCCGAGGGGGACAAGCCCGAGTGGAAGAGCATGAGACAGACCTTCCGAGCAGAGCTGGGTGAGGACCAGGCCCTTGGGGGTTGGTGGGACGGAGGTTTCCAGGCCTGAAGAGCGAGAGAGTGAGATGGGGTTTGGCTCTAGGCCTCAGTTAATAGGGACTGGCAGCACTGGGTTGGTTTCTGCTAGGCTGAACCTTGCCAGTGGGGCAAAGGGGGAAGAGCAGAGGAAGCCAGCCAGCCTTTTCTGCTGTCTTGGGTGCTCTCTCCCTGGGGAAAGAAAATTGAATATTGGGGCTGTTTTTTCCTCTCGACACAGAGGTAAGAAGTTATGGTGGGTTCAAGGCCTTGGAAAGGAAGAGAGGAGCTGTCTGGAGTGAGATGAGGATCTCGGAGATGGGGGGGTGCCAGACTGCAGAGGCCGTGGGAGGGCGAAGGGGCTGGTGGTGCTGGCGGTTGGGGTGAGGACAGGGACGAGGAATGCCTGGCGATCGCTGCCGTGTGGTTCCAGGAGCCCCCCTGTACAACAACGAGCCCTTCTCCGTCATGCTCTTTGGGATGGTGACCAAATTCTGCAGCGGCCACGCTCCGCACTTCCCCATGAAGAAGGTGCTGCTGTTGCTCTGGAAAACTGTGCTGGTAAGGAGAGGCCGTGGGGCGTGCCAACACGCGTCTTGCGGTTTGACGTTCGGCAGAGGAAGGAAGTTCTGCCCTCTGAGCTGGCTGTAATTGCTCCATCCTCTCTTTCTGGCGTTCAGCCGAGTAGTTTGCACCCTATTAAACCCACCTCCAGGTTTCACCCCATAGGGGAGCATTGGATATCGGTGTCTGGAGCTGGAAAGCAAGGTCCCCGACTGGGGTCTGCATGAAAGAAAAGGTCCAGACGCTTCGATTGTGGATGCCTGAACGCCCTCCTGTCCCTTCTACCTCTCACAAGGACAAGAGCAGCGCGGGCACAGGCAGCTCTTGTTTTGCACCCTGGGGGAAGGATTTGGGACACCTGGAGAGCGGAATTGTGGAGGGCAGGTGGACAAGCCCCCGGTGCCGTGTGTCGAGGAGTCCCCCGTGCTCAGGGTGCCGCGCTCTCCCTTGCAGTGCACCCTGGGGGGCTTTGAGGAGCTCCAGAGCATGAAGGCAGAGAAGCGGGAGATCCTGGGCCTCCCGCCGCTCCCAGAGGACAGCATTAAAGTGATCCGCAACATGCGAGCTGCCTCCCCGCCCGCGTCCGCCTCCGATCTGATCGAGCAGCAGCAGAAGCGAGGCCGGCGGGAGCACAAGGTGAGGCCGGCCGCAGGGTGCTGGGGACGGTGACATTAGCGAGGGGACGGATGGGGTCTGGACACTGCCTTTGGAGCAACTTGTCCCCAGGGACACCTGCCTGCTCTTCTCTCTCCAGGCCCTGATTAAGCAGGATAACCTCGATGCCTTTAACGAGCGGGACCCTTACAAAGCTGATGACCCCCGTGAGGAAGAGGAGGAAAATGATGACGACAACAGCCTGGAGGGAGAGACCTTCCCCCTGGAACGGGATGAAGTGATGCCTCCCCCCACCCAGCATCCCCCCAGCGACCGCATCACCTGCCCCAAGGGGCTGCCCTGGGCCCCCAAGGTCCGGTGAGTCCGTGGGGCTGACCTTGGGCCAGGCCGCGGGGAGAGCAGGAGCGGGTTGAGGAAAACGGAGGCTGTTGAACATTGAGAACTTCGGCAGGGGTGTGGGGAAGGTGGGGTGGTCGATCTGATGGTCACTTTGGTGGCTGTTCTCTCGGTGGAGTGGGCTCAGCACCATCTCCTTTATCTGACCGCGAGGCTTTTCCTGACTCCCTGTGCCTGGGGCTGTGGTGTACCCAGGCGGACAGCAAGGCACGACTCTTCCCCTTGTCCCTTTGCTGCAGAGAGAAGGACATAGAGATGTTCCTGGAGTCCAGCCGCAGCAAGTTCATCGGCTTCCCTCTGGGCAGGTGGGTTCCCGCAGAGCCAGCCTGGGGGCCTGCCGATCTGGGGGGGTTGTGGTAGAGGCTGCGAGGTTGGGGGCTGCCATTGCCCTCTGCTTGGCAGCAGAGAAGTCCTGAGCTCGCTGGCTTCTTCTCAGGGTGGTGGTCTCTGACCCGCCCGTGGGGGTGGCTCAGGTTTGCTCCTGCCTCCCCCCAGCCCGGCTCTTTCGCTTCTCTCTAGTGACACCAACACCGTGGTGGGCTTGCCCAGGCCCATCCACGAGAGCATCCGGACCCTGAAGCTGGTGAGTACATTGACGAATTCCTCCAGCCCCTGCCGTTGTGTGGGTGCCCCTTCCCCATCCCCCTGCACCGATCCACGGGTCAGGGCCAGTGGTGTTTTGCTGAGCCCTCTCCCACTTGCTCAGCCCTGTGACGGAAGCGGCCTTAAGTTTCCGTCCCGTCCCTGGTCTCCCAGGCTGGCTGAACCCCTTTCCTCACTGGCTTCATCCCTTTCTTACTGGGGTTGTCCCAGAGGTGAGGCCAGCAGCCACCACCCTGCCCATCAACGTCGGTCACCGCTGGGACAGGAATAACGGGGAGGGACTTCAAAAGATGATGGGACCAGGCTGGGGCCGGTGGCGTCGGTGGGGGCGAGAGGGTGCGGTGTGAACCCCTGCTCTGTCCCCGTGCAGCACAAGTACACGTCGATCGCAGAGGTGCAAGTGCACATGGAGGACGAGTACCTGCGCTCCCCGCTTTCCGGGGTGAGTGCGGGGATGAGGATGGGACGAAGCTCCCGAGCTGGGGGCATTCAGTCCCGCCAGGCCTTTTAGCTGTCGACGGGGCTGGGGGTTTGCTCCGCTGGGGAGGGAGGAGCAATTTCTCTGGGGCAGAGGGTGGGGTGTGCGGAGAGGTTTCGGGCAGGAGCTGGGGGTATCCTGCCCTTGGGGTCGGAGAGCCTGGGGCTGAGCCAGGCCCACGGCGCTGGTGGCAGCTCCTGGTATGAGGTTTTCTGGTCTCTCCTGGCACCAGGGGGAAGAAGAAGTGGAGCAAGTCCCTGCAGAGATCCTGTACCAGGGCCTCCTGCCAAGCCTGCCACAGTACATGGTGAGCTGGGGAGCACTGGGGGTCCCCTGGCCTCAGTGGAGGGGGCCCTTTCCAGTGATGCCCCACAGGTTTTCTTCCCTCCCCACATATACATCCCTGTTACTCCCTCCTGTGGTGGGGAGGGGGGCCTGTGGCCAGTCCCCCCCCTCCCATCCCCTTTTCCACCCCTCCCTTCTCCCCAGATCGCTCTGCTGAAGATCCTCCTTGCCGCCGCCCCCACCTCCAAAGCCAAGACGGACTCCATCAACATCCTGGCAGATGTCTTGCCGGAGGAGATGCCGTGAGTGACCGCGGAGGGCGAGCAGAGGGGCTTG
>NW_008824192.1:67162-67747 GCF_000699105.1 Pygoscelis adeliae
TGCTGCGGGAGCTGGCTGTAGGTGGCTGCTGAGAGCCCAGGGGGTGGCAGGACTGTCCGCCGACACCTCCGGGGCTGGCCGGGTGCGGACAGTGCCCCAGCCCAAGGATCCCTCTGTGTCCCCCAGGACCACAGTGCTGCAGAGCATGAAGCTAGGGGTGGATGTCAATCGGCACAAGGAGATCATCGTCAAAGCCATTTCCGCCGTGCTGCTCCTCCTGCTCAAGCACTTCAAGCTGAATCACATCTACCAGGTGAGGCGGGCCAGGGTCCGGCCGGCCTGCACGGGGCTCTGGGGATGGGTGGGACCCAGGATGGGTCCCCATTCGCCCGCCTTTCTCCCCAGTTTGAGTACATGGCCCAACATCTGGTCTTCGCCAACTGCATCCCGCTCATCCTGAAGTTCTTCAACCAGAACATCATGTCCTACATCACTGCCAAGAACAGGTAGTGGAGGGGAGTGTCCGCCCGCATCCTTGCTGGGTGTGGGGAGGGGGTCCTTGCTCGCTTTACCCCTCTGTGATCCCTCCCCGGCCATGGCTCCGGCGCAGGCAGACCCAGGGAAGTGCCCGGCTGCAGCGGGTGG
>NW_008824192.1:67817-68498 GCF_000699105.1 Pygoscelis adeliae
AGGATCGGCACGACACCCCCTCTCCTTCCTGCAGCATTTCCGTCCTGGACTACCCGTACTGCGTGGTGCACGAGCTGCCGGAGCTGACGGCAGAGAGCCTGGTGAGTCGCTCCCTGCTCTGCCAGGTCCTGGCACCTTGGGGTGCTTCCCGGGAGGGGGGGATCATGGGTGCAGGAAGGCAGTAGGGCTCCAGCCCCCAGCCCTGGCACCCTCAGCACTCCTGCGCTCAGCCCCTGGTGCTGCTGGGGCTTGGGGGGGTGCATGGGGCTGGCGGGCGTCTCCTGCGTGCATCCTGTGCTGTACCCCTTTGGGCAAGGGTCCTCAGACCAGACCAGCCTCTCCTCGTCCCCGCTCCGATCTCTTGCCTGACCCCTGCCGCTGCTTTCCCGCAGGAAGCAGGAGACAACAACCAGTTTTGCTGGAGGAACCTCTTCTCCTGCATAAACCTCTTGCGCATCCTGAACAAGCTGACCAAGTGGAAGCACTCCCGCACCATGGTGAGGGTCGGGGAACCCCGCTGGGGCTCAGCCCAGCCGGACTGGGCTGTCGCAGGGCACCTGGACTGGGTGAGGGGGCTGTGGGTACCTTGGGGTGCCCTTTGTGCTGCACCCCAGACCTCGCTGGGGAGCGGCTGGGCGAGGGAGGGGGGGGGGGAGGGGGGCGGGAGAGCGCACGGCGCGG
>NW_008824192.1:75078-75713 GCF_000699105.1 Pygoscelis adeliae
TCACCTCCTGATTTTCCCGTAACGTTCCCGTTTCCGCCACTTGGCCCGTCGGTTCTGGAACCAGACCTGGGGGATGGAGAAGGGGGGCTGAGGCCCCAGGGGACCCCTGCCCGCCCGGGGCGAGACGGGCAGCCCTCTGCCCCGATCCACGCTCATCTTCCCGGCAGGAAAAGAGCCCTAAGACGATGCCCCAGCATCCCAGTAAACGAGCTGAACAGAGAAAGCTGCCCTGGTGCACAGCCCTGTTTGAGCTCACCAGCCTTTTTCTCTACCAAGAGCAGAAATCTCTCTTATCCCTCGTGGGAAATAAGCAGTCCTGCTCCGTGCACGGTCCTTTTCTCGCCCTTGTGCTTCTGGGCTTCGTTTACCCCAGGTTTTGACGCAGGATGAGGCTCTTCGGGTCCTGCGTGGTCACGATGATCCACCCGCACGTCCCCTCCATGCTGCTGGATGGGGCTGGGGACCGGAGCTGGCTGGGGGGATGGCGGCTCCAGCAGCATCTCCCGGAGAGGAGGAGGTGGTACCGGGATGCTCACCACGCGGCTCTCACGGTTACAGGTAGTTTCATCTAAATCCACCCCAAATCAGAGCTCAGAGATGGCTCCGAGGGCACGGCGGGGCGCGGGGGCCTGCGT
>NW_008824192.1:76049-77642 GCF_000699105.1 Pygoscelis adeliae
GGAGGCACGGGGGGGGATCACGTTGGGGGATGCTGGGGGGGGGAGAGGTTGGCAATGACCTCCCAAATTTTGGCTTCTCCCACCCCTTGGGTGCTGCAGAGAGGGGACAAGGGGAGACCTGGAGGGAGCTCGGAGAGGCAACCGGCACCCGCACCCCGTGGCGGTGGGTGAAGTGAGCGCTTGGGCTGGGATTTCCCCTCTGGGGCTTAGCATAATCCTCCTGGGAAGAACAGCTTCGAACTCAGCATCACCCTGCGGAGGAGGGGAAAGCACCCTCCAACTCTGCCCAGCACCACCCGGGGCGGCCGTGCCCATCCCTACGGGAGCCAGGGACCCCTGCCCGTACCTGCACCCTGGCTTCGGTCAGGTCCGTCCGTAGTGCCAGCTGCTCGCGGGCGTAGACGTCGGGGTAATGCGTCTTCTGGAAGACCTTCTCCAGCTCCTCCAGCTGGAACGTGCTGAAGGTCGTCCTGTTCCTCCGCTTCTTGCTCTTGCTCTTGCTCGTTCCCAGGGGATCGGGGAGCTCGGGGACCCCGTGCCCCCATAGGCTGCCCAGGGGTGCTGCCAGCGGGCACCCCAGCTCCCCTGGGGCTTTCAGGGGGGCCCGGCAGGCTGCGGGCACCGCCTGGTACCTGCCTTTGCATCCCTTCTCGCCGCCTGGCAGGGGGAGAGGCACGAGATGGGGTGGTGTTAATGACGTTAATGGTGTTAACGAAGCCAAGAGCCCCCCGTGCCCCCAGCCCCAAACCTGCCCTCCTGTCCCTGCAGGACCCAAGGCCCCAGGCACAGTCACCCCAGGGGGATGTGGGGGGTACAGTCCCAGGAGAAAGGGGCACGGCACGGGCACGCAGCGGGTCAAATCCATCACTGGGGAGGGCAAAAATCTCCGCTCCCCGGGGGAGCTGCGGGCTGGTGCTGCTCCCTGAAGGTGTGGGAGGGAAGCCTGGCTGGGGCGGTGGGTGCCTGGGGACCCACAGCTGGGGCTTCTGCTTGGGGACCCTCTTGGATGCTGCTACCAAGGGACGTGGGGTGGGCGAGGGGGGACAGAGAAGGCGAGGACGGGATCATGTTGCAGACAGGGTTTTGCTCAGCTCTCCTCGTCCCTCTCCTCGTCCCTCTCCTCCCGCTCCCTTCCAGCACGGGCTGACGCCTCCGCCCCGCTCAGCCGCGCCCGGGGCAGAGAGATGGGATCCACCAGTAACCCCAGCCCGCCCCGGCGCTGGGCCGTATCCAGACCCCCGCGCCTGAGCTCGGTTCAAGGGGAGCCTCCGCCTGCCCCCGGGCCAGCATTTCCCTGTAGCTGTAACTCTCAGGAAACCGCTTGGAAAGGAGTGAAAAATAAAACCGCCGGTTTTTGCTTAAGAAGAGCTCCCCTTCCCCACCCTCCCACGGGGCCGGGGGGCCAGAGCGCAAAGTATTTGGGGGTTCCCCCCTTCCCCTCACTGTTGCGGCGTCTCTGGGGCGTCTCATGAAATGGGTTGAAGGAGATAAGTCACTGCCATGCGTTTCGGAGGTCACCTTTGTCCCCCGGGGAGGGTCGTTTGTCCCCACGCGGGGACATGTGGAGCTCAGCGGCTCCAGCCGATGCCGGGT
>NW_008824192.1:77902-78844 GCF_000699105.1 Pygoscelis adeliae
GGGGTCGGGCCCACGGCCGGACCTTGGACACAGCGCAGCGCTCGGGGCCGGCAAGGGGGGAAATCGCCTCCTTCGGGATGGATCCTCCTTCCCAGCCCATTAACCATCACATCCCGGTGGAGTGGGGTACGGGGTCCCCATCCCTGCGGACCCACCCGGGGCTCCGCCCCCCCCGAACCAGCCCCTGCCGCGGCCTTTTCCGGACTTTCGGTTTTGATTTTTGGTTGTTTCCTAATTAAGGCAATTTGGGGGTTACGGCGCGCAGCCGAGAGCCGAGGTCCAGCTGCTTCGAATTAATGGGAAAATGTTATCTGGGAGGGGGTTTGGGGGGGCGATTGCTCCCCGTCCCTCTCCGTACCGACCTGTCTATGTGCCTGGCGGTGGGTAACAGCGAAGGGATGAGGCCAAATTGCCGTTTCTTCCTCGCTTTGTCCTCCGAAGGGCTTAACCGCCAGGCCGGGGGTGGGGGGATTAAAGATAAAAAGCAAGCCCCACCAAGGAGCCGAGCGAAGGCAAAAAACCCAAATGTGACCGAAAATAAGGAAAAATGACCGAAATTAAAAAATCCCGCTGTACAAAGCGGTGGGGCTTGGGTTTTTTTTCCCCCTTTTCAAAGGCAATGCGCCGCATTTCCGAGCGACCCGCGGGTTTCGGCGTTGGAGACAAATAAATAAATGGCCAGAAAGAAGGAGAAGGCAGGAAGGGAGCAGGATACGGGCGCGTAGCTAAACAAACACGGCGTCGCAGGGGGACAAAGAGGATGGGAAAAAAGGAAGATATAGATATTTTCCCCCCCTCCTTCCTAAACTGACACCCCCTGAAAGATTTGGTGGCGCTGGGGAAGTCAGCAGCTGGGGAACAGCTGTACAAGTCTTGGGTTAACCGGGAGGGGAAAGGAGAACTCAAAGGGATCATTAGCGAAGGGATGGGGGCATGGAAAGG
>NW_008824192.1:81335-87014 GCF_000699105.1 Pygoscelis adeliae
TGGTTTGGTGGAGGGGGGGGTGGTGGTGGTTTATACAGCTTTGGGGGTGTTCGCGTGCAAAACGATGGGGCAGGTTTGGCGATTCAAAGGCTCAGTGTCAAAGAGAGAGGGGATTAAATAACGGGCACGGAGAAATGAGCAGATATCGGGGCTGAAGGGCGATGTTTTACGTCTCCGTTTGCTGTTTTCCCCTACTCACAACACAGTCCGCGGCTTTTAACTCCTCCTAGGGCATCGCTCCTTGCTCCAGGTCTAGGAAAAAATAACCCGCAGGTATCGGGGCTGCAGGGCAGGGGATGAACTGCGTGGGAGCAGCAAAAAGAGGCGGAGAAGGACCAGGCGGATCACAGATGTGTGATGTTAAATAGCGGAACAACGGGATAACGCTGACCATTAAATAACATTATGCAGCGTGGTATCGCTTTTATTGGCGGTGCTGGGGCAGTACTTTGTTATCCCAGACACGGCGCAAACGTGGGATCACAAGACAACCTTGTTTCAAAGAGCTTATGATAAAAATATAATGTAACCCCTGTGTCTTGGCAGCAGTTGCAGGATTGATACGGTGTTGTCGGGTCCTTGCAAAAACCGGTGTTCTTGCAGGAGTGCCGGGTTCGTGGTGTGTGGTATAAATCACGGCTGAATTTTCCAGTCCCTGGTTAGGGAAACTGCACTTGCAGGAAAAATAGTGGCTGGGTTGCGATCCTGGGCTCAAACTTATTCTGGCAGCGAATCCTGCGAGGGGCTGGCTCTGCAAACGGGGGGTCTGAGCGTGCCGTGCTCCCTCCGCCCGCTCGTATTGTTAGGGAGAGGGCAATACCCACGCATTTCGGATTCCCTGGGTAGCCGGGGGAAATCTGAGCAAGAGCTGGTGCTCCCTCCTCACCCACCCGCCGGCCCACGACGGCTCCCTCTGCATCCCGCAGCGTTCCCCAACGCTTTCCCTTTGCAGCAGCTGGAGCTGCCGCGTTGTTCCCTGTTTGACTGTCCACAGCTCGCTGCGTGTTGTAAATTATTGCTAAATAGGGACTACGAGTCCTCTGGCACGCAACGAGTCATTAAATATTATCAAACATAGCATAACTCCCGCAAAGGCTTATTAGTTTCAACGTACCTCTCCCAGTTTTACTGCTGGCATTTAAAGGATTTTAACAGCAGGGGGATGAGTCTATCCACGTGTGCCAGTGGTGTGGAGGGGGACGGGCAGGCTGGTTCGGGATGTGCCGGTTTTCCCGGCTGGAGCCATCGCTGGGACCCTCCTGGGCAGGTGGAAGAGGTCTTGGGAAGGTGTTTGGTCTCCGGGATTTGGGGTATTTGGGAGCTGAAGGCAGCAGGAGGAGAGGTTTGTGAGATCTTTTGGATATTTGTGGGGTGGGTGTCGGTTCGTGGAGCTGCTCAGGGGTTTGGTCCCTCCAGTGAGCGGGGCTGAGGACCAGGACTCCTGGGGTCTCCTTCCGAACCTGCCACCGACCCTCTGCCCGGGGTTTTCTTGTGCGTAGAGCCAGACCAGGGTGCCTCATCCTCCTGGCTTGGTGGATGGCTGTGTTGGGTGCTTTGAGATCAGGGACAAAGGCTGCTGGGGGAGACCAAGGTGGGTGCCTCTTCTTAGGGCACCATGGATGGGTGCCAGTATGGGACTGACCGGGGCAGGGAGGTCCCCGTGGTGCTCCTGGGGCTCGCTGGGGTTCGTTTGCCACACACCAGATTATTTGTGGGCAAAGGATGATCCCAACAAACTCCTCGGCTGAAAAGCTTCCAGGAGAAACTTTTCACTATGTCACGGCGTCCGACTCCGACATCTCCGCAAGGGGAAGTGCCGCTGGGTCGGTTCTTGGATGGAAACGACCTTTTGTGGCCCCGTTTTAATTGCATCGGCCACCAAATGAACCACGGCAAGAAAGCCACCAAGTGCGGCGGGAGGACTCCAGCGGGATGCTCTGTGGGCAAATGCTTTCTGTTTTCGGTTTCTCACTTGCTTGCTGGGAGGAGGAATCTTTTTTCCCCCCTCTTTGCATCTCATTGGCTTTCCCAACACTCTCAAACCATCCCATAGAGCTGCCTCGCCGCCCCTGGGATCAGGAGATGTCACTGAAGAGCTCGGCAGGAGGCCGGGAGGGTTTGCATAGCTCTGTGGTTTGTACGAACGTCCCTGCACAGCCAAGACTTTGCAATGTTATCCAGAGCCTTGGAAATGCTGGCGAGGCACGGAGCAGTGCCTAATGCACGGGACTGGGAACGGGCTTCTCCTTCTCCGAGGACGTGCTTTCCCTCCCAGCCTGGAGGTCGAGCGTAGATGAGGACCAGCGGTCGTGGTCCAGCCCACGGGCTTTTTCTCGGGGGGGTTGATTTTTTTATCGTTTTTTCCTCTGCGATCTGCAGTTTGGGAAGAAAGCCCGTGGCTGGGAGCCTGCTGAGAAGAAGCTATGGCTTCCTCTGGAAAGCAGGGAGGCAGCTCAGCTCAACGTGGCTCTGGCACATGAGCTTCAGGGTCAAGGCGGAAGGGACAGAGTCTGGGGACAACTGTCCTCCTGATGACGCTATTAGACACCAAAGCCCCCTCCAGCCTGTAGCATCCCCAGCTGTGTTGGGTGACTGCTGACCAAGCTTGGAGCAGGGCTTGGAGGCTGTTCTCCAGCTCTACTGCTTCTCTCCATGCCCAGGCCAGGTCCTCAGCCTGGAGAAACACCACGTGTGGACAAAAGGAGCTGGGACAATACAACGAAGGCCATTCCCTCTAGACGTCTTTGCGAGGACGTGCATTTTGGGGGAGCCCGTGAGGTTCTTCCCTTGCCCGAGGAAGATGTGGGACTCAGCTGGCCACGCTGGCTGCTTCTGCTTGTGTCCCCAGCCTGGGATCCTCCAGGCTCTGCGCCCCACAGCGAGGACCTTCTCCTAATCCCCAGGGGAGATTCATCCCTGGCTGGTTTACACCCCTTGTTGGGCGCCAGCATGGTCTTCTCGTTTGTCATGCATCTCTCTGTCATGCAGGGACAATAATCTCGGCCCTGAGCAGCAAAGGGAATCTGTGCCCTTGCTTACGGGTTTGGGTTTTTTTTGCTAAAGCTGCAGAGCTATCACGGGTTCAGTCCTCAGCCCTTGTCCGTCTGCACGTCCCTCTCTGCCTCCCAAATATCCCAGAAAATCCTCCAGCTCCTAATGTCCGAACTCAGTGTAGAGCTTCATCCCAAGCTGCGGTTCGATCTCGCTCAGGAATGTGCGCGCTGATGGCAGGAAAAACGACTTTATTAATTCACCTGGGGAAATCTCCCTTGCTGATTGCAACCCTGTTTTGCGTTAGCGAGTGGGAGACGGAGCCCCTCGGTCTGACCCTGCCGGAAACCCATCGGGTCCGCCGAGCCAGGGCCAGATCTGTTCTTTAATTGAGGCCGACGACGTAGGAAACGGTCCCGTTTACAGGTCTCACAAAAGCAAAGCGCAAACATAAACATCCACCCGTGTGTAATAACGACTCACGAGGGCAGGCGACAGCCTCCGTGTCACACACGTGCTTTACATGCATGCATATATATTTATATATCCATGCATATTTATATGTGCATGCATATTTATATACGCACGGACATTTATATACACATGCATATTCATAGCCGTCCAGCTATATGCACCGATAATTTAATCCCATGCAAATGTGTATTATAATTTTGCACACAAATACAGTGTTTTTCTGTATCAGTTCATGTTGCCAGCACATGGACACTAAAATCGTCTAAGTTTGTCTCTAGACTGCAGGGAGGTACAGATGAGCGCGTGGAAATCGCGCCCACATAACTACATAAATACCTGAATTTATACAGCTATATTGCGATCGTACCGTCTACACGCACAGCCCCGCGGAGCTGGGTTAGAGCCCCGGGGATGTAGCGAGGAGGGACGCACGTCTGCTGCAGTAACACGCGGACACCCTCAGCGCTGGCAACGGGGGGGGATTTTTTCTGGAGAATGATGAATTTGTTGAAATTGCAATTTTTTTTTTTTTTTGGCAATTTTTTAGGGGTTATTTTTTTGGTCATTGAAATCTCTGAGTTACTGTTTTTGTCCTGGCGCTGCTTGCCAGCGCTCGCTTCAGAGCAGCCTTCGGTGTCGAAGCGTGCTGTAAATTAACGATAGCAATAACACTCGAGGAAACAAAACCCATGAAAACAAACTGCGGGGCTGCGGACAGGATTAAACCCGGCGGGAAAGCCAAGCCCCGTCGCTTTTGTTTTCGTTTGCATTTCGTGGAGATAGATTAGGGGGAAAGAAAGGAAAAACGGAAAAAAAAAAAAAAAATCAACTTGATTCAAACCAACGTAAAAACTAGCAGTTTTTTGCAGCTGCTGAATAAAAACCCAAGTGTTTGTAAAGTGCTTTGGAGATGTAGTGGCCTTTAGAGGAGCTGCGGGAATAAATCAGCTTAATTCCCTCGGGCTGCTTTAAACGAGGATCCGGCCCCGTCCTTGCAGTCAGGGCCACGGGGTGGATTTCCACCACCGGTTAATTTGGTCCCTATAAACTCAATTTTACGCTGGGAGGCAGAGGGGACTCGTGAGCCCTGTGTCGCCCGTTCCGGGCCGGAGGGACGGATCCCTTCTCCCATTGCCGTCCCGATGCCGTGCCGTTACGCCGGGCGGCTTTCTGCTTTAATAAGGAAAGATTTGTACTTCGTCCGCGCGGGGGGATTTTCAGGCTGCTTTGGAAAGTGCTTCAGGATGCCAAGTTCAGGCTTTGTTTTTCCTTCCAGCTGCTCCAAATATATATAGAGATATAGATATATTAGAAAAGAAAAAAGGGCTGAAATGAAGCCTGGAAGCGGCAGCAAGCCGGCGGCGGCTGGGATTCGGGGGCGATGCCGGGCTGGATGTGTGCTTATGGCATTCATCCCAGTAAAAGACGTGTAACTGGGAGCCAAACGGGTCTTTTGACTCCTAAGAATCCGACAGCGATTGCAAAACCAGGAATACGTCTGGGGATTAAAGGGAATTTATTCCAGATTTGCTCTGCCGGGAAGTGGTAGGATTCGAGTCAATTTGAGTTTCTTATTTTAGAGTAACGCCGTTACGTGGCGTAAATCTGAAATAACGGCCCTAAATAAGTGGGGTCACTCTGGATTTAACGTATACGTAACCGGGAGCAGGATCCGGCCCCTGAATTAACGCAGCAGCTGCTTAAATAGGTGCAAATCGGAGTAACTCGGTGCTGGGTGTTATTGCGGATTTGTGCTGCCCGGAGGATGTACAGCAGCCTGGCCGGCTCCGCGGCGGGGGGAATTAATTCCCCTGGAGGGTTTATTCCCCGTCGGTGCGGGGCTGGGCTGAGCCTTTCTTTCGCAGCCGGCTCAGTTGTTCTGGGTCTGCACGGGGTGACCCTGGGCAGAGTTTGGTCTTTATCTGGAAAATGGCTGAAAAGTGGTGGAAATGGAGGGGGAAAAAGCAAAAGGGAGGTGATGTGGGGCATGTTTTTGGGGTGCTGGGGGGGGGTTTAGCCCAGCCTCTGTCTGTGCAGTGAGAAAGGGCCGAACCGACTCTCTGATCCCGGGAGGGATCGGGAATAAATCCAAGCCCTTCCAGAAATCAGCTTTGTAAGAGCAAATGCATTTGGCTCCAGCTTCTCCTGCTTGTTTGGCATCTGTGGAGCGGGTCCCAACGCCGTGCCGGGGGGCTCAGCACCGCTCCCCCCCCC
>NW_008824192.1:88046-93241 GCF_000699105.1 Pygoscelis adeliae
GCTCACACGTACGTGTGAGCCCCGCGGCCGGGTGAGACCCGCTCGGACGGACGGACGGACGGGGTACGGGAGCGTGCATGGGCGCTGTATGTACGCGGGATGCCCTGGCTCGTCAGTGTTGAAGGTGGTAGGTGCTGGATGTGTCCTTACCCTCATGGTCCCATCAAGGAGACACCACCAGGGGACAAAGTGCTCCTCTTTCAGACGGGGAAACCGAGGCACGGGACACCGACACAGGTTGTTAAGGGTTGCAAACGTCCCACCAGCTCTTCCTTGGGTGGTTTTGCTGAAGGGTTGGCGATGCTTGGCTGTCTTTACAACAGGAGGAAGCCAAGGGAGGTGAGGTTGACCCCGAGGAGCCACCTTCATGCATTGCAGGGGGTGTTTTTTCCCCTCCTCGCCATGTCTTTTCCACTTCTCCCAACCAAGGGCTTTGCAGAGAGTTTTGCTTTCCCCAAAGGCACATCAGCAGGAGCTCTTGTATTTCCGTAATGGGATTGTGCACGTCAAGACTTCAAGAGATCAGGCGGGTGGCAATCTCTGTTCCTGTCAGGATGAATGAAAGGTGACAGCGCTGAGAGTGCTGGGGGGGGGGGGGGGGGGGGAAAACCATTCTTACAGATTTCTTGCTTCCCACCAGTTTGTTTCACCTGCCCCGGCCCCCGGCCTGGCTGGGTCGGCTGATTTAAGGTGTGTGAGGACGAGCTCACGCGGGGTACGGGAAGAAGCAGGCAGGAGCAAGAAAGGGTGAGATCAAAGTGCCCGACAGCTTGGAGCACTGGTTGGATTGGCAACGTGGTGCTATGGTCCGGGATGGATGGATGGATGGATGGATGGATGGATGGATGGATGGAAAGAGGGGGATGAAGGCTGAGAACAAGGCAGGGTTGACTAAGAGCTGAGCCCAGAAGCATTTAAGCTTTGCTGTCACTGGAGGGTGCTTCTGGCACTGGTTATTTGGGTCAGGAAGGCAAAGGTGGTCGGATGGGACACACATCATGACGCTTGGCTGTGGAGAAGCTTGTCCCTCAGGGCCAGGACTCCGTTTAGGCTGAGGAGACCTCGGTCTTGTAAAGCAAACGCTGCTTCTGGCTTTCTTTGGGGGTTTTGTGCCCGGCCACCGCTGTGTTTCTGCAGAGCCCTGGAGGGGTCCCAGCACCCGAACCCAACATGGGTCCTCATCCATGTCAACGGTGCAAGCCAAACCAAACCCAGCAGTGCTGGGAGGGATGTGGAGCAGGTCCAGGGAGCTGAGTGACCACCAGTGGGGGCCAACCCCATGGTTGCGGTGGCCAAATCCACTTTGGGCAATGGTATCCCCCAAACCATCGCGTCCCACTGCCTTTAGTTCTCCAGCGGATGGGACTGTGGGGCCTGCCAGGGTGATGGGAAGGGTCGCCTTCCCCTCCGTGCCCTTGCTGTGGGTCTGGAGACAGGGCATAATTCCTGTCTCCTGGGTTTCTTCCCACCTTCTACCATCGGTGCTTCATCTCCGGATCCCCGGTGCCCCGGTGCTCTGTTCCCGGCGTGACCTCCCCTACCCGACCCGGGTGGCGAAAGGTTTCCTTCTTGCTCGGCCAACGCTGATAAGGAGAACCAGAAACAGCTTTGACCTTTCAACTGCAAATCTCCCTGCGAGGAGCTGCAAGCTGTTCCACATCTCAGAGGTCCCTTGATAGGAAACGAAAACCGCGCCATTGAACTTTTAAGCAATTTCACCCCCAAAAAACACTTAGGCACCCAAAAAAAGCTCAGCTGAAGAGCACCGGCTGGTTTTAACCCTGCTGAGGAACCGGGCCAGCACATGCAACTCGTGTAAAAGGTGTCTTGGGTTGATTGGTTGTCTGGAGCGTTGGTCATCTGCTCCTTCCTTCCCTTTTGTCTGCTGCACTCAACAGTGGAGACCCCGCCGACGGGGTGCAAAGGCTTGGGGGAAACTTGGCACCTCCTTTCCTCTTCCCTGGGAGTGAGAGACCCTGATTACACTGAGACCTTTACCTCTGTCGGCCCCAGGAGGACTGGGGACAGACGGACGGGCCATCATGGATGAGAAGTGATGGTGCAAGTTTGCATGAGACAGGCTCGTCGGGAAAGGATGATTTAACCCCTGGGATTTCAGCAGATACACAGCGCGCCTATAGAAGCAAATCTCCATCCTTGCTTTCTTTCCCATCCCAAAGCGGCACGGTCCAGCTCGGTAACGTGCCCTGCTCTTTGCTTACACCCTCTGGGCTGCCACTATTATAGGAAGGTGATGGCTGAAGGTGTTGGAGCTCATTAATTGCTCTGAGCAAGTTAATTGGTATAAACACAACCGCGGGAGACGCGGCGGCTCTGCAAAGGGGAGTGTGCTCAGCTCTGACAGGGAATCGGGCAGAGCTCCTGTGTCTTGGTGGATGCTCGAACGCCGGTAACTGGGTTAAGGCTCTCGGGACCACGTTCCCCTCACTGAAACGTGGACGCGGGCTGCGTCTCGCTGCGTGTGAGCCCACGGGGTGGCGGAGAGCAGCGTGCTGTGATACTTCCCCCAAATACATCCCCACTTGGTTTCCATGACTTGAGCTTTTCCACGCCGGGGTTTTTCCCTGCATTGGGTGTTTGTCAAGAACGGCTCCACGGCATGAAACACGGGGCTGTCCCGGGTGATGGAGAGCCCGAGCATCCCACGGAATCAGGCCCTAAACACCGGCAGGCTCCCTGTATTTCCTCTGATGCTAACCCCACGTTTTCCCTGCTGTTGCTTAACCCCATTAACAGGATCTGAGCTGGTTCAAAGCCTTCGGAGCAGCAGGGGGGGAAGCTCAGAGCAATAAGTGGAGGCGACCCCTGCCAAGTTGGAGTAAAGGATGTCTTCCTCCCTCTCCCCAAACAGCCCACAGCATTTTCACATTAAATCTCTGTGCCCAGAGTCGTTGGGGAGGAAGAAACAGCCAGGATCAGCCCTTTCTGCGGGGAACCAAGGGTAAAAGGGGCTGTTGCCTCCCAGAGCAGCGGGTAAGGGCTCAGCAGCCGACCTCGTGGTCCAGCACCCGGGAGAGGATGCTCCTGGAGGGATCACCCAGAGAACCTGAGATCCCAGGACGTGCAGCCTATGGGAAAATCATCAAATCCAGGTAATCTGGGGGAAAGTGAGTGTTTTAGGGGGGTTGGCTCAGGGGAAAAATTATGATGGGGTCTGGGCACCACGCTCCTCATTTGAAATTGGTAGAATGGGCTGTTCTGGGGGAAAAGTGTTGATTTGTGATTATCTTTTTTTGTTGCTGCTTCTTCTGAGCATCTGCGGGGGGGGGAAGGGGGAGGGTCCCCACCTCAGCTCGGCTGTGCAGAGCCCAGAAAGCTGGAGCGAGGAGCTGGAGAGGGGACCCACGTGGCAGAGGGAGCCGGGGACGGAGCCCCTTGTGCTGGGCACTTGGCAGGGACATGGGTCTCTGGGTGCTGGGGGCTTGGGGGACCCTGCGGTGTGGGGGGGGGCCTCTGTACGAGGTGGTTTCATTGGGGCAGAGGTCCTCAGAGCACAGAGAAGCTCACACAGGCTAAGTTTTAGCAGCTTGAGCGACCATTGTATTTGGGTCTAAAGCTGCTAATTTGCATAATACAGATCCCAGCGTGTCCATTCTCAGGAGTTACCCCATGAGCAGGATCTGACCTGCACCAGCAAACCCCCTTTGCTCCCCTCCTTCCTTCCCAACAGCATCTCTGCCTTTCCCTCCATCCTTCCCTCCTCTTGGTGTTTTCTCCCGGCCCCATTTTCGGGAGGACATTGCTGGGGTGAGAGGAAACAGGGCCCCCACCCTTCTCCCGGGGACACCTGTGACCGGTGGGACGGCGCTGCCTCGTCCCCAGCGCAGGGTTTAATGGGTCCCACCTGGCTCCCAGGCGCAGCGTGCCCTGCGGCAGCCCCCGCTGCTCTTCCCTTCAGCTCGTCATGGAGGGGGGGGGGAAGTAAATTCAATAACTTCACCGAGGACATGAGCTCAGCGGAGCCGGCTGAGGCTTTCCTCGGCATTAACCCCGCTTCCTCTGCCACACGGAGGAGTCACGGTTGTTAGCCGAGGCCGGCGGCAGCGGAGGGGAGGCAGAATACCCCTCTCTGTGCCTCTGCTCCCCAAGGAGCCAAGAAGGGGCTGCCCCATCCTCGCAACCCAACCCAAACCGTGCCTGGGGACCTGCTGATCCGGGCAGAGGATAAAATTGCACGGGAAGATTAATTGGCAGCAAGGAGCGATAAGGTTGCTGCAGCATCTTTCTTTGCTGTGTGTTTTGCTGTAATGCTGTTTGATTTGCTCTCCATCGCTCCGGCATGGAGGGATGGAGAGCAAATCTCCAGATTTGCTCCATCTCCCCAGCAGCATCCTCTGCCTGTCAGACCAGCCCATCCTTTAGCACCCACCAGCCCGGGCAAGAGCAGGGCGCCGAGAGCGGATGCTCAGGGGAGGATTTTGCAGCATCCCCTCGCTCCTGCCCTGCGTAGCATCCCCCACGGATGCCGCGGTCCCTGGCACGGAGGCGATATTGGTGAGCTGAATGTGGGAACGCTTTTCCGCGGAGGAAGGCACAGAGCCTCCTCTGTGTCCCTCCGACTTGCAGTAATTTCATTAACTTGTTTCATTCAAAGGAAGCCAGACCCCGGCAGCGTGGGACACGCTGACCCTATCAAGGCTGCGATGTCTCGCAGGCTGAAATCCATCCTTTCATTGATTCCAGCAGGGCCATCTCCCAGTCCATTCCCCTTGGCTGTGCACAGAGGATTAATTCCTCCTCCCCCCCTTTTGCCCACTAACGCAACCGCTTCTGAGTGAGGGCACGGCAGCCTTTTACCAGCCGCTCAAGGCAGTGGTTTATCCCAGGAAGGAGTGGGGGAGTTGTACCCAGCCCCCAAAAGTGAGCAAAGGGCAGCAGAAATACCTTCCCTGGGTGGGAACGGGGCAGAAAGAGCCTTTGCTATAGGAAGAAAAATGCATGTGCTCTGCAGGTGCAGGAGTCGTGCACCACCATGAGATCCATCATCCCACCACCCCTTTGCTTCTTGCTGGGACACCTCCGCCTCGATGGGACCCGACGTGCTGTGCCAACCCCCCTTCCCACGGGGAGCCCCCATCCCACGGGGCGGCTTGGCAGGACACGGAGCAGCTGGGTTTGGGATGATGCTTTTTTTTTTCCAAGGCACCCGCCGCCGGCTCCGGCTTCTGCCGGCC
>NW_008824192.1:93319-95781 GCF_000699105.1 Pygoscelis adeliae
CAGATCTGGCGTGGGGTAGCTCTCCTCCGAGGAGCTGGATGGACTGGGAGGGAGAGCAGAGGAGACCCCAGCAGAGGGGCTCAGCCCTGTCCTGGGCTGCTGTCAATCACTGTCATCAGCTGTCCTGAGTCAGGGTGATTGACAGCAGGTGGAGGGGCTCCTGTTCAATAGCTGCTGTCTCCTGTTTTCTTCTTGGTTTAGGGTAGAGGTTGAGGGATAACAGGACATGGGGTCAAGCCCTTGGGGTTTCTTTTCTTGGAGGCTCCCTGCAAACATCTTTCCCTCCTTCTCCTGCAGCCTGTAGAGGAGGAGGAAGAGGAGGAGGGGGGCTCACTGCCGTGTTGGCTGCGGAGCCCAGCACGGGCTACCCTACCCCACTACCCTATTTCACATACCCATCCCAGGACCTGCACAGTGATGCAAGAAGGCAGGAGGCGAGTGCTATGCCTTCCCCAAACAAGCAATCCCTGGGGTAAATCCCAAATGCCCCCCTGGGGTGCACGCCGATGTGTTTTACCCAGCCCATAGGGTTGGTGCCCCCAAAGGGACCTGGGCTCTGTGCCTGTCCCAGCAGCAGCCTCCAAACCCCATCCTGGCTCCCAGGGCCTCCCATCAGTCCCAATTTCCTGCAGACCCCGGTGATAAGAGGCTGATCCTCAGCCGTGGAAATCCAATGCCCCGGTGTCAGGGAACGCAGGTCCTGGGGGACTGTGGAAACGCAGCTGAGAATGAGCAGATCTTGCTGCTTTCCCTTCTTCTCGCTGCCAAAGAAATAAATCCCTTCGGAGGATGGATGTGGTCTTAGTGCCGCTCTCCAGCACCGCAGCTGGACTGCATCACCCTGATTTCTGCCAGCAGTGTTGGTTTCTGTGTGGTTAAAAGCTGCCAGGCACACCTGCGCCCACTGAAGCACCCAATAAATAACTGGGTGTTTGTGGTGATTTAATGCCATCCCTTTTTTTAGGCTTTGCTGTGGTTGCTGAAGCCCCAGGGACTCGCGGATCCCACCTGCTCCCTGGTAAGATTTGAGTCAGGGATTGCAAAGCAAGGCTCTGTCTGGTTTTCCTGTCCCTCTTCACCTCCCCGTGCTTGGGGTCTGGCCTGGCCATGCCCAAAAGGAGGGAGAAACCCTAAAATCTCTCTCTCAAGCTGGTCTGGGAGCTCCTATTAGGCGGGCGGTGGGTGCTGTGGATTTTGCCAGATGAAGGTGCTGGTGGGATACTGGTTTTGCTGGGCTTGGAGGGGATGTCTCATACCACGTTGGTCCTGCATCTCGACGCTCTCCACACAGCGTGGACCAGAGGAGCTGAGCAATTCTGGCTTATTTATTCCCATCCTTTATCAGCCCAGCTCAGGATACGTCCATTCCCTGACCTCACCCCCATCCCTGCACCCCGGTCCTGCGGTGTCCCCTGCCTGTGCTGCGACATCCCTCTGCTCTGCTGGGGCTGGGGGCTTTGTCCTCGCAGCTAGTCTCGAATTTGGGAATGAATTTCTCCCTTTTCAGGTGCTCCTGTGCACTTTGACCAGGTGTTTCAGCCTGGAGCTGCACATCCCAAAAGTGACCACACTGGAGAAGAGACCATCTCCAGGTTTCGCTCTCTCTTTCCCAAGCGGGAATTGATTCAGCTCCAGGGCTGCCCCAGCGCAGCTGCTGGTCCTGGAGGGCAGAGGGAAGGTGCGACGCTGAGGCAGGAAAACCAGACATCTCCAAAAGTCCACTCTGCTGTGGATGGAGCGCCCTGCTTGAAGGACTGTAAAACCAGAGCCGATGCTTGCCCAGGAATTACGCTGATTTAATGGAGCTGGTTTCTAGATTCGTTTGTAGCCATGTGCCAACCACTGCAGCGATTGAACTAAACTGATTTTCTTGAGGGATTCCTCACTTGGGAGTGCTGGCATCGGCCGCTCTGCTGCCAGTCTGGCCGGGCAGTTTAATTCCTTGTTCCCACAGGATTGTGTCTGGGTTAAATTAGTCTGTTTTTACCCCAGAGAGATGGTAGCCCAGGATGGGGATGGCAGCTCCGGGGTTTGTCTTGCTTCCCCTGTTTATAGCTTGTATAACATGGGGTCCCTGCATGTGGCCCTGTCCCCGTGGTGAGGGGACAGCCGGGGTCTGTGCAAGGGCTGCGGGTTATATTGCAGCACCGGGACCGAGTGGGGAATTTGAGATCTGCATCACGCTCGCTCCTGGGCTCTGTCGGGCAGAAACGTGGACAGCGCACGTGAGTCCAGAACCGAGACCGTTGCAGGAGAAATCCCTGTTAAGCAGCCAAGATCTTCATTTTTTCCACCCAAATAAAACCTCAGCCAGAAAACGAGCTGTATCCAGGGCAACGCCGATGCCTCGCAGCTTGGGTTTGCTGAGATCCAATCTGGGATCCCTTTGGACCGGCACTGGGGTTGGATGGCTCCGGGCATCTCTCGGGGGTCTGCCCGGAGGGGATGGGAGAGGCTCGGGG
>NW_008824192.1:95955-97106 GCF_000699105.1 Pygoscelis adeliae
CTGGGTGCGGAGCTGAACCGTCTCCCCGGTGGAAAGGAGGTTTCTCCGTCGCGACTGATTTCTCCCCTGCAAGGACCGAGTGTTTCCCTGCCGTCCTCCCCTGTGCAACCTGCTGCAGGCACCTGCCTGGGTCAGGCTGGCATCACCGGAGGGGAAATGGCTTCTCCAGCCCTGCCTGTCCAAATACAGCATGCTCGGGCTCTAAACATCTCTAGATCAGGCTATTACATCTTAAAAACTTGCCTTTTCCAAAGGAGCTGATGGGAACAAGGTGCCTGTGCATCATTGGCTGTAGGCACCTAATTCCCTCCAATGCCTTGGACATGCCACAGCATCTCTCCGCCACCTCCTCCTTCCCTCCCTTCCCTCATCAATGCAGTGAAATTATTTAGTGCCTTTAGCATAATTAACACGTTGCAATCCTAAACGGCTAGCAACTGCCTGGCCTTGCAATTTATCCTTCCAGCCGGCCATAAATGCCTCCCTCTGGGCAATTATAAAGCAGAAAAATGCTGCAGACCTGAGCCCTGTGCTGGAGGAAAAGGAAGAAACGGGGCAGAGGACCTGTGTGCGTTAATACAATTAACCCACTGCGATCCCAAATTGCTTGGCGGCTGCCTGGCTCCATAATTCATCCTTCCACCGAGCTGTTAATGTGACCATAGGGGCTGTTTAGCGCGCACGCGTGTGCAAATGTGTGTGCGAGGCTGCCGTGTTGACCCTGTTCCCCGCTTTTTGGAGGCGATTTCCCTCCCAGCATCGTCTGCCCAAACGCGTCTCGCTCCTCAGTTTGCCACCCGAAATCACGGCAGTCGCTGTATGATTACACGCCTCTGTTCTGTAATTACCTTTGCTTCCACTAATTGTGTAATTGGGAGAGGCAATTACCTGGTGAAATGAGGCAGGAAGGGGGGCTGGCTCGCTCTCCCGGCATGGCTGCTCATGGGATCCCTGTCCGGTCCTGGGGTAAATCAGGAGTAGGGTCCCCGTCCTTCTCGGAGAGGGGACCCCTGTGTTTGCAGTACGGTGCCTCGGCTGCATCCTGCTCACGCGGCAGCTGAAGGCACCCCTTTCCAATCCCCCTTTTTTCCCCTTTTAATGCTCAAACTCCTGACCCTCGGGGTTTATCCCAGTGGCGGTGGCTCCCCCCC
>NW_008824192.1:97252-98198 GCF_000699105.1 Pygoscelis adeliae
TCTCTCCCCAACCCCACGTGTGCCAGCTGCCGCCTTATCTGCAAGATTCCCCATGTCAGGGTCAGAAACGTCTCCCATGGGCTCTCTTTCGCCTCTCTCCTCCCGCATGTTTGCAGACGGATGGCCCCAGCGCTCGGCCCATCCCCAGCCTGACCCTGCTCTCCATGGTCCAATGGATAAACCCTCCTGGGGTGCTGGAAAAAGGAGGGTGAAGTCCCAAGGGGATGGATGGGGCAGGGAGGGAAAAGCCGGGTTCGGAGCAGGATTTCCTCCAAGATTAAGGATCTGACTTCTTTCTACCGTGGCTTTTTCTCGTTGGTGCTCTAAGCTGATTGCGTTAGGCCTCGTGGTGAGCGATCGCTTTGGATGTATCTTCCCAATTTTGCCTGGGCTGTCCCTTCAGGGCAGGTTTTTGGAAAGGAGCTGCCTGGGCTCAGGGTCCAACGGGGACCTGCTGGCTCTCGCCGAAACACAGGACACTGATTTAGCTCCCAAATCCCCTCCACTGCCCTCAGCCTCTCACCTCCGCTGACGCCCCCAGGCCCATCCCCAGCTTTCGGCTTTACCAGGATGATTTCACCCACTGGGGTTGGCGAGCGGCTCAGAGACCGAGCACCAGTAGAGGCCCGACAGATTCGTCACGGCTGGCACCCAGTGCTTGGACGCTGCAGCTCGCTACAGCCTTGGATTTCAATATCGAACTTTCCCAAGGAAGGAAATTACACCCCAGGCACGGCGTGTTTAATCTGCTGGCAGCGCTAATCCTGTTTGTAAACACTCTGGCGAGGGATGCACGGCTCCGGTGCTTGGCTGAGCCCCTCGGCTTCCCGACCGGACCACCCTGATCCCTCCCACCCAGCACACACCTCTGACGTGGGGAGACGGGCTGCCTTTTCCCCTCTGAATCCTAACACCCAGCAGTTTTGCACGATACAGGTGATCCCTG
>NW_008824192.1:98266-99902 GCF_000699105.1 Pygoscelis adeliae
CCCCTGCAAAACCCCACGGTGCCAGGAGCTGGGATCCGCAGGTCCTGCTGGTTTTTCCCGGCGTGCACGGAGACGTGGGGGTCGTGGTGCAGCATCGTCCCCCTGTTTTCCTCCCGGGGCCATCCCCGCTGCCTGCAAACAATTAACAGGCCCCAGTAAACGGGATCCGCGGTGGTGGTGGGCAGATCCGGACCAGCCCAGCGAGGGATTTGGGGCTTTTTGGGAGCCCAGGGACCCCCCCAAAGGGCAGGCGATGCCCAGCCTGTAAATCAATGCTGGCCACTAAGCCAATGGGAGAGCGGATGCTGCATCGTGTGAGTATATTCATGTGGTTCAGCCAATAGGCAGCTGGCTTTTTGCATATGTGATGAAGGGATAATTAATAGCTGGGTTTTCCCTCCCATGCTGACCCCCCAAATGGGGGATAAAAGGGCTGTGGGGGGCCCAATGGCTTGTTGTTATCCTTTGTGTTGTGGTAGGGCTGAGACAAAGACCTCATGGGCTCCAGCCCTTGTGACGGTGGGGAACCCCCAAAGCCACCCAGAGCGGGCTGCAGCGTGGCAGGGGCTGGTGGCCTTGGCCACCAGCACGGTGCTGGTCCCCTGATGGGGGTTCCTGGACTGTCGAGAGAGATCCCACGCTGAGGAGGGCAGGGGATGCCCCCCAGGTGCACGTCCCCTTCTCAAGCTCGAGTGCTTGAATCGAGGCATCTTTAAAAAGCTGCGATGGATCGGGGCGTCTGCCTGGTTGTGTAAAGCATCTGCGGCTGCTCTGAGCAGCTCTTCCTTCCCCTGCTCCAGCGTGGCTCTGCCGGAGCCGGTTGCCGGAGGTCCCTGGCCCCAGCGGGTGGTTTGGTGATGGAGCCCTGGCTGGTCCCATCCTTGGCACAGATGCTGCTTTCCCCAGCTGAGCCCTGCAAAACCCGGCTCCTTTCTTTCCCCCCCGTTGCATCTGGGCTGCTCTGGGGCTGGGTCTCATCCTGCCCCATCCCTGAGTCCAGGCTGGTGCTGGGGACCGGCTCCCATCACTGGCAGCTCTTGCAGCAAAGCTGAGGCAGCGGAGCTGAAATGAGCCCAAGCAATTAAAAGCACCCGCAGCAGATGGTCGCTGCAGTCTGTCTCCCCGCCACCGCCGCCTCCTCGCTCTTCCCTTTCCTCATCCTCTCTCCCGACTCCTCTTATTCTTGTTTTCGCTGACTTATTCCCCAGGACTTCCCAACCCTTCCCCAAAGCGGGATCCCACCTTCCCCTGCACCTCCAGCCCCTATTTCCACCCCGAATGGAGGCTCAGAGCGCAAACCCAAAGCCTAATCCGCTGAGGTGTTTAGATGAGGAGTGTGTTGGGTTTGTGTGGCAAGGTTTTGGTAGCAGGGGGGCTACAGGGGTGGCTTCTGTGAGAAGCTGCTAGAAGCTTCCCCCATGCCCGATAGAGCCAACACCACCGGCTCCAAGATGGACCCGCTCCTGGCCAAGGCCGAGCCCATCAGTGACGGTGGTAGCGCCTCTGGGATGATAACGTATTTAAGAAGGGGAAAAAGTTGCTGCGCAACAGCAACTGTAGCCGGAGAGAGGAGTGAGAATATGTGAGAGAAAGAGCCATGCAGACACCAAGGTCAGTGAAGAAGGAGGGGGAGGAG
>NW_008824192.1:100162-102707 GCF_000699105.1 Pygoscelis adeliae
CGCTGGAGCAGTCTGTTCCTGAAGGACTGCACCCCGTGGAAGGGACCCATGCTGGAGCAGTTCGTGAAGAACTGCAGCCCATGGGAAGGACTCACATTGGAGAAGTTCGTTGTGAACTGTCTGCCATGGGAGGGACCCCACTCTGGAGCAGGGGAAGAGTGTGAGGAGCCCTGCCCCTGAGGAAGAAAGAGCAGCAGAGACAACGTGTGGTGAACTGACCCCAACCCCCATTCCCCATCCCTCTGTGCCACTGGAGGGGAGGAGGTAGATAATTTGGGAGTGAAGTTAAGCTTGGGAAGAAGGGAGGGGTGGGGGAAGGTGTTTTAAGATTCAGGTTTTATTTCTCATTACCCTATTCTGATTTGATTGGTAATAAATTAAGCTAATTTCCCCAAGTAAAGTCTGTTTTGCCTGGGACGGTAATTGGTGAGTGATCTTCCCCTGTCCTTATCTCAACCCATGAGCTTTTCGTTATATTTTTCCCTCCCCTGTCCAGCTGAGGAGGGGGAGTGATAGAGCGGCCTCGGTGGGCACCTGGTGTCCAGCCAGGGTCAACCCACCACAAGGAGATATCTTCGTACGTGGAGAAATTAAGGCACGATGGGGGCTGGGACCTGCTGGTTCCATCCGATCTTCCCCATCCCCAGCTACAGAGAGCTGGTGCTGTGTGTTTTGTGCCCTTGGCTTCAGCTTTGAGCATCTTCTTGAAGAGGCTGTAAATTCCAGGTAACAAAGAGAAGGAAAGGTTAAAATATCCGCAAAATCAGCCTGATTGAATGGTTCCTGTTTCATCCGGGCTCCCTCTGCATCCCTCCGCCCTCCCCTTGATTTGCAGCCCCCTCCCCAGCTCCTGGGTTGTGCTCAGCCCCCCAGCTCTGCTTAGGGCTTAAATTTCCAGATGGTGCAGCTGAAATGGAGCCACAAGCACTCGTCTCCGACGGGGCCGTGGCTTGAAAGGCCACAGGCTTTGCAATCCCCTCTCCCAAACACGAATATCCCCCGGCGACCCCTGCGTGGCCGCATTCCTCCACGGTCCCTTTCTCAGCAGCGGTGGCTGTGTCATTCATCTGAGGTCGAGCCCTGCAGCGGGGACGATGGGCTTTATCCTGGCATCAAAAAGATGCATTGTTTTTTTGGGGCTGATTTCTCTGGTTGTTTGTCTCTTCACCTCCTCCGGGGTCTCTTTGGCGTTGCCAGTTTTGTTGGGTGTCCAAACCTCCTCTCGGGTGGCAGTGGTTAAAGCCTGACCCGGACAATGGAGCACGCTGCTGTCTTGGCAGCAGCTCCGCGTGCTGACAGCCGTGGGGATGCTGTGGGGAGGGGGACGGGATGGGGACCGAGAGGCGGTTGGTGCCTGGATGGTTTCCCACGTGAAGGCTGAGCTGGATGGGTGTTTCCACTGGAAGATGCCCTGGGAGGTCCCTGAATGGCTGGTTTCGAGGTGCTCTCGTGGGGGGGATGCCCTGAGGGGGTCCCAGCTGGGATCCTGCTGTGCGGTCCTGGAAGCTCTGAGCACTGTTAATGGGGAGGAAAACCCTGTTCGCTGAGGCCTGAGTAAATCCTTCCCTGATCCCATCAAGCGTTGCTTGATCTCAGCGCTGCCTCCAGCTTCGCTTGGCTCCAGGCGGTGCCGGCGCCTCAGGGGAAGTGATGGGGCACAGCAGGGGAACCCCCACTTCACAGCAGGCACAGAAAGCTCTGGGCGCTGGGGGAAAGAAGGAGAAACTAGAAACACGGGAGGATTGAACAGGTACAAAGCCAAACCACAGCCGTCCCCGCTGCAGCCGGGGGTACACCCATCACGCTGCGTGGCCGGCACATCTCCCCTCGGCAGAGCCATCTCCTGCTGTCACCCTGTCCAGGTAAGGAGACCTGGGGAGGATAATCCCCCTCTCCCAGCTCCTTTCAAAGCTGTAGCAAACCCCGCCTTGGCTGAAAAATCCCTCTCTCCCAACTTCTTGCAAAGCTGCAGCAAATCCTGCCTCAGTGCAGGGTGCTCAAGGCATGAGCCCGCATCCCTGGTGTGAGCGGGATGGGGCAGCGTGGCCGCGTTGGACCCGCTCAGCTCAGCCCAGGAGATGCTGCCCAGGCAGAGACGCTCCTCAAAGCTCTCCCGAGCCCGATTCCTCCTCCTGCCCCATTGCAGCCAGGCTGGGTCTGTGCTGTTGGGTGGGAGAGAAGAAGAATCATCCCCAGGGGGCTAATGGGGGGGAGATGCCTTCATTCGTGCCAGCTATAGTGGGGCAGCCCGGCTTTTCCAGAGGGGCCAAGCATCAGTGGCTCCTCCGCACCGAGGCAGGGGAGAGGCAGCCCCGCGGGCGGCTGTCTCGCTGGGTGGATGGGAGCTCAGCGGGGAGGGCGAGGGATGGCATCCAGGCTCTTCTCTCCAGCAGCGTTTCACATACCTTGGGGCTTGCTCTGTCCTTAAAGCGCAGTGAAACCCCGTCGTGCGGGGAGCTTGGAGGGCTGAGGGGCACGAGGGAGGGGAGGGCGGCTCATCCCAACCCGCTTGTCTTCACGTGGATGATCGTTTCCAGCTGAACCG
>NW_008824192.1:102817-104229 GCF_000699105.1 Pygoscelis adeliae
AGCCGGAGGCATCGCACCGGCAGGTGAGATGCAGGAGAGCCTGTGGAAATGCCCGGCTGGGGGAGGGCCAGGGGACTCAAAGAGCTGTGACCCAGCTGTGCCCAGGGTCCGGGGTAAGGAAACATGCTCCCTCGGCCAGATGTTTTGGGTTTCTTTCGGGCCAGGGGCGCTCACAGGGCATTGAAGGGTGGGTCTGTGCCATGTATGGGGCAGTGGGTATCCCCACAGCATCTCCACGGGCAGTCCGACTTCGGGGACCTCCGAGGAAGGACACGGAGGCACTTGTGTGCCAGGTGTTGGCACCGAGATCCGGTGGGATGTGCCGAGACGGAGCTGCAGGTAAAAATTCCCGGGAGGAGGGAAAAAACAGGTCGGATCTCTGCCCTCTGCTGCTCCCCACCAGTCACGGGTCAGCCCAAACAGCTCAACGGGAGGTGAAGCGAGGCTCAGGTGAAGGTCTCCGGGGACAGACAGTGGCTGTTTCTGGGATGAGACATGCAAGCGAAGAGCTCAGTGTGTGTTTGTGCTGCAGTGCTGCAAAACACTCCCCAGCCGCTGGAACAAGCGCAGCGGCCGAGCTGCTCCGTCCCTGCCCGCGTTCTTCTCCCCAGATGGCCGTATCCTGCTCCTGGAGGTGCTCAGGCCTGGGAGGTGAGGGATTCGGAAGGCTTGCTCTGGTCTGGGGCATGATGCAGCAATTCATTTGGGGCTGGGACTAATCCAGGAGAGCAGCTGGGGTGGAGGGGATGGGACGGGGTCTGGCTCTCAGTTTGATGCAGACCCTGTCAGGCCCGATGGGGCTTGTCAGGACGGTCGGTTGGGGCACGGGAAGGATTTTTCACTTGCACCCAGCTCCAAAAGGAAGGAGGGAGCAGGGTGAACCCACCACCCTGGGTGGCTCCATCTCCTGATGCCTTGCTTCCCGTATCTGCCCTGTGGGGCCAAGGGACCGGTCCTGCCCCAAGTCCAATTGCCAGGTGAGCCGGGCATCTCGCAGTCTGCGTGTGTGGTTTTTTTTTTTTCCCCCACCTTTTCCTTGTTCTGCCAAATGGGATTATTAAATATCACCTCCCTCACCCTCAGCTCTGTTCAGCTGCTAAGGGGTGACCTGGCTGTGGGGAGGCGATACCGCAGGGGATGGGGGGGAAATTCAGGCCAGGGGAGGTCAGTGCCCGACGGGGGGAAGCTGAAGGGGAGATTTGGGGACCGTTTTGCCTGGAAATGTATAGAAAGCAGCGTCCTGGGGAAGAAGGTGTGACGTCAAAGGCAGCGCTTAAAATATACCCAGGGCAAAATCACATGGCAGCTGGTGAAAGAGGAGCCGACAGGCTCCACGCACAGAGTCTCGTGGGAGCCTCGGGGATCCGGTGGGAAGCGTCCCCCAGCTGGAGCCGCCAGCTTCGCTTTCTCCG
>NW_008824192.1:104423-110067 GCF_000699105.1 Pygoscelis adeliae
TCTTGGGTGACTCCTGTTGAAAGCAGCTACTGGTGGGGACCGGCTGGAGGGTGTTTGGCTGCTTCTTGTTAGCTGGGTAGAGAACGATGCCGGGTGTCAAGTTGCTGGGGGATATCTCCCCCGGGAGGGCAGGGGCTGCGGCAGGGGATGATGAGCAGCTCGGCGGGTGTTGGCTCCAGAGCCCAGGGCGTGCTTTTTCTCCCCGGGGGATGCGGGTTGGGATGAAAATCCTCTGGTTTTGGCACTTGGAGCCCTGTTGAGTCTGCCTGGCAGGTTGCACGGTCAGGATGAGCATCGGAGGAACAAGCCATGTACTGGTTTGGGCAGCGTCAGACAAGGCCATAGCAAACTCCCTCCCCGCCAGGCTGTGTCCTCCCTTTGGGACTCAGAAAGGGGACACATGTCCCCTCTCAAAGAAGCCGGCCCAAAGGCAGGCTGAGATCTCTCTGTATTCCTCCAGGGATAAACGGCGCAGCCGGAGGTGGCTGTGCAAGGAGATCTGAGCCTGAGCAGCCCTTTGAAGGGTTTTTGTTTTCATTTCCAAGGACAAAATGTCCAAGGACCCTGCAGCTCCCCAGAGTGGGTCCAGGCGCTGAGGCCATCCCAGATCCCCGACTGAGGCCTCTGTGCTGGGCAGGGAGGGCTGGATCCGGCATGAAGGAGGGCTTTTGGGGGGTCTATCCCACTGCAAACCCTCCAGGGAGATGGAGGTGGCTCAGCCGGGGAGCACGGGCAGCGAGGGGCAGGACTGGGGATCTGCAGGTGAAAACAGTATCAGCCAAGCCACGGGCGAAGCCTTCAGAAAACCCTCTCTGAGATAGCTCAAAGCCCCTCCAAAAAGACCCATCCAGGCCACCAAAACCACCTGGAAAAGGAGCCTGTTCTGCCACGGCAGCCTGAGCCAGCGTGGTGCCACCCAGCCCCGGCGCTCATGAATTTGCCCCTTTGCACAATGCAGACTTGGCCACGTCTGATCCGATGGCAGCTCGGCGTGTGAAGAAAATTAAGACCAGAAATCAGGAGCCGCAGCTCTTTAAAGCGTGCTGTCCCGCTGCTAGGAGCCCTTGCCCAGGGGCAATGGGACATGGTTCTCATTCCTACGCCTGCGCTAGGGTTTATTATTTTTCCTTCTATTGTGCAGAGTTCCCTTTATTCCCTGCATGCTTGTCCCACGGGGCTGAATGAAGCAGTGTGGTTTTCTTGGGCTCAGACACAGCTTATTGCCTCCTCCCAACCACCCTTTTGTTTTTTAGACGTGCTCTCCAGGCCAAAAATAGATGGTCCCTGCTCCTTGCAGCCCTGGAGAAAAACAGCCAACAAGTGAGTGCACAGAGGGGCACTGGGGCTGGTTTCATTAAGATCACTAATAAATGGTAGATGTTTCTTTTAAAGGTCGTTTTCTCTGTGTTTCTTGATGTTTCCAGCTGGGGCTGTCTGGCATTTGTCCCTCTCCTGGGGACACGGTACCCTGCGGGGTTGTCATCCTGCTCTTGGGTGACCCGGGAGGTTTGGGAGCCCCTGGAAGTGCCACCGCGTCTGTGTGGGCTCGATGGTCACTGGCCCGAGGTGTCCCTGCTCCCCCTCGTGATGATGAGGATGGGGCATCTCTGGAATGGGCAGGGCAAATCCAAGGCGAATGTCCCGGTCAGGCTCCCGGCTGTGCCACCGCCTCACCTGTAGCCTTGGGCACATCCCTTCGCCCCGCAGGATGGGGGAAGCAGCCTGGCACAGCGAGTTGGGATCCTTGGGCGGAAAATGCTCCGTAAGAGCCAAAAATTCCTCTGCTCTGAGTCAGGCAGGGCTCTACTTTCCCAGGCCCTGCTCCTTTTCCTCCGCGTTAGCAGTGCCAGGCCTCAAATGAGCCACGACAGGCCCTGGCTTTGCAGGCAAATACATATTTAGAAACCAGAGGGCATTATCCCCTTCAATTATTATCACTTGAATGTAGGTCGGCTTGACAGCTTAGGTGGAAAATCATCTTCTGAGCGTACCGACAGCTCCACGCTCGCTGTCCTGTTAATCCCTCCCTGTTCGCACCCTGCTTTGGGGTGGAAAAGCCGGGCTTAGGAGCCGTTTCACCAGTGGAGGAGACAATAAGGTAAATTATTAAAGCAGCCATCTCCTCCTAAAGGCACAGGGCACAAGGGTGGTGCCTGCGGCCAGGAGAGGTTTTGGGGAGCAAAGAGTAGAGGTTACTGGGCAGTAAATGCATCTCTCCGTGCTGGCAACACCCTCGTGATGCTCCAGCCTGCCGGGGGCCGACCAGGGAGGGATTCCTTCATCCCTGTGGTCCTTGCAGGTGTCCGTCCATCTCTGCTCTCTGTCCATCCAGGCTTGTCTGTCTGTCCCTCCCTTCCCACATCTCTGCCGGGGTGCCCCTGCCCGGCTGCAGCGTGTTTGGAAACACAGGCTCTGCCGCATCCTTCCTGGGAAGGAGCGCTCCCTCCTCACCCGCTCCCTCTAAACCTCCCCACTGTATTTTTCCTCCCTGAATTGCAACTTTCATCCTTTAAAAAGCCTCGGTGATGCCTCCCCCACGCTGGGCCCCCTCCCCTGGACCAGTCCTATGAATGAATGGTTGGTGGCCCTGTGATGCCATTTCCATGGTGACAGATGGCAGCCAAAAATGCGGGGATCAGGGGCACATGAGAGCAGCAGTAAATTCAGGCGGTTATTTATAGGCTGCTGCTCCAGCATTTATGAAAATGCGTCTATCTTCGACCGTGGTATCAGCCCTTCGCTGGCTCTCTGGGGCACTGCTCTTCCAGGAGAGACATTACTCATGCTCTGCTTTAATCCAGACTGTTCCCGCTGCTCAGGCTGGTGTCGGAAAAGTACCAGGCTCTCTGGGTTTGGGGTGTTTCTTTTTTTGTTTTTTCTTTTTTCTTTTGAGCCCGAGTCTCTGGATCAGCCTCAGCCAAATGCAGCCGTAGCCAGAGCTTCTCGCATCTGCCCGTGGCATCTGCTGTGCCGATTGCTGGCACCGTCGGCAGCATGACAGCCTGGGCCATCACCTGAAATTTCGGTCCTGAGCCTGCATGTTCATGGCGGAGCCCAGATCCAGCCTTGTCTAGTCTTTTTTTAGCTCCGATACACCTGGGGAATCTTTCTGTGCCTCAGTTTACCAACATCACGCTTGGGTGATGTGTGGCCAGCCAAAGGGAGATCTTTAAATCCTCGGGGGAGGATTTATGGCACCTCAAGGCGTCATCGAGTCACCCGTGACCCAGGAACTGCCCCCTCCCCAGCTCGAGTAGGCTCATCCCTGCTCCCCGCTGAGCTGTGCAGGAACAGGGGAGCTGAATGGCTGGTTCAGCCCCTCTTAATAAGGTTGCTTGATTTCCCTTTGCTTAAGACCCCCTTAATAAGGTCACCCGATCTTCTTTTGTTTAATCTCTGAACGTGCAGAGAACTTCACGCTGCCGGCATTTGCAGCCGCGGGCTCTGCAGCTCCCCTTCCCCGGCCCTCCCAAGCTCGTACCCATCTCCCCATGGAGACAGCGCCAGGATGCAATAAAAATCTCCATCTTTGGAAATCGGGAAGATTTTCTCGTGCCTGCAGGCAGCGGGGCCTTTCTCCCGTCGCTGGGCTCTTCCCAGTGCATGTGACGAGCCTGATGCTGCGCTGCATGGGGGTGAGAGTCCGTCTCACACCAACCCTGCACGGGGTTGAGTTTCACGGAGGGAGAAGCTCCTCCACACCCCGTGATGTCTCCTGGCCCATCTCCCCCATGGCTTTGTCCCAGGCCCCTGACTGCGTCCGGGCCCCCGGGCAGTTGCGTGGGAGCGGAGCAGGGAGCGTCCTCGCAGAGGGCTCTCGGTCCCCACGGAGGTGCGGAGGTGACATGCCGTGGGGCGCGTTTCTCTCTCCCTGCTCATTAATACCCGCCATTGCCTGTCCCCTGCGTGTCCCCATAGGAGGGAGCAGGGGACCCCATTGACGTCCCGGCTGCGATGGCTCCGAGTCTCACCTTCCCAGCCTGGGCGTTGCATCCTTGCCCTCCGTGTTTGCTTCTCCTATCAAGCAGAAAGCGCGATCCACAGGAAGGGCTGCGACGAGATGCCACGTTTAAAACACAGAAAGCATCAAGCCTTCGGAGAGGTCACGAAGGTTGATTGCAAACCGGGGGAGCCCCTGGCAGGCTTTGACCCACACCCTGTCTCTTCCAGGCTGGTTTGCATCAGCCTCAAACTCCCCTCGCCCCTGCCAAGGTCCATCAGTCCCCGGGAGATGCGCAGAGACATCGCAATAAGCCGAGCAGATGCTGGGGATTTTGCACGGTAGCGAACCACGAGCGCCACGCGCCTCTTCCCCTTCAAGTGCCGTGCTGAGCTGCCTCACCCCTGCCTGGGATGGGTAAAGGCACGGGTTTAATGGAGTGTGGCCTCATTTCTCCCGGGGGAGCAGGAGGGAGAGTTACGACCGTCACTCTTGCGCTCAGACGCTGGGTCTCGGTGCAGGCGCTGGCTGAGCTCCCAAGCGCCCGGGAGAATCGATCATTTTGTGCCTAATAGGCTGGAAAGGGAAACGGGTCCAAAGGCCAGAAACGTGCATAAACGTCGAGATCCAGGAGCTGGAAGGAGCGTGGTTTGGGGCTGGAGGTCTGAATCCTCCGGGGTTTGTCTCTTCCAAATGTGTTTTTCCTCCTGTCAGGGTTTCTCACGAGCTGCAGGTAACCCAGGAGCCGGATACTGGTACCAGCATCCCCAGCACCGGTAACACACCGGTTGGAGAAATGTGTCCAGGCTACACTGCTGGGGTTTGGATGGGCTGAATTTGGATTTTCAGGACCCAGAGGCGTTAATCATTTCCATCAGGTGCTGAACCAGCAATGAACTCCTTTAAAAACTCCCTTTCCCCACCAGTAAACCAACCTAACAGCCCTTTGGCTTTCCTGATTAACCCAATTAGGTGTTTTCTGAGGGCAGCAGTGAATAAAAGGGGAGGGCCGATCTCTACAGGTGTGCCTGGGCTCTTTGCTAGCCACACCACAGTTACTGCATCAAAGCAGCCTAAGTGGCTGTGATAAATTAAGCCTAAGAAGCTGGATTTGGGGTTTGCTTGCCCTGAAGAGCTGTTTGTGCACGTGTATTTCTGCCTTCCTCCTGATAAAATACCTGGTGCCACTGTATCCCACCGTGCCCCACCGTGCCCTCTTGGGGTGGGGAGTGGGACCCTTTTGCCTGCAGAATTTCACCGTCGACGTTAAAGGCGGGTTAATAAATGCAAATACCTCATTCCCCCAAAGCTGGCCTACAGCCCTAGCTCAGCCTCGCTCCAGCTCGTGCTGCTTCTGGGTTCAGCTTTGGCACGAGAGGGAACTGGTGCGGTCGGGGATGTGGTGTCCTCTGAGCCCAGCATCGGGTTTGGGGTCCCTGGGGGTCACCGGGCTTTGGGCCGGCCCTGAGCATCGCTTGCCTTCAAAGGGCAGGCTCCGGATTTGCGCCCGAGTTACGGGGAGCAGAATTTGGGTCCCGACTGCTCCTCCTGCCTCCCTTGGTCCCTGCGCGGTCTGAGACAAAGCGACTCCTCTCATAGATCAAGTTTTCCTCGGGGGAAAGGGGTGACCACATCTCCTCCCGCCCCCCAAAGCGGTCCCCTTCCCCAGGGCAGAGCCACAGCAGCGGCCAGGAGGGCACCTCT
>NW_008824192.1:111354-122686 GCF_000699105.1 Pygoscelis adeliae
CGCCCCCGGGGGTGGGGGGTTTTTTTCCCCCCCCCCCCCCCGCTGCTCCCTGAATGCAGATGGCTGGTTTTGATGCAGGAAAACGGGGCTTGGGGTCCTGGTTTCGTGCAATTCTCGGTATTGGGTGTGGGGAGTCCTTATTCCCCTCTGTGCATTTATCGCATCGCTGGATGTGCCCCAAGGTGCATGTTGCAGGCTGGCAGCTTGGCCAGGTGCAGATTTGTATCACTCTGGGGACGTGGGGCTTAGACCGGCTGAGAAATCGGGTCCCAGCTCTTTGTAAAGCACCCAGAAGGCGAAATCCTTCTGCTTCTCGGATGATGCCTTGTGTCTGAGGCACCTGAGGTTTGGATCCATCAGGAGCTGATGCAACTATTTCTGGTCTTGGTAGGAAAAAACCCAAAATGCCACGGCAGCTGAGCTATTCTCAGCAGGGCGTAGAGTTTCTTGCGAATATCTCTCTAGAGGTGTCGGGACTAGGTCAAGGAACCTGGATGGCGGTTTGACTGCAGCTCAGCTGCTTGGAAGGGAAAGAAAATGTGGGTCTGAGCTGTCCTCTGGGATAGATTGGCGACGTCTCCATTGAAATCAATAGGAATAAAAGGGTTTGGTTTAAATCTGGAGTGACTCCACTGCTACTTTAGGCTTGCACAGAGCAGGGAATCTGGACGTATATCAGAGCCGAGCGGGAGTCACGAGGATCAAATTTACCCTAGATCAGATGCTGACCTATGCACGTCCAGACTAAACCACTGCCTTGGGAGGAGAGGCTCTGATTTTACCCCATCCTGGGTTGCATTTGGACTTGTTTGTTTACAAACGTAGCAGCAGCTTCATGAATTACAAGAGGGAAAAGCAGAGCTTGCAGAGGGACTTGGATACTGCCCATTTTGCTGCCTTTTAGGATAAACCTGGGCTGGTTTTGGGTTCAGTCACTAACCTTCAGCCAGAGTGGGTGAGTTTAGAGGGATCACTGCGATCTAACTGGAAAAAGATCATGTGGTGAATCAAACAGAGCCCTGAAGGAATCATGACGGTTGGCTTTGATATGGTGTCACGCTATTGCAGCTGGTGTATGTTTTCCTGATACTAAATGAGAGATGAAAGGAGACCAAATTCGATGAATCAGTGGGCTCATACACTTCGTGACAAACCCAAGTGCCAAAGCTTCCCCTCCTCCCGTGCTGTTGTGTCTGTCTCATGACCCATCAGCAAAACTGCCCTTTCGGAAGGTTTCTTGGCACCTCTTGAAGCAAAGCATCGCTGTAGTGTCACAACCTACCACAGGGCGTAAAAAAGACCCGAGCTGGGGGCGGTGGGAAACGCACCCACCTCTGGGGTGGAGCAGGTGGCGGTGGCTGGGGTAGCCCCACCTCTGCTTGCCTTTATAGGAGCTGGGGGTTATTTATAACATCTGGGCGCTTTTGCTGGCGAAAGCTACTTAGGTAGGTGTAAGACAAGAAGCAGGGGCAGCTCTGATTCATCAGCTGCTCCTGTGTCACAGGAGCAGACACGGGAAGGACGTGGCGCAGAGCATCTCCAGCACCTCCGGCGGGGAAACGGAGCGGAGCTGCTCTCAACCCCACGCCGGGGCTGGGAGCTGGGTTTCTGGTAAAGCTTCTTGCGGGCGTCCTCAGGCACCGCCGCGCTCTCCCATCTGCTCACGCCGACCCTGTCCAAAGTTTGTGCCTCTCCACACGTGGGTGTAAGGGATGGAGCACACCGGGATGCGGCTCGGCTGGTGGGACTGAGTCACCGCGTGTCATCTCCGCAGGGCGGCGAGAGCCTGGTGCTAATTAACAGGGATTATTTAAAGAAGGGGAGAGAGGGAGCAGCCCTAATGAGCCCGGATGGCAGAAACCTTCCCCGTGGAGCCAGAGAGGACGAGCAGGGAGGAGCAAGACCCAACACTGAATAGATTTAAGATGGAGGCATCTTGGACCGTCCTTGGCTCGTGGAAGGGAGGTTTGCGTGACAGAGGCTGCAGGAAGGTCCTCGGAGCAGGCTGGGGGGATCAGAGCTGCAATGCTTCCGCGTGGGGCAAAAGTCTCTTCTCGGGGCTTTGAAGCGGAGTTTGGATGCTGCTGGGAGGGTTCTGCCCTTGATTTCTTGCGGCTTGTAAGAGTGGGATACCTCCCGAAGGTGGGATACCTCCCGAAGGACCCGCTCTGCGAGGGCGATCCCTCTCCCATCGCAGAGGCACTGCTGACCGCGGGGAGCAGCAGGCAGGGGCCTGGAGCTGGTTTTCTCGTGATTTGGTCTCAAAGCCGGGAGGCGCATCCAGGGCTCCTTCCCTTTGCTGCTTGGCTTTGCAGCCTACAGAGGGACGATGGGAGGGATGCTTGTTCCTTCCCTCCACCTCTCCTTCCCCGGCTCTCTGGCTTCCTGGGTGAACTTGGATCCGTCCCTTCCCCTCCCTGCTTCAGTCTCCCCATCTGCCCCAAACAGCCTGGCCCTGGGTGCAAGGTTTCCCTGGCCCCGTGCGTCTCGGGGAGGGTGGGGAGCTGCAAATTGATGCTCAGGTCTCCCAGCCCGAACCTGAAGAGTGGCCTTCCACCTCCTGAAAGCCCTCTGTGCCTCTGGCCCCTTCCCTGCTCTGTGACCTTGATGGAGTGAGCCGGATCTTCCCGGGCCTGGTGAGCTGGGTGCTTCGCCAGGAGCATCTTTCCCCTCTCCTTCAGGAGCTGCTGGGGATTTGCCTGGAAGCTGAGCGCAGCGGGGTCACAGCTGAAGGAGGAGAGGTGGTGGGGTAGGGAGGGACCAGCAGAGAGTCCCCATGGTTTAAATGTTAATTTTGAATTCACCCAACCTCAGCCTGTGTTTTTTCCTGCCTCAGTTTCCCCTTTATGGACCCAAACAGGGTTTAACTGTTGAATTTGGACGCAGGAGAGGAGAAAGCTGCCCCAGCTGCCTTCCCGAGAACGCAAGGATGGGCCGAGGCAAGACGCACGGCTCGGAGCATCCCTCCTCCGATGAATCATTTGTGATGCTGCTGGCGGGGCTGGGCTGGGGGACGCGGTGCCCTCGGCTCCTGGAGGTCGTCATTCATCCCAAATAGCGGCTTTTCCCCAGTGGGTGTTTCCATCTCCAGCTGTGATCGATGGGAGCCTCCGGGCAGGGATTAAACCCCCCGGGTGTAGCAAAGCAGGAGCTTCTCCATCTCTGCCCCTTCCCTGGGTGGGGTGAATCCAGCTTGTACCACGGCAAACTATTGCCATGTGCCTTCGGCCCGCTGCAGCGGTGGCTCCTGAGCTGTCAGTGCAAAGGGATACGGTGGTTGAGGCCACCCCTGCGTCACCTGGACAGGGGGGACATGGACGGGGGATTGTCACTTGGTGCAAGCAGGAGCCCCGGGCTCAGCCAGCGAGTCTGACGCGGGAGCAGGGCTCAGGGGGGCTGGTTGTTGCTTTGCACGGGGGCTGAGGCCCTGCAAGGGGTTAGGCGTGAAGGCACCCACCGGGGACCATGAAAGTGGGAATCCCATTCAAGGAGATACTTAGGGACACCGAGCGGTGGGAGATGCAGGAGGGAAGTTATCCCCGGGGACAGTGATGCTTTCCCCAACATCTCCCCTCATAACGCCCCGCGGGATGTTGTTGGCTGCTCTCAAGTGATCTCTAGAGACAGTGGCACTGACCCCAGCACAAGCTGGTCCTTTCCCTGGTCCTGCCGTGGGAAAAGCCACGGTCCCTCTCCAGGCACCTGCGTGGGTGCCATCAACACTGGTTTCACCTGGGCAAGGCGATGGGTGCAAAGGCACCCCTGGTCTGGCAGTGCAAGTGAGGTTATTACAAGCCGTGAGCTCTGAAAGACCCTAATCTGCCTTCTAAAGAGAAAGAAAAAAAAATGCACATTTAAGAAAATTAAGGTCATGAGGGCTAAGTAAACAAGCTGAATCTCCATCTGTCAGCGACAAGGGTTTTCTATCTCTCTCCAGCCCGGAAAGCTCCTGGTTGTCAGCTGATCTGCCTCGTCTTTCTTGCAGGGCGGTTATTATGTTTGGCAGATGAATTTTTGATTAAATTCCCTTTTCAATCAAAGAAATGAGTGGAAATACCTTTCCCAGATGGATTTGGACTGTGCTTTCCAATTTGAGGGGTGCAGACCTTGGGGCTGATACAAAATGCTGGGGAAATTAACAGGAAGAGCCCTGTTGACCTCACTGTTCCCTGGATTGGGTCCTGGTGCCATGTGGGTCAGTGGCTTTGTGCTGGTTCTGGCTGGGCTCATCTCACGGTACCGGCAGGGACGTGGACGGCAAAGGTTGGGTACGGTCACGGCATCGCTGTCGGGAACGGTCCTCTCTCCTTCAGGCCTGGATCTCCTCCGGGCAACACCACCATCACGAGGCTGGGGCTGAGCCTTTTGGGAGACAGCGGGACCTCCCCAAGCAAGCCATGGGGACACAGTGACAGAGCCATGCCGGGATCAAGGTTTGGACCTCTGTCATGCTATTTCCCTGCTCTAGTTTGGTTTGGGTGCATCTCCCATGGGGAGGAAGACTTGTACCTCTGCTCCTTTACCCTCATCTCATCCTCCGGTGTCATCTCATCCCAATGCCTAGAGAGCCCTTGCCCCAGCCCCAGGAGAGCCGCCAAGCACCCCTTTTGATCCCTAAATCCTTTGGGAATGTTGCTGTCTCAAGTGTCCTCCAAGACGCTGAGAACCTCTGGGGCTTTGGAGGTGCTTGAAGAAACCTGCTCCTCAAGGACCGCTGTGTCCTGCTGCCTCTCAGCTCCTACGGATAACACTGGGGGGGACCTAAACTGAGGACGGGGAGAAGTAGAGATCCAGAGGGAGGTGCTGTGGGGTCTGGTCCTGACCCCATCGCTCTGGCCTGGCTCAGCACCGCCTTCCCTGGAGCGGGGCACCTCCCAGGCTTTGCTCCGAGGGGTTGAGCTGTCCCAGGTGAGCAGTTTGGGTGCCCTTGCCGTGGGGCACTGAGCTCTGGGGGCTCGGCCAGCAGATCCTAGGTCTTCTAGGGTTTATCCCTAATATAAAGAGAGACTTTAGCCCCCAAGGCTGAGTCCTCCTGGAGGTCTGAGTCACCCTCGCTCCGAAGGAGCTTAAGCGGCTGCTGAGCAGTCAGGGAGCAGCAAACAACTTATGGGTGATTCAACCAGTCTGCACTAATCTGTACAGAGCCTGATCCAAAATCGATGGAAATCCCAGTGATTTCCTGGCTGCTGGGTGAGGCCCTTCCCTACCCTCTGTGCCTGTCCCCATCCTGGCTGAGGATGCTCCAGCCCCAGGCAGCCACGTGCCAATAATTGCCACGGTCGAGCCGTGAGCGGTTTACGTGAATGAACCCTCGTTAGGAAATTAAACATTGCTGGGCCAGGCTTGAACGAATAATTCAAACGACACCCTCGGAGGAGCCGGATCCAGGAAAGATGCGGAGCCGACACGGTTGCCTGGCAACGGATGCAGCTGACAGCCGAAAATAGCTTTTCTAATAGGAACAGGGCCCGGCAAACGGAGATCTTTCCTCGGGGGTGAAAAAACACCAAGGTGAGGGCGAGGGAGGGTGAGGTTTCCTCCTGCCGATGCTTTGCTTCCCTCCCAGGCGCGATGGCTGGGGATGGGCTTTGATGCCTGGGCTGAACCCCCTGCTCTGGAAAGGTTTGGGATTGCGGGCTTTGTTTGGGGCTGAATTGGGTCAAAAAGATGGATGTTTGTCCAAGGGAAAGAAGAGCTGGGGATGGCTCTGGGATAACATGAGGGAGTTTTCCTTCTGCTCGCCTAGGGGTGACAGCGGGAGGTCCATCCCAAATCGTCCATCCTGTATCATCTATCCCGGTAGAGACCGGCCACCCGCACCGAGGGTTGGCTGCTCCAAGGACTGCGCTGATGGCTTATTTGTGTAATGTCACCTGTGAGCTGCCACCTGGGTCTTGTATGAGCTTTGAACTGAAGGAGAAAGCCCTCAGGGTGAGGGTGAAATGACGCTGCGGCCAGGCTGGGGTGGGAGAAGTCCTCGGGCACGGCACCATCACTCTTCCAGGGGTCGGTGACCAGCCTGGTGTCCCCTGGGAAGCGGGGATGGAGGGGAGAGAAAAGAAGCAAGCGTGGCTCTTTGGGAGAGTCATTTTTTTCCCCAAGATGTGGGTTTTCTGTGTCTCCTCCCCAGCTGGTGAAACTCCACGCTCCCAGCTGGGGCGGGAGCTGCCAGTTTGACTCCAGTTCTCCCAGTATGGTGAGGAGGGACGTGGTGCTTTCCCAGGTTGGGGAGCCCCAGCCCGGCAGAGTGGATTTCCCTGATGCCCCCAAGCTTTTCAAAGCGGGGGTGAACACTGCAGGGCTGAGCCGGGTTGTGCGCACCCCCTGAAAGGCCTCCGTGCAGGATCGCTCCCGCAGCCGGAGGAGTCCCTGGTGCAAACACGCAGCTGCCTGTTTGCAAACGCAACCCGCCACGCATATCCACTCATCACCACGCTGGCGGTGAACCCACGCTCCCTTCCACCGGTCCCAAAATTACCCTGCCCGTGCCCATCCCGGCCCTGCACCCGTGGGATTTGGTGCCATCAGTTTTTGGGAATGAGGCGGCGGGGGCAAACTGGTGTAACTGGTGTAACCGCATGGATGCTGTGGGACTGGTACGGCACTCCCTGGCCAAGGCTGGCCCACGATGAAGGCTGGGAAGGCGGAGGGGCCGGGACGATTGATGGCTTTGCCTTGGCTGCTGCTGTTTTGCAGCCGTTTTCTGTTGTAAAGCTGCCTGGGAAGATTTAACTGCAGGCTCCCAGGCTTTTAAGTCACTCCTGATAATGTCCAGGGATGGAGAGAGAGCCCGGGAATTTGTCACTCTCCCCCCAGTGCTTTTGAGCTGTCGTGGGGCTGAGCCTGGGCTCTGCCGAGGGGCCAGGAGGGGAGGGAGCGGGGCAGGGAGGGCAGAGCCCTGGCTGGTGCTGGATGTGGTGTCAGCCCTTGCCAGTGCTGCTGGCCCGGGAGCGGGGTTGTTGGAGGATAAAAGAGGCGTCATGGTGATGTGACCGGCCCCATCGCTTGTCACCGTCCCCTGCAGCCCGGGGAAATTCCCTCCCGTGGGTTGTGGGAGGCTCTTCTCTGTGAATGCTGAACCAGGGGGTTGCTCCTGGTCCATCATTCGTGGGAAAGGGGGCCCTTAGCATCCCCCAGCCCAGAGGGAGGTCCCCAAGGCATGGGGTGATGGAGACCCTTCTCCCCCTGGTGCTGCCGCTCCCACCAGGACACCCTTGGGGTAAGGCAAAACCAACTCATCCTCTGTTCACCCCTTCCCCGCCCAGGTCTTGCTGATGAAGAGGAGGTGAGGCCCGAGCTGTAGCTCACACGGGTGCCGTTCCCTGCGGGACACTCATCTTCTCTCCTCACCCCATCCTGCCCCCCGGGGCTGCGCGGAGCCGTCCCGATGCCGAAGAACAGCAAGGTGACGCAGCGGGAGCACAGCAGTGAGCATGTCACCGAGTCGGTGGCCGACTTGCTGGCCCACGAAGAGCCCGTGGACTACAAACGAAGCGTCCTCAATGTGACGGGGGAGACCTGGGACAAGCAGAAGGATGGAGAGGAGGAGCTGGATGCGGAGAACCGGCCGGCGTGGAACAGCAAGCTGCAGTACATCCTGGCGCAGATTGGCTACTCCGTGGGGCTGGGCAATGTCTGGCGCTTCCCCTACCTCTGCCAGAAGAATGGAGGAGGTGAGAGATGGGGCAGGGATGGGCTTAGCCCTTGGGGAAGGAGGTATGGCCCAATCCTGCCTCGCTGCACGTCGCCGTGTGGATCCCGGGGGCAGGACAGGGGTTATTTGGGCTCTGAAGGAGGAAAGGGGCAGCCAGGAGCTGCTCGCCAGAGTGCGTGCATCAGTGCAGAGATGCAGGAACCTCCAGGACAGCCTCCTCCTAAAGGGTGTCCCCCTGCCTGCTCCAAAGTCAAGGCGAATCCCAGGCCGGGAGCCAGGATTTCTTGCTGCAGCCCCCAATTCCTGTTGGGGCAATTTGGAAACTAGGGGGGGGGAAAAAAAAGAGGAGAGTCCTTCCACTTCCCTAGGTCCTGAAGCCACGTTGGGTAGGCTCCAACCCCTTCCCAAACCCTCGTCTCCACCAGCCTGTCTTCCCATCCCAACCCATGCCTCCTCCTTGGGCTTCCAGGAGCAGCCCGGAGGGCCAGGTCTCTTCCAGCTGTGCTGAGACCCCACAACCTTCATGACACTGATGAGAGGGCGAGTTGCTCATCATTAATCCAAACCCAGCCCTTGAGTCCTCTCCCCCGCAGCGCTGACCTCTGCAGCGATGGGAAGCAGCCCCTGCCGAGCGGCATTGAATGAAGCCAGGATCAGCCCAGCTTTCCCCTCTCCCCCTTGCACTCGCCTTGTTCCCGGCGCTGCATCATTCGGCATGCCCCCAGCCCCGGAGCTGGCAAGCCTGCAGCACTCTCAATAATTAAAACATCTCTGGTGTCACCTTCACTGTGAGTCATTCTCCCAAACGAAGACCTGTGCAGTCAGCACTTCCCACCCCCGGGGCTGCTCTCACCCCCATCGCCTCCCCTTCCCGGCTGGGATGGAGCACGCTGCTGCTGGCTCCTGCATCCCAGCATCTCCCCAGCCACCGGCACACTTAGCTCCCGGCGCCCTAGTTTGGGTCCAGGTGAGGCTCGGTTCCGGTGCAGCACGGCTTCGCACGGTGTGTTCGCCGCGTTGCAAAGCCGATGGGGTGTGTGTGTGTGTCTCAGCGTGGTCTTGGGTTGCAGCGAGCATCCGCAGGCATTGCGGGGCTTGAACGCCTGCGTTAGCTGCATTGCACGATGCCGGTGCGCGTGTGCATCGGATGCAGCGGGGAGCGTTGTACGCGTGGCTCGAAGGCGGTCGGAGGCAAAGCCCGAGGTAAATTCAGGGTTGGGATAGGTTGATACGGCCCTGCTGGCTTCGTTGCACAGCTCCCCGCATCTGGCCTCTGACTTCCAAGGAGGTTTTGCAGATTAAATGAGATTGGGAACGAGCTCAGACCCAGAAGTTGGAGATCCAGAGTCCTGCTGCTCTGCAAGCACTTAACCCAGCTGTGCCTCAGTTTCCCCACTGGCACAGCAGTCAATAACTAGCGGTAATGAGCGCAATGAATGAAAATTTCTCAGCTTATGCTGAGGTCTCTGCTGTCCTGCATGTTTGTGGGGCTTTAGCCTCAGCTGTCTCAGGTGCTGGGTAACAGGAGGAGCAGCTTGTGTTCCCAGGCTGGGATCCATCCTGGTGTATTCCCTAGCAAATCGAGGGCTGAATTTGCTGTCTGTATGCGGGGAGCATTAAGGAAGTGGTTTTAGACGAAAGCCCAGATGGGATGTGAAGTGGGGACGGGGAATTGAACCTACAACAGCCCTGAGACCCACTGCAGCGGAGGGGACGGGCGTGCTGGCTTTGAACCCGGCGGCTCAGCCCCATCCTGCGGTGGGACGCAGGGGCACTGAGCCAGGCACGGACCGGGACAAGCAGCTGGTTTTAGGAGCTCCTTGCTGTTGTATAACACCTTCCCGCAGCAGGTCTCAAAAAAGGCTTTACAAGCTGCCCCAACCATTGCCCCTATTTTACAGGTGGGGAAACTGAGGCACAGAGCTGGGAACTGGCTTGAGCAGCAGATTGCTGAGCTTTCCTGCACTCTTTCTTTTGGCCAGGTGGCATCATCTCCCCTGTCCCATGGGGCAGACACTGATTTTCTGCCTTTTCTTCCCACCACGTTTAACCTCTTGGCCCCTGGCTGGGGTTCCCACCAGGCTGTGAGGCCGGTGCCAGACAGACGGACGTGGGAGCTGGGCAGTGATGGACAGACCCCTTCTGGGTGTGCTGAGCAGCACCGGGATGTGGTGGCGGCTGCTGCTTTCTCTCCCGCTCCCCAAGCGGGTGTCTGCGGGGGAGAACCTCTGTGTGCTGGTAGCAAGACGGGCTGGAGCCAAATTTCCAGGTCTCGGTTGTGCCAGGAGCCAGCACGGGCTGGCAGTGCTGCCCGCCGCGCTTCCACGCCGGTGCTGCCGAGCACGGCGATGCACGGGCATGAGCCGGTGCCCATCTTTCCAGAGATCACAGGAAGAAAATCTCCAATATTGGACAAATTTGCATCTGAATCTGTCCATCCGTCTCACCTCTGTCAGTCCACAGGTTGAGATGTGGATGCTCGTGGTCCTTCCCGAATTACACCGGGCTCCAGCTCTGCCCTGGTCTCTGCCTCTCCTTTCATCCTCCTAATCGCCCTGGGCCGCTGCATCTTAATTTATCTCCTCACCTGCGTTTCTAACCCATCAATCCCCAACCCGCTGCCAGGGCGCGCGGCTCGTGACACTATTGCGGGCTGAACAGCTTTGCAGCGCCGCGGCTCGGAGCAGCATCAGCTGCCACAGGTCCTGCCTGGGGGGGGGGGGGTGGCTGTCACCGGGGCGTAAACCCAGCTGGGAATTTACCCAAAGCAACCGGGCTCCGGCATGTGCCTTTGGATCGCCTGCCGCCCCGCAGGAGCGAGCCACGTGCTCCCGAGTCCGTTCCTCAGCCCCTAGCAGGAGGTTGGAGTAATTCATCAGTCGGGCGCTGCAGCATGAGTCATCGCATCCTTTACGGTCATTTGGTTATGCTTCAGGAACCGCTAATTTCTCTCCGGCCTCCTCAATTAGGCAGAGATTAACCGAGTTTCTAATTTGAGCTGTTTCTACCCCTACCAGAGGACCTCGCTCCGGACTGGGCGGCACGCCGTGTGGTGAATGCTGCTGCCGGGAACGTGGGGTGTCCGTTGGGGGTTCGTGTCGGTGCAGGGGGCTCGCCTGTGCTCGGACACACGTGTGCAGGCAGAACCTGGGTGAGAAGGAGGGCTCCTGCCTGCCCGTGTGTCTGAGATGGCCGGGAACGTGTGCGTGTCCCCATGGGTTGGCTTACAGAGGCGTCTCCTTGCGTGTGGGGCGATGTGCCTGTTTGGATGCGGTGCGTCTTTAGGTGTGTTGGGGGTCTACCCCCCAGGTACCCACACTGGCAGGGGATGTGGCACCCTTCCCTTCCGCGCACGTGTGTGTGCTCCTCTCCACGGCTGTCTTCTCTGCTGCCCAAGCACTGATCTGCGTTCCCAGACCCATTGCAAACGAACCGATGGACCAGGCAGAGCCTGTCCCAGCTCTGCCCTGCCTGTCCATCCCTGTCCGTCCATCCTTGGCTTCGTGAGAGCAGGCAGAGATGGGTCCATGATGAGCTTTCTCTCCTCTGCCAGGTGCCTACCTGGTCCCGTACCTGGTCCTGCTCATCATCATCGGGCTCCCCCTCTTCTTCCTGGAGCTGGCGGTGGGGCAGCGGATCCGCCGGGGCAGCATCGGCGTCTGGAATTACATCTGTCCT
>NW_008824192.1:122838-124282 GCF_000699105.1 Pygoscelis adeliae
ACGGCTTTGCAAGCTGAGAAGTGCGGGGGGGGGAGGCCTGGAAGCAAACCTCGAGGGGCCCTGTGCAGAGGTTTGAGCGGTCAAGGGGAGTTTTTCCAGCTCCACCCGTGCGTTTAGGGCTGGGTGGGAATGGGCCCCTCCCCTGATCCCAACAGCCCCGCTCCCCCCGCGTCCCTGCCCGGTGGGAGGTGTGTTGGGGACAGTGTCACTGCCCAGTGATTTAATGTCCTCCTTCCTCCCCCCAGGTCTGTTTTTTTGTCGGTCTCTATTACAACGTCATCATCGGCTGGAGCATCTTTTACTTCTTTAAGTCCTTCCAGTACCCTCTTCCCTGGAGCGAGTGCCCCATCGTGAAAAACGGCTCGGTGGCCAGTAAGGGACGGCTGCTGGCACGGGGGGAGGCTGGGCTGGGAGGGAGCAGTTCCCAGGGAAGGGGGGCTGTGGGACACTGGGGGACCCCCAACATCTGTAGCTATCACAGGTAGGGACACCGGAGGTTGAGGCGTCTTCTGGGGCACTGGGTCCTCTCTGGTCCAGCTGCCTTGATCACATGGAGATGTTTCCCTGCGGTTGGATGAGTCTCTCCCATGCTCTCCCCTCGGGGTCTGTCCCACTGGTGGGATTTGATGCCAGTTTGGGGATCCAGAGCTCGGGTCTCCAGGCTGCCTCAGTGCTCAGGGCCAGGATCTGACCCAGGACCACGGAGGGAGGCAGCGAGAGCCAGGCAGGGCTCACCTGGCTGCTCCATCAGTGCCGGACTGAGACGCTGATGGAGTTAATGGTGTTTAATAGCATCTGAGCATCTCCTTGGGACACTCTGGGAGGTTTTATAGCAAATGCAAATGTCTCTCCCTGTATTTAACACCTTATTTTCACCTGACAATGGCTTTATGTCCTGTCTCTTCTTTTTCCTGCTAAAAATGAGCCCCATTAATTCCTGTCCCTTAGTTTCCAGGGGTGCCTGCCTTCCCTGGCTGGCTCCGGCAGGTCTTTGACATTAATTGATGTTCATTCCCTAAGAGATGGTGGGTGACTCTCCCCAGCCCCCTCACGCTCTCCTGCCTCTGCTCGGTTGCAGTTGTGGAGACCGAATGCGAGAGGAGCTCGGCCACCACCTACTTCTGGTACCGGGAGACCCTGGACATCTCCAACTCCATCTCGGAGAGTGGAGGGCTCAACTGGAAGATGACCCTGTGTCTGCTGGTGGCCTGGAGCCTTGTTGGCTTAGCCATGATCAAAGGCATCCAGTCCTCGGGGAAGGTGGGTGTCGGTGGCCACCTGAGCCTGCCTGGGGTCTGTCCTCGAAGCAGAACCCTCCTGCCTGGACCATGCTCTCCTGCCCTGATCTGGGGTGGCTGGAGGATGCTGTGTCCCCTGGGATGCTCCCACCCACTCAGAGTTGGGGCCGTCTCTGGGGCGATGCAGAATAAGATCCCAAGGGTGT
>NW_008824192.1:124324-129472 GCF_000699105.1 Pygoscelis adeliae
GTAGGGAAGAGGTTTAGTCCTACTGACACCCGCAGCCATGGCCCAGGGCTCAGCCCCGTCAGGCTAGCCAAATCGCCTGCCCAGCCCCTGCATTCGGGGGCCGTCAACTGTCCGATCCCCTGATGCACGCCATCTTGATGGATGCTCGTAGGATGTAGGGGCAAGAGCTGAGCCCGCCTTCGCAGGGGGAACACTGGGACTCCGCGCAGGAGAAGCAGGGCAGGGAGGAACAGAAAGCTTTGGGAGAGGGATGCCGTTAGCTTGCAGAGGCCGTTGACATTTCAAGCAAGGCTGTGTAAGCAGTGGGGTCAGATGCAGAAGGGTATGGTCTCCTGGGACACTTGAACATCCCTGTCTCCATCCGTGCTCTGCAAAACGTCTCGTGTGTTAGCAGGTAGCAGAGGGCGATGAGACTTCTGCCCCGTGGCCCCCAGAGCAGGGGGGTGGGAGTGAGCTGCAGGAGCAGGGCCACGGCAGCAGGTCTCCTCTGCCCGGGATGAAGCCCCATCCATGTCTGCTGGTCGGGGCACTGGAAACATGCCTTGTACCAGGAACCAGCCGGGGCTGCCTGCAGCCCTTGGCAGATGCTGGAGGAAGGGGCTGGGGTGGGGGTGCAGACCTGTCCTTCCCTCGGGCTCCCCCAGGCACCAGCAATTTGTGTTTCAGGGATCTTCTGAGCCAACACTGGCATCTTTGCATTCAGCAGCCCCAACGGATTTTCTCTCTTAAGTGTGTCGAAGCACTTTGCAAATCCACCTGAGCTTCAGCGCTTGCAGCATCCTGCCCTGCCTGAGGAGCAGACCTCATTTTGGGGAGGGTAACCCTCCCTTCTCACCCCTGTTGAGCTGTCCTTGGGTTGGACGGGGAGGTGGCTGAGCTCAGCGGGCAGTAAATGAGATTGTGCCCGTGTTGCATTCCTCTTGCCCTAGGTGATGTACTTCAGCTCGCTCTTCCCCTACGTGGTGCTGGTTTGCTTTTTGGTGCGGGGACTTCTGCTGCGTGGGGCGGTGGATGGGATCATGCACATGTTCACGCCCAAGGTAAGAGTCTCCAAGCCCAGCAGACTCCAAGCAGGTTCTCCTCCCGGCTGGTCACACCCTATTACCCAGAGTACCAACCCCAAACTACCTCGGAGATCCTGATATATCATCGGGATGTGCCAGCAGCACCCTAAATACGGGGTATGGCCAGGACAGCCGAGAGCCTCGCAAACTCACCACCCTGGAGCTGCTTTGAGCCTTAGCATCACTCCCGTCACCTTTAGGTGCCCAGATGCCAGGGTTGGGGTGTGGGGGTGCCCAAGGCGATATATTTAAAGACTTCATGGGAAGATGCTGGCTGGCAGCAAAACCTCTGCTGGTGGTATGCATCCGTTAACTAATTAATTAAGCAGAGATGTAAATGAGTCAGCTCAGCCGGCGAGGCTGTTAGAAGATGTTAATTATGATCTCTTGATGAATGATGCTCGGAGGCCTCCAGCCTGCAGCTCTGGCTGGCAGGAGAGGCGGGATGTGGCTGGGGGGGGACGGGAGGTTAAACAAACCCGCCAGCCGAGACGTTTGATTTCAAGTGCTCCAGGCGCTCCAGAGGCAAGAGGTGGCTGGGGGAGGATGGAGACCCATCGCTGGGTGGCGCGTGGCTCCCTCGGGTGGGGGGACGGGGATTGCCAGCTCCCCAGGGCAGGTGGGTAGCCCACTGGGAAGATGTAGGACTTTGCACTGGGAGATCGGGCACCCAGCTTGGGGTCTGGGGCAGATGGAGCACTCAGAGACACGGTCAGGTCAAATCTTCGCCTGCCCTTCTCCATGCCTCGGTTTTCCCCTCTGTGGGAAAGAGAAAAAGGACCTATGAGTGCTGGGTAATGCAAGACCTGATTGTGGTAGATCAAAGCATGTCCATGGCTGCTCCAAATCCAGCCCAGGCTGTAGGCACAGCAGCCTTTTAATTTAGCTCTGGCTCCACTGGGATGAGTTGTGGGGCCACCAAATCACCTAACTTCTTCTTCTGTCTCCCCTCCAAGCTGGACAAGATGCTGGACCCTCAGGTGTGGCGGGAGGCAGCTACACAGGTTTTCTTCGCCTTGGGCTTGGGCTTCGGAGGAGTCATCGCCTTCTCCAGCTACAACAAGCAGGACAACAACTGCCACTTTGATGCCACGCTGGTCTCCTTCATCAACTTCTTCACGTCCGTCCTGGCCACCCTGGTTGTATTTGCTGTGCTGGGCTTCAAGGCCAACATCATGAATGAGAAATGCGTGGTGGAGTAAGATTTGCTTTTTCTCTGTTTGGGGTGGGCAGGTCTTTGCTACTGCTGGTTGTGGTGGGTCTGAGGGCAGTCGAGTAAGTGCTCTGGAGCTGGGTGATACTGTGTTCTGGTGGACCCGGGTTCCTGATAGTCAAGACGTGGATCTCCAGACATGTCCCACTGTAGCTGAGGGAGTTGGGTGTTCAGCTCCTCCAACCTAAAATCCAGCCCTAAGATGGGCTCTTAGTCTGCAAATTGAGGGTAAATCCAACATGTCTAGTCACATCACCTGGGTTTCCCCCAGTTTCCACTCATCGTAGGGTCCAGTTGTCTGCAAGGTTAAGGGAGCTGCTATGCTGTACCCTAGAAGCGGCTGGAGGAAGGTGAAGTTGTGCACCTAGATATCTTTTGTTATCTTTAGACAGTGAGCTGCATCCATAAAAATCTGGGCCATGCAGTGTGGAGTCCCAGAGCAGGAGATAAACCTGAGAAGGAAGCGCAGAGAGCGCATTCCCTGGTGGGCCCCCATCTGCATCCTCTGTCATGTAGCTAATGCAATGTTTACTTACACCCTGGGAAACTGCAAAGAGGTCCTCTGACTGAGACCTGGGTAACGTGACCCAGGGAGGTTCATCCTGCCTGGGGCAAAGGGCTTGCATGGTCAGGCCCTGTCCTCCACCCTGGGAGGAAGGGGACATCTCTGGGTGACCAGACTCTGCTCTTCCTTAGGAATGCTGAGAAGATCTTGGGCTACCTGAACACCAACGTGCTGAGCCATGACCTCATCCCACCCCACGTGAACTTCTCCCACCTCACAGCCAAAGACTACAATGAGATGTACAGGGTGATCATGACAGTGAAAGAGGGGCACTTCAAAGAACTGGGCTTGGACGCCTGCCTGTTGGAGGACGAACTCAACAAGGTACCTGGTGGCACTCCTAGTAGGACCAGGAGGTCACCTACCCCCATTGCCTCTCCCTGGTAGGAGCTGCTCGACTTGTGTCACCCTGGCACATGGATCTGGAAAAACTATTTTGAGAGACCCTCCAGGGATGGGAATTCCCCGTCCTTGTGGTCTTCCCCAGCACACAGTGGTCCTTCCTGGGATGGGGGAAAGGTTTGCCCATAGCAAGTCTAGCAGGGTCATCACCGATTCCGGGCTGGGGTACCAGGCTGGATTTTTCTTTTCTTGAAGAGTGGTTCAGTGAGAGAGACCTGAGGCATGCAGGGGCTCTTGCAGGCTGTGTCCCTGACACATTTCTTCTCATCTTTTGGTCCTCTCTCCCCCTGAACAGTCGGTGCAAGGAACTGGCCTGGCCTTCATTGCCTTCACAGAAGCCATGACCCACTTCCCAGCCTCACCGTTTTGGTCCGTCATGTTCTTCCTGATGCTGATAAACCTGGGGTTGGGGAGCATGATCGGGACCATGTCAGGCATCACTACGCCCATCATCGACACCTTCAAGGTGCGGAAGGAAGTGTTCACAGGTGAGGTCTTTTCTCCTGCAACCTCCTGGGGAAGGGGTGGAGGGTCCCCATTGCCCTGGGGAGTGGCTCCAGAAGAGAGTGGACACAGTGGATGTGTACTGGGCCCTGCTAATGCAGGGAATGGACCTTGTGATGGAGGCCTCCGTTCCCCTTGGGGTGCTCTGCTGACCATGCCCGTTTGCTCCCCACAGTTGGTTGCTGCATTTTTGCCTTCGTGGTGGGACTGATCTTTGTGCAGCGCTCTGGGAATTACTTTGTCACTATGTTTGACGATTATTCAGCCACGCTGCCGCTCACGGTCGTGGTCATCCTGGAGAACATCGCTGTGGCCTGGATTTACGGCACCAAGAAGTAAGGTGTTTGTACAACAAAAAGAATAACTGCGCTGTAACTGCTGGCTAAAAAAAACCCCTCCTTCCAGCTCTTTTCCATATGACTTTTTCCCCCGGAGGCCAGCTCTGATGGAGCAAATGCCCCAGGGGCAGCTACCTCCATAGAGGCAGGAACTCAGTTCACCTTGATCCTCTTGCGCCCTAGGTGTAACCCAGCCCCAGGAGCAGGCCCTTCTAGTGGGTATCTACTGTTGGTTGTGGTGCTCTGTCACTTGTGATTATCCTTTTGTCTGAGGTTTCCAGGTCCTTCTGGAAGGGGACCTTCTTCCCCTCAGTGCCTGTCCTTGTTCGTAAGTTGGCCAGAGCAAAGGAGGCTTTGGCTAATGCTCAAACGGCCTTTTCCTTAGGAGGTTCCCAACCATTCCTACAGGCTTGAAGGACACTGAGATGCTTGCCTGGATCAGCTGGGTTCTTCTTCAGGCTCTACCTTGAGCATAATTTACAGTGGGGGCTCCTGGGAGGCAGTTTGTCACTTGAAGGTGGGGAACGGCATGGTTCCATCTCTTCTTCTTGGCAGGTTCATGCAGGAGCTGACGGAAATGCTGGGTTTCCGCCCCTATCAGTTCTACTACTACACCTGGAAGTACGTCTCTCCCATCTGCATGGCCGTGCTCATGACCGCCAGCATCATCCAGCTGGGAGTGAGCCCCCCGGGCTACAGTGCATGGATCAGAGAGGAGGTGAGCACAGCTCCCTTCCCTGCAGCCACCTTCGCCCCAGGTCCAGGCTGAGCAGGGGGCAGCTGAGAGCTTGCAGACCACCCTGCTCTTCACAGCTCTGCTCATTTCTCCTCCCCTCTGCTGCTGGGAGATGTCCTGCTTGTGGCTGCTCATCCTCTGCAAGCAATCAGGTTTGTCCACACTGCCCAGAAGTCTCCAGCTCTGACCATGGGCTGAAGTTTGAGCTTGGATTTTGGTTTGCTTCCACAGCTACACGCTGTGTGCAGGACCATGTCCTTTTCCTTGATTTGAACCCACCTTCTGATAGCTTCATGTGGTGCCCTGAGGATGAAGTCTGGCAGCAG
>NW_008824192.1:129512-130794 GCF_000699105.1 Pygoscelis adeliae
TCTCCTTTGCTGTAACAGCCCCTTGACACTAATATCTGTCTCTTCCAGGCTGCAGAAAAGTTCCTTTTCTACCCAACCTGGGCCATGGCTATCCTCATCTCTCTGATCATCCTGGCATCCCTCCCTCTGCCTCTGGTCTTCATCCTCCGGCAGTTCCACCTTGTGTCGGACGGCTCCAACGCCCTTTCCGTCACCTACAAGAAGGGCCGGATGATGAAGGACATCTCCAATTTGGAAGACAATGATGAGACCCGCTTCATCCTGAGCAAAGTACCCAGCGAAACCCCGTCCCCCATGCCCACGCACCGTTCCTACCTGGGTCCCGGGAGCAACTCCCCCATGGAAATGAGCAGTGCCCCCAACGGACGATACGGGAGTGGGTACCTACTGGCCAGCACCCCTGAATCTGAACTGTGATGGTTGCCTGCCGACCACCCCCACCGGGAGAGGAGGTCACTGGGGAGTGGATCCTGGCTGTCCAGGCAACAGGAAAATTAATAATAAGGAAGATGAAGAAGAAACCCCTCTTAAAATCGTAACCAAAAGCAGCCATTTCTAAGGTGACATCGGGAAGAAGGGACTGCGGGAGGGGCAGGACTCCTCCAACAACCCTCATCTGAAAGGCAGGATCCCCCAGGCTTGCCTTCGAGGAAGGGAGGAGGAACAAGAGACGCTGCAATATCTGTCTGAGAGTTGTTCTCACACAGCTCAAATCTGAAGCAAAGAATCTCTCTTTTCTAAGCAGCTGACGTTTGGAAAAAGGACCTGGTGTCGGGTGGAAAGCCAACCATGCTTCCTCCTGTAACCCAGCGCTCTTCCCTCCCTGTCTGTTGTCCTTTAGCCGGGAGGAGTCATGGCCTTATTCCAACGAGCACAATTAACCATCGATGTTCATAGCACAAAAAGGTGCTGCTGTTGTCACCATCGTTGTTGTTGTATCTCCTGTAGTTTTTATAGCTGTGGACACACCCAAATAACCCCAAAATTTTGACCAGGGTTGGCAGGGAGCAGCGCGGGGCTGGCTGAGACGTTGCAATGTGTGAGACTGCGGATGGTGGATCCTTGGCACGTGTTTTGTTACCACCAGCATGGGGACGGTGTCTGTGGGTTGGTCTGAGACAGGGAGATGTCACGTCCGTGGGACGATGTGGTCCGCGTGCTCCGTGGTTAGGCAGTTACCGTGCTGAGTGGCAGAAGGACCTCCGAAGTGAGGGTGATTTGGATGTGTGAGCGCGTGTGGGGTCTGGATAGGGTTACTGTGATGGGGGTCAGGAGCGCTCTC
>NW_008824192.1:130812-131424 GCF_000699105.1 Pygoscelis adeliae
CTGAACCAAAATCCCTGGCATGGTGATCGTCCTCCTCTTGCACTCTCTTTAGATGTCCCAGAGGGACAAGCAGAGAAGCTGTGGGGTATCCAGTCCTACCACAGTCCTGGTTTAGCTCTCAGGAAACCACCCCCTGACTTACCTCCCTTGCACCCACCAGCTGAGGTGAGCTGGGCAGTGATTATCTCTGGACATACATTCTCATTTCTCATAGCTTCGAGCCAGGGGGTCTGCATTGCCTCCCACTGCATCTCCACAGGGGCTCACCAGCCCTCGGATGGGGGTAACCAGCTCCTGGGGACAGCAGAGGTCTGCTGAGCAGCAGCAGTGCCAGGTCCCGGTGTCCCCGCTAGCCCTTGATCCAGGCTGGTGAGCCCTTGTTAGAGCCCAGGGGCCTCTACCATGCCCATCCATGTTGTCTGGGCACCAGATTAATGTGACCTTATGTTGTTTCTCCCCACGATACCTAGGAAAGGTTGGGATCTCCCAGCTCAGAGTTTCTCCTGCTGGGACTGAGGGTCATCTCCTTGAATCCTACATGTAGCCGAGCATTTCTGTCAAGGATACCAGTATTACATGGCATCTTCCTCCTTTCCCCATGGGGACAAGGGT
>NW_008824192.1:131532-138225 GCF_000699105.1 Pygoscelis adeliae
TCTTTCCCTCTCAGCACATTGCTACGGCCTCCAAAAGCCAAGGGAGCTCCTCATCCTTGGTCCTGCTGGGCTTAGATCATGCGTGGTGGTATTTCAAGCCAGTCTGAAGGCCGAGTTTGTGGGTGCTTGCCCACGAGCCCTTCTCTCCTTTGCTTTCCTGTCAATGGGTTTTCTTCCACCTCAATTCTCCTTTCGGCTGGGAGGCGAAGGCAGAAAGTACCTGGTCCGTTCGCTACATCCTTGACTTCTCTTAGCATCCCTGGGGCCAGGAGGTCCCCAACCATGACGTTTGTCTTGTGGGTTGTGATCCTTTATTTATAGTCCTTCTCCATGAGCTCGGCTGGTGACCTGGAGACTCTTCCCGGACAATTAGCCCAGGCCCTTCGTTAGCCACTTTTCCAGAGGGGAAACTGAGGCATGGACTGAAACAAAGCACTCGGTCTTTGACGGCTCTGAGAAGCACCAACCCCGTGTGGTCAGGATCAGCCATGCTCTTGTCTCTCCTCCAGCAGTCCCCCCTTCACCATCCCCTCCTCTGTCTTTCTCCTTCCCCTGCCCGTGCAGAAGGACATAGAAATATCCCCACCGCATCATCTCCAAATGGGAGGAGCAGAAAACCTGTGGCATTGCCCCATCATGAGGCAAGATGTTCCCTCCCATCTCTTCTTTCTCCCTCTGTCCCCAGTTTCCTCCACCCAACCAGCAAAACAGAGGATGAGCCAAATCATTGCCCAATGTCACCTTCCCGATGCCCTTGAGCCCGGGGGCTGGATTCCCACCATAGCTCCCATGGAGTTAACGGAGCAGGACACCTCCCGTAGCCAAAGTGCTTAGTCCCATCCGCTCCCGTGGCGTGATGCTCCTCAAACCCTGGGGGTAAGGATCCGGCCCTCCGTCTCTCCCATCACCGTTCCCAAACCAGCCAGGGAGGCGTTCGCTTTCCTCCCCTCTTCTTGCAGCATCAATAAGAGGCAAAGTCAATAAGAAGGTAACAAAAAAGCTATATTATATATATATAAAATATATACAGAGAGAGGAGATGGAATAATAACCTAGAGATTCTCTATTTCGATTGTATATTTATTCTGTAAATGTCACTGTAAATGCTGTTAAATGACGAAACGTATTCCAAAAGTGGCCCGTGACATATTTTCATTCCCAGTGCTGTACAGATCAATTCTCATTGTATATCGGGACATATTTTTACCTTTTTATTTCTCGTGCGTGGTGGGTGGCCGTCCCCCGCCCAGCCCCAGAGGGTCCAGCTGCCCTGGGGATCCAGCAGAGAGGAGGAGGAGGGACGACACCTTTATTTTTATCAGTGGAAATACTGTATTTCTTCGTGGCGTTTGCTCGGTGTTAGACACAGGGTGTTGGGGGGTGTGTGTGTGTGTGTAAATTTTAAGTGATCCGTGTCGTCGCCGTGTGAGCGTGCGCGTGTTCGTCTGTAGATGCCGTGCGTGGGGATGTGCGTGTGTATGTGTGCGTGGATGTGTTTTGTTTAGGATTCACTTCTCGCTGTACTCGATCACTTTTGGAGCCTGTGTTGGGGGGTTCTCCCGCTTGCCGGGGCAGGCTCTCCCTCCACGCACCTTCTTGGGGTCCCGGGCTGTGGATCGGGCCGACCCCCCGTGGCTTTTAGCCCTAGAAATCACTTTTTTTCCCTCTTTTTCTCCACGGAGGCACAGGGAATAGCTGCTAGTTGTGAGCACAGACACTTTTCAGTTTTCCTCCGGGCAGTGGGAGAGGGAGGGGGGAACCGCTGCCAATATTCCTGTCCCCCCCACATCAGCTCCCCCCCCTCTGTTCCCAGCCCAGATCCTGTTGCTCAGAGCAGGACGGTGTCCCTGGCTGGGGGACAATGAGGTGCTGGGTAGATCAGGAGGGGTCAAAACCCTGTCCCCTCTCTGGGGACAGAGCTGGGGAGGGGTTAAGTGGGTCTGGAGAGGGGATGGCTGGTGCTGAGGGCAGAAAGGAGCTTTGCAGGAGGGTGCCCACCCCGTGACAACTGTGCTGCGGGTCCGAGGGTGCGTGCAGTCCCCGTAGGGCTGGAGCTGGGGTGCTCCATCCCCGAGCATGGGGCTCTGCTGCCGGTGCTGTGGGCGGGGGCTGGATCTGCCCTTGACCCTGGTGCAAAGCAGAGGGGATGGCTGGAGCTGGCCGTGCTCCGCTGATTTGCACCTTCCCCGGGTGTCCCTTGGCCCGTTCCCCTTGATCCCTCCGAAACAGCCCCTGCTTCACCTCCTGGCCCCCACCCAGACCCCGGCAGGTCACGTTAAACCCCAGCACCTCCCTAGAGCAACTCTTACTGCCTTCCTCCTGTCCCCCATCCTTCCCCGAGCCTGGGTCTCACTGGCAGGAGCAGAGCCGGGTGGCCTTGGTGGCTGGGGGTGACACAGCACAGCCCGGGCAGAGCCACGGCAGCACGCAGGATGCGGCCGCTTCCCCTGCGGCCAAGCACAACGCTGGCGAAACCCTCCTGTACAGGTAAAAGCACAGATCTCGTAGTAACTCGTCCCATGTATCCTCGTAGCCGGTGTATTTACCACGCGTGCCGTGCCGGCCGGACTCCTCGGCAGTCGAGAGAAACCCTGTAACAGCTGTAACGGAGTCCGATTAAAAGTCTCTTCTTACCAAATCTCTTCTCACCAAGTCTCTTCTCTGCCTCTGTTTCCTTTCTTGGGGTGGGTTTTGGGGTCTGGCTGAGGTTTGGGGTTGCAGACAGCTAAAGCAACGGGCACTGGGGCTGTCGGCGCCCATGGGCATTGGTGTCTCTGTCCTTCCCGGTCCTGTCCTGTCACCCCTCTTGTCCTTCTGTCTCCCCTCATCCTCTGATTCCCTTCCTCCATCCAGCATCAGTCCCGGCAAAGGGCTTGCTCAGGCCACGGCTGCCCACAGGTGCTTCAGGAGCATCACGGAGGTGATCTTCCAGCCTGGACCAGTTCAACCAGTACACACTGGCTTTACAGGGCACGTGGACCGGTAAGATGCAGTGTCTGCTCCTCTGTGCAATGCCCTGGTAACGTTGCTGGTGGCTTATCCTGAGCACTGGGAGTACTGGGAGTCTGGAGACCCTCCCTGGAGAAGGACCAGAGATTTCCAGCAGCCCTCAGATGACTTCAGCTGCCGAGTATTAGCTTAGTAACAGTCCTGGTAGGGAGCAGGGCTGCTGCTTCCCTTCTCTCCTGTCTTTTGTAGCTCGTTTGGCTTCTCCAGGGCTGATCCAGCCCTGGGGAGCATGAGGAAGGGGGAAAGAAAACAGGACGGATGGGACCAGATGAGATCTGCCAGCACTGGGGATGCCATCGGGGTATGGCTGCGGCCGTGAACTGAACTCATCTCCCTGCAGTGGCAGCCGCGCAGGAGCAGGGCAGTTTTTCTGAGCACCTCTGCATCATCTGGAGATGTTGGTGTAGGACTGGGGCGAGTGTCTGCAACAGGGGCTGGAGGAGCAGCACTGCCCGTGCTGGAGGCAGGAGGTGGCACACGGGTTATCGTTGCCCAGAGTCCCTCCGCGACCTGGCTCTGGGGGAAAACATCCCCCAGGGGTGGTGGACGAGGAGAAGGGGACATGTAGGACAGCTCTGACCCCAGCACAGCCCCAGCCTGTGGGAGCAGGGGCGGAGATGCTCCTGGCTCCTCCTCTTCCTCAGTGAGGTGGCGCAGAGGGGGATGCAGGATTATGGCTGCAGCACCCATTGAGCCTGGCTCAGGGCGATGCCCAGGGCTGTGCGGTACCCACGTGTGGTGCTCACTGCTGTGCTGAGCTGCCCGGCCTCAGCCCGCCCCTGTGCTCCCACTGCTGGGTGCGCTGGGTGGCTCTGGGCTTGGGAAGAGGTTCAGACCCTGAACCCAGGGAGGGGACGCGTGTCCCCACTGCCGGACTGCGTCTGAGGACAAGGCGCTAGCAGGCTGCTGCGATGCCAGCTTGTCCCCAGGCCACCCCCCGGCGCGGAGGCGCCTCATTTTGTTTTATCCCCTTTTCCTCTCCCAGGCAGGGAGATGGGGCAGCTGCCTGCAAAAGCAAACCCTGCCAAACCGCCAAGCAGCAGCTCTGCTGCATCTTTGGGATTGCAGCTATCGTACGGGTCTGGGTGAGCTGCTGCTGTGGAAAAGCCCCAGGCCGGGGGGGAGTGGGGCAGGATTCGGCTCCATCCACCCCGCAGGAGGCTGAGAGTGGGTCTGGGGGGGCCAGAAGCCCCCGGCTCCTGGTGCCAGGGGCTCCCTGCAAAACTAATGAATGAAACAAACTGAAAAGGGTGATTCTGGCCCTTGTGGGGTTAGAAAAAAGATGCAGGGAAAAGAGCCCAAATGTAGAATTTAAGGCAAATACATGCTTTTTAAAAAAAATACTGAATTTCCTGTGACAGTGAGGCAGGGAGCCTGCAGAGCCTCGTGGGAGGGGAAGGCTGGTGCCATTGGATTGGGGGGTGGTTTTTGGGTGTCCCATTTGGGTGTCCCAACAGCTCTGGACCCGGGGTACGGACGCACGGTGGGTACAGACACACGGTGGAGCTGCTAACAGCAACACCTTGCTGTGGTTCCCCGAGCGCCTAGGGAAGAAAGCCAGAGACAGTTATCATGGGGAAACCGAGGCACAGCACCAGCTCGTGAACTGCTCCTGGTCATTCCAAAGGCAGACGATCACCACCACCGTCCCCGCTCCAGCCCAGCCTCCTCCCACTCCCAAATTGCTTTTATTGGAGCAAAATTGCATCAGCGCTGCTGTGGATGGAGCCAGATTCACCGCCGGACCGAGACACCCTCCGCCGCCTGTTTTATTTCCTTGCCTTGGCTCCAGCCTGTGTTGCAGGACCCACAAGATGGCACTGTGTGACAGCAGCACGGGGACTCTGCCACCCGCGTCCTCGGGAGAAATTTGGGGTGCAGGCCCTACACGGGAGTCAGGGGATGAGCTAGCTCCCCTTGCAGGCAGAGGTCGTGGAGGGACGGAGCTGCAAACTCTTGTCCGTGCAACCTGCGCAGCCCAAATATCTGTGCTCAGCTGGTGATAAGCAATTTTAGCTGAAAAATTCAGCCGGCAGAGGCGGATGGCAGAAATGAAACTTGCCCACGGCTTGCGACAGCTTCTTTGGGAAGACCCACCTCCAAGAGAGCATCCTGAAAGGTTGCTTAGGGCTCATGCCCTGGGGAGCTGCTCTGCAGCATCAGCACCCTGTGGTGCCGTGGGTGCCACCACCCACAGACCGGAGATGGACCTGTCCCATCAAAAGCATGAAGGGAAGAAGGCAGAGACCTTGTTTGGAGCATCTAGGCATTGCTGAGGTCAAAGTATCCTTTTTATTAACAGAATCCTGGGCTGGAAGGACCTGGAGAGGTTGGTTTGTCCATCTCTACCCCAAAGCAGGATCGTCTCTCCCTAAAGTGAGCTGCAGTCCACCTTCCTCCTCCGCCCCTCCATGGATGGAGACACTGCATGATCCCAGCATGTCCCCAACCTCTCCTTCAGGCCGCACAGCCCTCCGAGCATCCCGTGGCCCGTTGTGCCGGTCTTGGTGTGCCCAGCTGGAGACGTGTCCAATGTGCTGGGCCACGGGCAGGGTTCAGGGTGCTGTGCTGGGTCAGGGGGAGAGACAGTGCAGAGATCAGTGGGGGGGACCCAGAGACCCCTTACCGTGTCCTCAGGACCCACCTGAGGGCTGTGGCTTTCCAGGTTGGAGCTGATCATCCTTGAGATCTTCCAGGTCCTGCTCTTCATTCCATCCTTTACCTGGATGTTATCTGAGATGCCTTCAACCTTGCAGGAGGTCCCTGCAGAAGTGACTCCCTCTTGCTCCAAAAAGGCCCTTATTCATCAAGCTCTTTCTATTTTCTCTCTTTCTCTCTCTCTCTCTTTTTTCTTTTTTTTTTTTTTTCATGGACATTAAAAATCTGAAGGCATATTTAGAGAGCAGACAGCTTTGGGCGGGTGTTGCTGGCTAAAAGATCTCTTCCTTCCCCAGATACAACCCATTTGTCTGCCTGGCCACCTCCTCCCGCCCCAGGAACGGCCGTGCTCGGGTGCACGAAGATCTCCTCAGGATGAAAGTCGCCGGATAAAATATTAGCATCAGGTCGCAGCATTCCTTTCTCCTGGCCAAACTCGCATTACTGATGATGAGGAGCTGAGCTGCGATGCCTGGCCGGTGATGCAAGGCTCGATTTTTCCAGCACGGTTTTCCTTCGGGCTCCACGATCTCCCACTGGTGCAGCCCCGGGTGGTTTGGGTGTGGAGCTACGCCAGCCTCCACCCGCTCAGGATCCGGCCCTGGAAGCTGTCGAGTTGCAGTTACAGTTGGAGCAGGGCTTTCTTGGTGGTAAGATTTTAAGCGCGGCTCTCATGCCTCGTGGCTTTTTGGGTGGAGTGTGTTTGCCCCAGCCACCCCCGACGCCCCCCAGTAAGGGGGTGAGCGTGTCACCGAGGGGACAAACCTGGGCAGGGGGTGAGGAGGGGACCTGGGACCCTGGGGGAGGGGGGGGCACTCCACAGAGCCCAGGGAGGTGCAGAGAGGGATGCTGGAGTGGGGCAGCATCGCCCACTCACTGTCCCCTCGCCCTGCACCAAGGACCCCCTTATCCAAGTGCTGACCCCCCAGCTCAGCCCCCCACCCCAATAACAGGCCTGTGCTGGGCTTGGAGCCCACCTATGACCCCAAAGCACCCGCCTGCATCCCCCCCCCCCCGCACCAGCAG
>NW_008824192.1:138277-138833 GCF_000699105.1 Pygoscelis adeliae
CTTGGTGGCCGCTTGTCGCCTGGGGCAGCTCTTCACCTCCTCCCCAGCCCCAGGAGATGGGACTGAGCATCACCAGCACTCCAGGGGTGTAAGAGCCCCCCGAGGAGGGGGGTTTAGAGGAAGGGCCCCTGGGGCTGGGGTGGTTGGTACCCGGAGTCCCAGCCTCAGCATCCACGGGTGCAGCTCCGGGGAAGGGGCACCTTCCACGCAGGAGCCGAAACAGCAGAGAGGGATGCTCGGGGAGGGTCGTGGGAGGGAAGGAGGGCCAGGTCTGCCTGCAGCCACCCAGCTCCCCACCGGCCACGGACCCTCACTCGAGGTCGGTCTCTCCTGACCTCTCGGTGAGCGAGGGATTGCGAGCCAGGGAGGGATGGCATCTGCTCGAGCCTCTGCCAAGAGCTGGCTCCAGATCCGCAGGCAGCTCTGGGCTGCATTTCCCCTCCAGCGCGAAGCGGAGCTGGGGTGTCCGGGGTTCACTCCTCGCTGACACCGAGCCCCCGAGAGCCTCACTTGCACGTCGGGCCCCGCGGGGAGGTGAGCCGGTGGCTGGGGGTGC
>NW_008824192.1:139865-143045 GCF_000699105.1 Pygoscelis adeliae
CAGCCGGCGGTGGCCGGCTCGGCTCCAGCCTGCTCCCCCTGAGGCCAGAGCCAAGCCTGAGCCCCCCCTTTTCCCCTCCCCAGTCCCATCTCTGCCCCCCTCTCCCGCCTCCGCCGACCCCCAGCTCCTCGCCCGGAGGAAGGGTGCGCGTAGCGTGCATCTCCCATCCACCGAAATCTATGATCAGCTCGGTGTGTGTCTCCTCCTACCGTGGACGCAAGTCTGGGAACAAACCACCCTCCAAAACATGCCTGAAGGAAGAGATGGGCAAAGGGGAAGAGTCGGACAAGATCACCATCAATGTAGGTGGTACCCGGCACGAGACCTACAAAAGCACCCTACGGACTTTGCCGGGCACCCGCCTGGCCTGGCTCGCTGACCCCGATGCCCAGAGCAACTTTGACTTTGATGGTAAAAGCAATGAGTTCTTCTTCGACCGTCACCCCGGGATCTTCTCCTACGTGCTCAACTACTACCGTACCGGCAAGCTGCACTGCCCCGCAGACATCTGCGGACCCCTCTTCGAGGAGGAGCTGACCTACTGGGGCATCGATGAGACGGACGTGGAGCCCTGTTGCTGGATGACCTACCGCCAGCATCGCGATGCTGAAGAGGCCCTGGACATCTTCGAGAGTCCCGAGCCCGGTGGAGGGGCCGGTGGAGAGGAGCCTGAAGAGGAAGGGGGTAGGGAGATGGCCCTTCAACGCCTGGGCATGGATGACAGGCCGCCAGGGGCAGCGGGGGCTGCTGGAGGGGGTGGCTGCTGTCGGAATTGGCAGCCCAGGATGTGGGCGCTCTTTGAGGATCCCTACTCGTCCAAGGCGGCAAGGGTAAGCTCCCGAAACGTGCCAGCGGGGCGGTGGGATGGGGCCATGATGGGGTTGTGTCTTCATCTCCCCATCGCCATGGGTGAGATGGACTCTCCTAGTGGGTTACGTGGCCCTCCCCCCCGTAGCCATCCCCCTCCTACCATGGGGCACGTTGGCCATCTCCCATCCTACGGGAAGTCTCTTCCATCATCTCCCTATCCCCTCCCACCACATCGCATCTGGGGGAGCGGGGCTGAAACTGGGGGCAAGCCCACTCCCTGCCCGCTTCGCACCCTCGGGTGCTGCCTGGGCCCCTCCTGGGCACGTGGAGATGAGGGATTGTCAGGGAGAGCCCTTGGCAGGGCTGAGTCCTGGCAGAGTTTCAGGATGCTGTAGGACAGGCAGGATTGCTTGGGTTCCTCTCGCTGGGTTCTGTGCATGCCCACACCAAACCCCACACTTAATGGTCCAGCTGTGGAGTGGGGGGACAGGGCTGGTGCCTGCTGGCACCCAAAGCAGGTCCTGAAGCAAATGGGATCCTCATAGTTGTCCCCAAGGAGCTCGTGCTCCTCTTCTACAGCAGCAGCAGCCCCAAAGGACCCCCCAGGCGTCTGCGCAAGCACCCCTCCCTGTGCCCTGCAAGCGCCCTCGTCCCCGCACCCCTGTCCCCCATCATCGCTGCGTCGATGCTGCCCACGCGCAGCATACGGTCCCCATCAGCACGTGCGAGCGCAGGCTCTCAGCCGTGGTTAACACACAAACACACACCAACCCCCTTCATCCACGCACGTCCCTGGGGCCCCGGTGTACCATGTACACAATACACATGAGCGCATACGCGTGCTAACATCCCTCCACGACCCCCCCCTTGCACACGCAGATGATCCCTACCCACAGACACCGACATGCCTGGGATGTATCCCCCATAACCAGGTGCATCTTTGGGCTCCCAGCCTGTCTTGGGCACTATTCTGTGCACGTCTCCTCTCCCAGCTACTCTTAGATCATCCCCAAAGCGCTGCCCACCGACCCCCCAGACACCCACCCACGCTGTTCCATACCCAGCCGGTGCCATCCCCGCATGTGTGTCCCCTGTCGTGCCCAGTTTATAAATCTGCCGCGCACACACACACACACACACACACAGAGGCATTTGGGATCTAAATGAATTCTGGATGCATTTAGACGTGTAAAAAAAAAAAACCAAGCCATCAATGGTAAGAAATCCTGCAGGCATTTCACACCCACCAGCAGTGCGCGGGGCAGGGGGTCAGTTTGTCAAGGCGGTGGTTTTGCAGCTAACATAAGAGCAACACACACGCAGAGGATGCTTGGGCAGCAAGAGCTTTGCTCGTTTTGAAAGGGGTACCTGATCCTTTGCCCGTCTCTGGGGGGCTCGTTGCCTCTGAGTGGTGCAAAGCTCCAAATTAAAAAATAAACCCAAGCAGAATAATTCAACTCAGATTTTTCACGTTGTTATTTGGTTCTGCTTTTCCCGTGTGCTGAGCTGCACTCAGAAAGGCGTTTGCTAAACAGAAGCAGGAGGAGTGTGTCGGAGGGAGCAGAGATGGCTGTGACGCGAGCCCTGACTGGGGTTGGAGTGGGACCAGTCTGCACTGGGAGCTCCTCGCTTCCTTCTTACTGCTCTGAGATAAAGGCTCAGCTTAGCACCGCCACGGGGACGGTCACCTTCCAGCGGTAACGCTCACAGGCTCTTCTGGGTCATATTTTCCACTCTAAAATATCAGTATAATTTTGCAATGGCTTAGGAGAACTGCTTTGGCAGAAAGGGAAACTGAGGCACGGGGCAGTGCAACCGACCTAAGTGAGCGCAACCTGCCCAGTGCACCCAGTTAATGCAGGGAACCGTTACTGGTTCGGAGTCACCGTCCAGCACCAGGATGCTCCGGGACCCATGAGCATCTCTGCAGGTGCAACGTTCATGGTGCTGCCCTGGTGTTTTGGAGTGGCTGAAGTGGGATTTCTTTAATACTGCCCCGTTTCGGAGTCTCCCCCTTCCTTTTCGGAGCAAAAGGGGTGCTGCCGGCCACGGCATTTGGCCTGGGGATGCACCGGAGCAGCCGGTCTGGTGTGTCTTGCCAAACCTTGACAGCAGCGGGAAGGAGAGCGGTCCCAGGTTGTGTGCGTAAAACCTCTCCCTCGATCGTGCGACAGCAGTGACTAAGAGTCTCGGGGGCTGAATTTCTCCGGTCCTTGCTCCTCCTCGCCCGCAGAGCAGTCCCTCAGGCCCTGACTCAGTTGGCTCCTGGCTATTTCCATCTTTCCCTTCTTTCAGCACTTCTCTCTCCTGGCACCTCTTGAGCTGGCAACTGCCAATTTCTAACTGTGGTTAGAAATTCCTCCCCCCTCC
>NW_008824192.1:143116-156888 GCF_000699105.1 Pygoscelis adeliae
TTTTGAGCCTCTTTTCTTTGTAGCAGCGACTCCCATGGGATCACTGGCTCCTGCGTCTAGTCCAGTGTCAGTAAAAATTTGGTCCCTAGTGTAGCTGCTGTCCCAGCTGGAGTGTAAAACCCTCTTTCTCCCCACGGGAAACTGCCCTGGCTGTGCTTTTACCTCTGCTTCCAAACTCTGCTCGCTTGCAGCTCCTCATTATTTTTCCCTTTGCAGCCCGACTGACCTCACTTCCACTGGGGCTTCCAGGCCAGTGCCCCCCCGTAGGGTCATGGGTTTTTTGGGAACGCCCACCCCAAGCTGTTGAGCGCGTGTTGAGATGGTGTAGATCATCGGCAGGTTCTGGAGGACTTGTCTGGTGGGACTTTTGGTGCTGTATTGGTGGCCACTGGGTCTCTACGTAGATTTTATTTTATTTTTAAGACAGTTTTGGAAAAAACGCTTGAGCTCGGAGCAGAGGCCAAAGCTGAGGTAAGACATCTCAGGTCAGATCTTCAGCTGACACAAAACTGGAGCAGCGCTATTGACTTTGGGGGGGGCGATGGTTGGCACCGGCTGTGAACCTGACTCTCCTATTTTTAGAGGTTGCTTTGGGGCTAAATCAGATCTCACCTACGCGGCTCATACAGCAGGGCTGTTTCATTGCCCGAGTGTTTGCAGGGTCCAACTCTCTTCCTTGGTAATTTTTTTTCTTCCTACTTTGCTTTGAGTCTGAGTTTTTACTCTCCAAGTGAACGTTACTCAGCCCTCAGCTGAAAAGCGGATTATTTTGGCCGTGCCACCGCTGCATAGACACACTTGTCTGCTTAAACCGGCCTTGCTTTAAGACCCCGCTTTTTTTGTTGGGTTCGCTTCCCGAATTGCGCACGGCTGATCGGCGAGGGCTGCCTTCGGAGCTGCCACCAGCAGAGCAGCATCACGGTGCGTGGTCCAGAGTGGTCTGATCTGAGGGGTATAGAGCATCTCAGCCCATCCCCGGGCAGGTGCCTGTCACTGGGAGCCGGGGGGAGAACCATCTTCCAGAGGTTTCTCCATCAATCAGAGCCTGGCTTAAACTTCACACCTAACTTTTGGAGGGCTGATGCTCTCTGTGTTGGACCCACACGGGTTTGCCCTTGGGGACACCCCTCAAGGATGCTCTTGGCAGGCTCAGGGCTGCCGGCATGTTACCGCTGGTGTCCGGGGCCGGGTTTTTCTCAAGCGTGACTCAGACTGTCTCTGCTGCTGATTCACTCCAGCCGAGGACCCGGGCTGTCGTCTCGAGCAGGCACACGGTGCAGCTGCCCGCCGAACGCAGCCGGGCGGGTGGTCAACAGCAAAAGTTCGCATCGTGCTCGCTGCGGGCAGAGTGGGTTAGCAGCAAAGGGTGCTGTTGCAGGATCTGCTCCCGGGAAGCCAAACCCGCTGTGCTTTTGTGCTGGAGGAAGGTAGAAGAAGAGCTTTTCTGCTCAGAGGCTTTTTTTGGGGGGGGGGGCTCTTGGAAACAGATGCTCTGGGTAATGGCCTCATCATGAGCTCACCCTGTCGGGGAGGAGGGCTGAGCAGGATTGAAAGGGGGGGACGACAAAGTGTTTTCTTTCTGACACAGCCTGCGATTTCCACCGCGTGCTGCCGGCCCCTCCTCGCTCACATCCGAGGCGAAGCGGCAGCGTGCCGCGGGGAGGAGGCGGGGAGGAGGGGACAAAGGTCTCACCGGTCGGGCAGAAGGGAGAAATGGGAGCATCTGGGTGTCACCAGGTCCAGGGATCAGCGGGACGCTGAGCTCTGCCTGCTCTTCTCCTCCTCGTCCTGCTCTCTCGGTCCTGGGACCATTCGTGGGCACATCGTCCACCACTGACCCTTAGGGAGCAGGGTGGGGGCAAAAGGACTTCTCCGATACATCCAGACCCCAAACCTCACAGTCATGAATGGTGCGAACACCTCATCGGGAGGGGGGGGGGGGTGTTGGGATGGATGTGGGGGAAAGCTCTTTGACTTAGTCCTCTCAAAGTTCCCTTTTCATGAGTGTTCCCAGTGGAGGCTTGCTCCGAACCCAGGCTGTTGCAGGTCCTCCTTCAGCTCCATCACTGTCGCTTCTGGCACATCTCCAGCCAGAGCTGGAGCACAGCACACCTTCCCCTGTACACATCGTAGCACTTGGAGAAAGGTTCTAGACTGATGGCCCCAGACACTGAGGTTTGCTGTCAACTCATGGGACAGGTCCAGGGAACCCTCCCCGTTCTCCATCCTTGGTCTTGGGGAAGTGGGTGGCAGCAGCATGGCTCCTGGGGTGTTCTGAGCCTGTTGCACTCAGTTTTATTGAATGAGGACTTCTCCCATCCCTGCTATTGCTATTCACTAGCAGGGATTGGAAGAGATGTACCAAAGGCAGGTGACACCAGAAGTGTGTCTCAGGCTGCCCCAAAGTTGTTGTCACGGTGGTTCATAAAATTGCCGCTCTCCTCCAAAGAGGAGAGGTTGACCCAAATCAGCTAATGGCCCGTGCAATTTCTACTTTTGCAGGTAGTTGCTTTTGCCTCGCTTTTCTTCATCCTGGTCTCCATCACAACCTTCTGCCTGGAGACACACGAGGCCTTCAACATCGACGTCAATGTGACGGAGACCCTCGTGGTTGGCAACACCACGACGATCCTGCTGACGCATAAAGTGGAGACGGAGCCCATCCTCACCTACATCGAAGGGGTCTGTGTCCTGTGGTTCACGCTCGAGTTCCTGGTTCGCATCATCTGCTGTCCAGATAAGCTTCTCTTTGTTAAAAACCTGCTCAACATCATTGACTTTGTGGCCATCTTGCCCTTCTACCTGGAGGTAGGTCTCAGTGGCCTGTCCTCCAAAGCTGCCCGGGACGTACTGGGCTTCCTACGGGTGGTCCGTTTCGTCCGGATCCTCCGGATCTTCAAGCTGACACGGCACTTTGTGGGTCTTCGGGTGCTGGGCCACACACTCCGGGCCAGCACCAACGAATTTCTGCTCCTCATCATCTTCCTCGCCTTGGGGGTCTTGATTTTCGCCACTATGATCTACTACGCTGAGCGGATTGGAGCCAAGACGTCCGACCCCCGCGGGAGCGACCACACTCACTTTAAGAACATCCCCATTGGGTTCTGGTGGGCGGTGGTCACGATGACGACCCTGGGCTACGGCGACATGTACCCCAAGACCTGGTCGGGCATGGTGGTGGGGGCTCTCTGTGCATTGGCCGGGGTGCTCACCATCGCCATGCCTGTGCCCGTCATTGTCAATAACTTTGGGATGTACTATTCGTTGGCCATGGCCAAGCAGAAGCTGCCAAAGAAGAAGAAAAAGCATATACCCCGTCCGGCCCCGCTGGACTCCCCTACCTACTGCAAATCTGAGGAAAACTCCCCCCGTAACAGCACCCAGAGCGACACTTGCCCGTTGGCGGTAGAGGAGGGGGCGGCTGAGCGGAAACGGTCAGGTGAGACCCCAAAGGTGGGGCAGAGGGAGGGGGAGACCTCCGGGAGCCCGCAAGGCAGCGGTTTTGGTCCCCTGTGTCCCAGAGTCCCTGGGGACTGCCCTGCTACAGGACTCGGCCCCCAGCTCTTGGGTTGGTGAGAACCTGGGGCAGAAAGGGCTGGGGCCCTTGGGTGTCCGGGTATTGGGTGCCGTATTGGTGGACGAGGATGCTGCAGATCAAGATCCCCGCTCCAGGCAGGGGGGGGAAAGGCCATATCCTGCTCTCCTAATGGCATAGATCAAGTCACCGTGGTGTGATTCAAGGTGTCCCTACCTAGCCCACCTCTTCCTCACGCTGACAGAGGTAAGACCATTTGCCCGATTCCCACCTTAGCCTGGTAATGCCCTTGGGGTAGACTTTCTTTTGCTTCCTCCCACCATAAATCAGGGCAAGCTTCACCAAAATGGATAAATCCATGGATATTCCCTGGGGCTTGGCCCCACCTCCCCATTCATCTTCTAGTAGATGTAGCATCCCTGCATGGCAAGGACAATGCTGCTCCAAATGCTGTGCTCAGGCAGGAGCAAAATCAGTCCCTGTACTTTTATTATTTGGTCTCACGCACTGAGCTGAAGTTTGGGGTTTGGCCAGTCTTTCCTTCAGGTCAGGAGAGGGCACGGCCCCAGCTGTGGGCAGTCGTTGGTGGGGCAGCATCGCTTGGGCTAAGCTTGGGGGACTGCGAGAGCCCTGCCGTGGTACCATTGCTGGCCACGGAGGCTGCTTTGCCCTTTTCGTCTTGGTTCGCTGCCAGCGGCGCCTCTGGAGCAGCCGGCTTTGCAGTGCGGAAACAGGAGGGACCACGGTGGAGTTGTGTCCTGCACCGACGTGGCATTCACTGAGCCACATCTGGCCACGTGTTTAACGGTGATGGTCCTTCACCCGTGGGGACGCAGGGAGCTCCAAATGCCCCAGATAGGTGTTTTCCTTTATAAATCTCCCTTTTCCACGTGCCTACGCATCCCGTCTGCCCCAGGAGCCCTGGCAGTGGGGAGCAGTGAGAGTAGCTGTCCTGCTCTGGGGGAGCAGGTCAACCCCATCCCTTCACCCCGACACTGATCCAGGAGCTCAGGCCAGACCCTCACCTGGCATAGCATCCTCTTAGCTAACGAACCACAGAGTCAGATGACATAAATTAGCACTTCAGCACTAACCCGAGCAGCCCGTATCTCGGCGGTGTGAATTCTGGAGAGCTAATTCCCACAATTAGGTGGGTGGATCTCAAAGACCAGGGGTGTTTCTTCCCTGGCAAACCCCGCTTGGCTTCACGCAGGGTATATAACCCTCAGCAGGAGTAACAGCTGCTGTTTGCTGCTTGGGATTAAAATCTGGCATGGTCCTGCTCCCCTGGTCACTCTAAGTTAGCATGTCCAGGCTGGGATCAGTACCTGAATTTGTGGGTGTTGCTCTGGGCCACCTGCAATCTGGTTGTCTTCTTCCTTGCATGGTCTAAGCAAACCCTTCGGGCCACCCCAAGCACCTCGTCCTGTGGGTTTATCGACTGCTGATGGGTCTCTGCCACCTTCTTGCAGACTCTAAGCAGAACGGTGAGGCCAACGTGGTGCTGTCAGATGAGGAGCAGCCGCTGTCACCGGCCGATGAGGAGAAACGGCCTATACGGCGCTCCAGCACCCGGGATAAGAACAAGAAATCCTCCACGTGCTTCCTGCTGGCCACGGGTGACTTCTCCTGTGCAGCGGATGGAGGCATCCAGAAAGGTATGGCTGACGCTGGAGGTGCGAGCTGGCCCGTGGGCTGGGGAGGGCAAGATGGAGGAGTGAGGTAGAGGTTTATTGCATCTGTCCGAGACGGTGGTTCATCTCCATCTGCCTGCCTGGCTGTTGTTCTCCACTCCCCAAATCCACTTGTCTTCCTGCCTCTCCATCTGCTTCATCTCCGTCCACCGCGTCTCCCCGTGCTAGCTCTACCCTTTTTGTTTTCTCCTCCCCCAATCCCTCCTCCCCTGATTGCCACTATTTGGGGTCTGTGACCCCATGCTGGCTGCACTGCCCTCCTTGGGGACAGGTCTGTCCCTTTGCTCCCCGGTGCTCCGACTTCTCCTGTCCCTCCAGCTCTTCTCCCTGGGCCTCAGTCACCCATCTCAGGGTGGTGTGAGGGGGACATCTCTCCTGGGGGGGTGGTGAGGTTGTGACTGAAGATGGTCCGAAGGTTTTCAGTAGGGAAAAAAATCCACAGGCTTTTCCTTCCCTCTCCCCATCTGATGTCTTTTGGTGGGTTCGAGCATGGGGAGCCGCGATGTGTCAAGCGCTGCCTTGCCAAAAGCACCGGGCTGCCAGAAAGGCTGTCTCCTCTGGGTTTGGAAAGTGAGCTTTGCTAAGTGTTGAGGTTTTCGATGGGAAACTGTGGGGGAGATGAGTCAGGAAAACACAAAACTCTTCTTCCCATGACAAAACAACAGTCCTCTTCAGCCCCGTCCCTTCGCACCATCCTCCAGCCTTCTGTGCTCCACCAGCGAGCGTGCCCTTTGCCCGTCTCCCAGCCCCCCAGCCCCTGGGAGAGTAAATCCAGTGCCCACCCTGAGCCACGAAATCCAGCTGCACCCTTGATTGCTGGGATAACTCTTAGGACACGGCTCAGTTTTTTAGTTTTTCTTGTGTGCCCAGGGTGATGTGGGATGATGTAGCTGCAGAGCTGACCTACCTCTGCCCCCTCGGTACCATCTAATCCCAGTTACTCACGGGGAATGGCGCATGCGAGCTGGGACCGGGCAGGAGAAAAGATGATGTGCTACGTCTCTGAGCTGCACATCGAGACCTGTTGGCTCGTGGCGTTGGTGCTTTGGAGACCCTCAAGGGTTTGTCGCTGTAGCTCTGCTTGGGTTGGTAAAGACTGGATGGGCTGGGGACATAGGGAGGACCTCAGCTTTGGGTCTGTGACCTCCAGCCCTGGGGCCCAGGTTCATCTCGCGCCCTCCTGGCATCTTTTAGACTGGGGAGTCACCTGTCTTCATGTGCGAGGCAGCCCGGCTCATCCCAGGCTGGCCTGGGCCAGACTCTCCAACAGCCCCTGGAGCGAGGGGAGGTGTTTGGGGGCAATCACATTTATTACATTAGTCGAAGCAAATTGATTGCTTCTTCCGGGGAAATGAAGGATTCCCTTTGGCGTTCCTGCTCAGCATCGTCCCTTAGAGAGAGGAAAAAGATGAAAAGCTTTGCTCATCTTTGGGCAGAAGGGTACTATACAAATATTGGCTTGAAAAGCCTCAGGTTTCTCCTGGAAGTGCCTTTTTCTGTGAAGTTGGTCTCTTTTCTTAATGCCTGCTAATGAGAAGAAGTGAGGGGGTTCTAGTCCTGCCCCAGACTGGGGGGGATGCTGAGCTGAAGGGATGAAGGAGAGGGATGAAAGCCAAGTGCTGATCTTCATCCTTACAAGATGCTCACGTCAGGCATCTCTTCAACTGAAGCATTTGAGCTTGGTCCCACTGAAGCCAGGAGAACTAGAGTAGATCTAATAGCTGAGGATCCAGTGGTGCTTTTGCTGGGCTCCCAAATCACGTTACTTGGTTGCAGGAGACCGGGGGATTTATTTCATGCATGGTGGCAGCAGCAGCTATTCGAAAGGGCACTTTGGTGATCTTCGTTGGTTTGTTCTGGTGTCCTTCCTGCAAGTGTCAGTGTGCTTTATACAATTAAAAATAGATGTCTGTGTGGGTCACTTACCCCCACCTTGCTGAAATCCACCTGGAGAAAGGTGGATCTGGTGTCCAGAGGGGCTTGAGTGATGCGCGAGACCTTTTGGGAAGAGGGAACCTCAATATCTGCGTCCTGCTTGGGCTATTGGGGATGGACCGGTAGGATGCTGTCCCGGGAGGTCAGGGCTGATGTCTTCCCTGGTGAAATGCTCCAGTGTGGTCAGGGTTAGTGGTGACCAGAGATGATCAGAGGGGCAAAGCAGCCTCCTGCGCTCCAGCCGAAAGCCACTGGGAGCCGCAGAGGCGCCTCTTCCTCCGGTCCTGATTTATCTCCTGCTGAGGCTGTTTGTTCTGGTACTGGGATGTTGGCAGCTCTGCAAATTGAGATGAGCTTGGTTCTGAGCCCGACTTGCTGATGGCCATCTGTCAGATCCTGGGACAGGTACTGATGTCTGTACAAGCTGTGGAAATCAGGAGATGGATCTGGTTCAGGAATATGCTGCAGATCTCGGCATCCATCATGGTTTGAGCCCGATTCCAGCGGTTGGTCCCGCTGGGGCAGCTCAAAGAGAAGAGCTACCCCTGCCCACCGCCCCTTGGACCTGGGACCTGGAGAAGACCGAGCTGGATTGCAGTGGATTGCCACGTGGCATGTGTTTCTTGTCCCTATTGCTGCTTCCAGTGGTGTCACCTTGCTCCCCTGCTGCTGGGGATGGCTCCGGACCCCTTACCTCTCCCTCCAGCACTTGGGTCCTGCTCAGCAGTTCCACGAAATGTGTCCTGCTGGGGCACAGACATGCTGGCATGGGTCTGTCTTGGCACGTGAGCACCCGTCTTCTGCTTGGGTGGAGTGATATTGGAGGCAGGATGAGTCCAGCATCCCTCATGCTAGCGAGATTGGTTATGACGGTCTAGGAAAAGGTAGCGGTTGAAACCAGAGTGGGATTTCAAGAGGAGACACAGGGAATGGGGTTAAATGGGGGGAAGGGGATTTGACGGCACACCTTTGACGTCTGTGTGCCCTTTGACGGCACACCGGCATTGCAAAGGGGCAATTTTTGGCTTGGTTGCCAGAAGCCAGAATATCACGCGGCTGATTTTCACTCCGTTGCTTGCTGTTAGTGCAGGGCCATGACTGGCATGTGGCTTGAGCAGCGTGGGAGCGAGGGCAGGGATGCTCACGTGAGCATGCTTGGCTGGGGGGGGTGGGGAGCAGGGACAAGCCCACGTTTGCACGGGGACACACGTGCGAGTGCGTGCAACGTGCAGACGAGCGCCAGGCCGCCGTTATAAACAAGCACAGGCGTTCCTGGGCTAATGCTGCCTGCTTGCATTACCCCGTCCCCATCTGCTGCCAGCTCCAAGCATGAGCGAGCATGCACGTGCGCTCGTGAGCTGCAAGCGTTTGCACGTGGGGAGCGCGGCATTGCCAGGTCCCGGGGAAGAACCCCCGGGTGTTACCCACCGCCTCACCGCTCTGTTTATAAGATGCCTCCGCACGGCTCCTTGGCGACAAACCCATTTATAAAGCAATCCCGGTGACCTCGGTTAGCACCTCTGCGAGTTGCTGGGATACCGGCTCCATTAACGAACGGCGCCGGTGGCAATTAGCAGAGCACAACCCTCCGGCGCTTTGCAGCTTGACTCCGTGGTGGCACCTGGCCCTGAGCTTGGTGGAAAACCGCGATGGCCTTGAGGGATGGAGTCCTGAGCTCCTTCCCGGGTGCTCCCGTGAGCGTGGCTTTGTGTGCGTTGGGAATTAATTGATGGAGAAAATGAAGTTGTTGGGCTCGGGGCAGGTTTGCCCTCGGAGTCCCATTGCGGAGGGGCCCTGGAGCAATCAAGCATCTTTATGAAGTGCTGCCCCAAACTGTGATGCTCGAGACTGAATCAAAACTGGCAGCATGATTTTGGCCCTGTTCCTGTGCCCTCCTTCCACCCTTTTCTATTCAATGATCTGAGCGAGAGGGCAAAGAGCATCCCTATAAAGTGCTCAACCACATCGGCGGGTCCTTGCATCGCCAAGGAGGCTTCCAGCAAGCCCCGACCCCATAACAACTCTCGACAAATTGATGTTGTTTGGGTGCTGGATCCCTCGGTAGCCCCGAGATTTCAGGGACCGGTTGCATCTCGGCACGATTGCTTCCCACGCGCATGGCTCAGGGTGGGATGCGGGCAGGGAAATGCGTGAGCGCTTCAAAGAGCCTCAGCGCTCCTGGAAAAAGAGCAAGGTTTGCTGAAGGATGAGCCCGATGCAGTTTTTTGGGTTTGTTTTTTATTTTTGGGGGGGGAGCAGGGGTCTTTGCATCGGCTGCTGTAGGTAGGAAACATCCCCAACTTGGGATGGGGCTCCCCCCCCGGCTCGGGGCTGCACTCGCTTCCCTCCTCGCTCAGTGCGTGGATTCATGCCAAAAAGTAAAGAAGGAAATTGCTCTTCTCTTTGGGGCCTGGTTCTGCTCTCGCTTCCACTGCGGGAACTGGAAAAGCTTTGCTGAAGTCAGCAACAGGTTTAGGCGGGCGGCCAACTGTCCCTAGCCCATTCTCTGCTTCGGAGCTGGAGGAGCCGTGTCTCCTGGGGGGGGCTGAGTTATGGGAAGAGGTTGGAGACTCCTGTGCCTCCCTGCTGGCCGCTGTGGTTGGGAAATGAGTAGGAAGAAGGTACAAAAAGGGGATAAAAATCAGATGTAAAGAGGTAGTGCTCTGGAGCCTTTTCCAGATGATGCTCGTGTCTCAGCATCCTCCTCGGGTGTGCATGGAGGTGATGCTGCGATCGCTCCGGAGTGAGCGGTCAGCTCTGATCCAAGCCCAAAACAGCCTGGCCCGGGCCAGCACTCGCCATCGGTGCCTTCGCATCAAAGTAGAACCCAAAGATGTGCCATTAACTCCCTGGGGGGATGCGGGGATGGTTTCTGAGCTTGGCACTGCCGAAGGGACCATCCATCACCTTGTTCTTCTGCTGTCAGGGAGCCGCCTCCCTCCGCTCCCCCCTGCGTACACACACGCGCTCGCTCGCGTGCACTTGCTTTCTCCGGAGCTCGCTGGTGCTTGCAGGGAAGGCAAAAGGTGAGGCTGGATTTGCTCGCCCGGGCACTCTCGGGGAAGACGCAGTGAGCGTGGCGCGGCTCAGGGCAGTTGGGCTCATCACGGCCGGGAGCATCCTTAATTTTCCATATTTTGGCAGCAGAGCTGTCCCTGCAAGGTGTAGCGATCTGGAGAGCAGATTTTGGGGCTCATCTTTGAACAGGGCTGCTGTTTGGACCTAAAAATCCAATCTTCAGCGCAAACACTTAGTTTCTTTCCAGAAAGAAAAGTGGCTTTTGACCTGCAAGAGCATTTGTTCTGGCTGTTGCTTTTCAATAAAAGCTGGAGCAATTTCTGGCTCTTAGGGGGAGTGTGAAGGGTCCCCGTGCTTAAAGCAATAGAAATATTTGTTCTTTAATGCAATTTCTTATGGAAAATAATGAGCACATCTACCTGCTCCTTTCTGTACAGAAAGGTGTCAGCAGCAGCTTGCTGCTACAGCCGGCTTAAAAACCAGAGCCGGGGGAATAACTCCTTCCAAATCCCATATTTGTTTGAGTTCTGCTGCTTTTCCCTGTTTGCTTCAGCCCACAAAATCCCCAGACTCATTCCTCATTCAGAGCAATTTGGGAAACAAAACCCAACAGCCCCCAGGACCCATTTGGTCTCCCAGCATCAATGACTTTCGAGTCCTGGATTCGGCCGGCGCTGCTCGACTGCATGGGGAGGCAAGGGGAAAGGGAGGGGAGGTCTGGAGGACCTGCAGAAGCTCGGTTGCCCTCAAAAAGCCCTTCCTGAATTTTTGTTAGGGGGTTGAATTGGGGTGTGGGGCTGGGCAGTGCTCACCCTGGCGCTCTCTGCTTTCCGAGCCTTTGGAAGGAGGCTGCTCGGCTCTAACCTCTCCGTTTTCTTCACCAAGGCTATGGAAAATCCCGAAGCCTAAGCAGCATAGATGGTGTGGCAGGATCCACGGTGGGCTTGGCTCCCCTGGCGTCCCGCTGCAGCTCTCCCTGTCCTCTGCGGCGTCCCTGCTCTCCCGTCCCCTCCATCCTCTAAAACGCCGCCCGGATCCCGCTTTGTCGTGTCGTGTTGCTCTGTCCCCCCCTTCCCCGTGATGCTGTGTCTCCGTGGCCGTGCCTGTGCCCAGAGGAGACCGAGCTGGGACATCTCCATCGTTGAGAAGCGGGTTCTGACCTTCTCCAGCCCAGCGCTGCCGCCGTGCTCCCCGTGCCCAGTTTGCAGGACGTGTAACATCTCCATTGAACTTGTCTCGTGTCCATGTGTTTGGGACATCCCTGGAGTAGGTGTTGGGTTTTTTCCCCCCTCCCCTTGAAACCTTATTCATCCTAAATAAATTGGGCCAACCCATGCGATTCCCTCTAGTGTCGAGCCCTCCTTCCCGTGGGCCGTTTGCACTTGGGCTAAAGGGTGGTGGAAATGCAAGGAGGACATGTTGACTCATAAAATTATATATCATTGTGCTGGAAATGGCTGAGTTCATATAATTTTAGGTCTTTTTTTTTTTTTTTTTTTTTAAAACCAGCCTCAAGTTTCTGGAGGCAACAGATGAATAAACCTCTATTCCCTGCCCAGCAGCGGTTCCCCTCTTGTTTTGTGCCTTTCTCTGCCTAAATCGCACTCTCTCCTTCCCCTCCCCTTCTCCTCCAACCTCAGGGATGGTCCTGGGGCTGAGGGTGGCTTTGGCAGCCTTGAAAGCCAGCCCCGAGGTCCCGTGGAGGTGGGAGGCCGTAGGGCCCCGGGCTGGGTGTGGGGAGCACGCGGAGCTGGGATAAAGGATTGGCAAAATAAATGTTCCCATGAAGAGCTGGGAGGTGGTTGGGAGAGGAATGAATGTGGGTCCCTGGCAGCAACTGGGAAAGCCGCTGCTGCTGTTGAATAGTGGAGAAATGAGAGTTTTGAGACAAAATGATGCCTAAATGGATGGGGGGATGAATCCTCTTTTGAGACGGATGCAGGGTGGTGGGGCAGAGCATCCCCATGGGGATGGGAGCTGGGTTTGAACCAGGGCCTCCCCCGGCCTTGGGAGGATGAGGTCGGAGTGCCGAGCTCCCTGCCGCGCTGCTGGTTTTTGCTCACATATATTAGTTTTTTTGGGATGATTTTGAATGCTGTCAGATGTCTTCCTGAACTAGAACAAAACCTTCGGTTCCCTGACTTCTGGGTCATTTCTAGCGCCGTCGCCCCTGCTCTGCCTCCCCGGAGGCGGCTGGGTCTCGGGTGGCGGAAAGGGGCTGGTGTCGGGGGTGCATCCCCGGCCTCGACTCTCATCCCGGTGCTCTCTCGGCCTCTTTCCTTACTCTGAGCAAGTCCAGCTCACTGGGGCTGGAGCCTGGGGACTTTCAGCCGGAGGATGGGGAGCAAAGCTTAGCTTTGGGTGTGTTTCAATTAAAAAAAAAAAAAAAGCCCCAAGAGCTTTTTTGGGGGTCAGGCCCTTCCCCTCCATCGCGGCCAAACCGGAGCTGGTGCTCAGGGGATGATGCAGAGTGAGGATCCGTTTGGTGCAAGGCTGGTCCCCGCACTCCGAAGGAGCCGGGCTGGATTTTGGCAGATCCCGCAGCTGGGACCCTCCTGCTCTTTCCCAGGCTCCCTGTGCCTCAGTTTCCCTCAGTGTAGAGAAGGGTGAACACTGAGACCCTCCTGCAGTAAAATTCCTTGCTGCCACAGTGGAAGAGATGCTCCGCAAGGAGGAGGTATTAAATGCCTCGTCTGGCTTATATTTTTTCCTCCCCACTGGGTTGAAGGAGCTGACAGGAGGAGCCAGTCACCACGCCTCCAAAACAACCCCCCTCCAAGTCCTACACGGGGCCGACAAGAAGCTCTTGCCTTTCATTTCGCTTTTCTTCTTTCCTTCGTGCCTTCTCCTGCCCCAGCCGTGCGAGCAGAGCAGCGAGAGTCAAAGGAAAGCAGAAGAGGCGAAAAAACTTGGTGCCATGAGCCGAGCCTGGGGAGCTCGGAGCAGGAGCTGAGCACCGCATAGACCCGGTGCCGGAGCTGGGATTTCTCCAGATTTGGGGAGAAATTAGGATGAGCCGCATCCCTCCTCTGCCCAGAATGTCCTGTAGTGGTTTCCTACCCCTGTGCCATGATGGTGATTCACCCCTCGCTGGCAGCACCTGAGTTTACCGTGTGTTGGTGGTGTAGCTCCATTCCTTGACTTTCTGTAATTAAAGTGTATTCCCGCACCAAACGGTCGGGGTACCTCGGCAGGTTCGTGAATCACCCAAAAACCCCGTGAGCTGGGTGAAGGGGCGAGTGCGGCGGCACCGTCCCGGTGCTTCTCTGGCGCATCCTCCCCTTTGGAGCGGGCTCCTCTAGAAGCAGGAGGAGCTGGAATATCCCCAGCCCGTGCGAGAGGGAAGGTCACCCTCCATGATTTCAGTGGTCTCTGAATCATAAATGATTTAACCAAGGTCACGCGCTGACTTTGGGGACGAGCCAGGCATGAAAAACCAGCTCTGCTGTCCTGTCTTTTGCAGAAGCAGCAGGTCAAGAGACTCAAACTTTGGGGTTTGAGTCTCTTGAAAGCAGAGGATTAACCCCGGAGCAGATGCAGCCACAGATCCCAAGAGGCCCCATCCTCCCCTTTCCCCCCACCGGGCTCCC
>NW_008824192.1:156942-158786 GCF_000699105.1 Pygoscelis adeliae
GTGGGGGACCCCCCCCCCCCCCCCCAAATCTCATCCCCTTCAGAGCAACGAGGGTTGCGTATGAAGCTGCCATGGAGCTGGTACAATGCAATTTTTAGCAGTGGTGTTATGCAACTCGGGAGAAGGGATGACTAATGTGCAAAAAGCTCCTCTAAAACAACCGAGTCCCGAATGGGAGACGGAGGGATTTCAGTGGGAGGCACCAAACTGTTGAAAAACCCATCGCATCTTCTCCCTCTTCCTCCCCGCCGCCTTCTGAACAAGCGATTTGGGGGATGCAGGAGGGGGAAAACAGCACGTTGTTATTTTTAGGTGGGGTCTGGGTTGGTTTTGGGGGCGAGTGAGCAGGGGTTAATCCCCTGGATAAGATTATAAGAGGAGCTGTAGTGGATCAGAAGAGCAGACCACTAAATACCTCTGTAGCCCAGGGTTTTATCTCAAACAGTGGCCAAAATTGGCTGCCTAGAGAATAGGATAAGAATAGAGCAAGAATATACGATACTTCCCCCGAATATCCTCCCAGCCGCTTATCTATGTTTAGGGATCTGGCAAGGAGCACACGTTCCAGCTAAGGCGAAAAGCAGCGGGAGAGAGCAAGGTTGTTTGATTTATTCTTGACTAACTGAATAAATCAATAGGAGTCCGGCTGCCTCTGCCCAAGTCCTAAAATGGCATTTAAAAAAAAAAAAAAAAAAAAAAAAAAAAAATCAACTGGTGTGCAGCGACTGTCGGGGCAGGGAGGTCACTGCCGGTATTCCAGCCTGGAAAGGAGAGTTTCCCATGGGATGGGGTGAGCGTGTCGGGCCTGAGCCGCTGTCTTGTTCCCAGCAGGATGCTGTGATTGAGCAGGAACGCAGAGGTAAAGCACTGTGCATACCGCATGTACGTGCCCCTCGCCCGTGTGTGGCGTGATGCCCGGCAGCGCGGTACCAAGGGGAGCTTCAGTGCCCCGTGCTCCTCTCCCCATGGCGGCTGCAGACGCACGGGATGCTCAACGCCGGGAACGGGATCAGAGAGTCTGCGTAGCATCGGGCTGCCCTGATGTTTGAGTCCTTGCATCCGTCTGTCTGTGTGTCTGTCTGCTGAGACTGGCAGCACTTTGGGACGGGGATCAAAGCCCTGTAACCACCCGTGCCGGGTGCAGAAAGCAGCAGCCTAAGGAGCAAAACCAGAGCGGCCTCATCCTTCGGATCTGGAGGGTTTTGGGGGCAGTTCCCCCCTCCGTCATCCAGCAGCGGCTTCTTCCTTCTCCCTTCCTCCTGGGAGACTCGGAGTCCAGTGCTGCGCAGAGGCTGTGCCACCATGCCGGGTTGCGTGCAAAGTATTAATTGTTATTGTTGCAACAACCGCTCTGTTTCTCGGGAGATGCCTGAAAGAGCTGAGAAAACAGAAAGGCCTGTCAGACAGCCGGGCAGGAGGTTAAGATGTCAAGAGAGTAATTGCTCTACCCAGAAGCAGCCTGTTTCTGGCTTCCCCAGCACTGCCAGGAAAAATCCTCAGTGCTTATTCGATGACAATAAAAAAAAAAATAATAAATAGCAACCTCATCCCTTGCCCATGCTGACGAGGAATGGGGAGAGCAGAGGCAGATGCAAAATAAGACGCAGTTGAGCTTATAAATAGGTGCCTCCCAGCTCCCAGTCTGTTACTTCGTTACCTCCACCCGGGCAATCAATCCTTACGCTTTTCATAGAATCAGAGAATCATTAAGGTTGGAAGAGACCTCTAAGATCATCGAGTCCAACCGTCGACCCAACACCCCCAGGCCCACTAAACCATGTCCCTCAGCGCCTCATCTACACGTCTTTTCAATACCTCCAGGGATGGGGACTCCACCACTTCCC
>NW_008824192.1:159602-160143 GCF_000699105.1 Pygoscelis adeliae
CGTCGAGGGGTGGCCGGGGGACTGCGAGGAGCCGTCCCCGCAGGAGTGTTTTGGCTTTCGGTGATTTCTCTTGCAGCACCTCCGGAGCCTCTTGTCTGCAAACAGATCTTTCGGGTCGGGGGGGGGGGAAGAAGGAAAAAAAAAAAAGCAAGCGCACTGGCAGACCACAGCGGAGTTAGTGTAGGACCTACCCAAACGCTGTGCTGGAGCAGCTGGAGGCTGGCAGCCCGTGGAGGCAGCGCTTAGGGGTGTTTGGGGAGATGCCTGCAGGGGGAAAAGTGGGACTGTGTGAACTCACCGTCCCTGGAAATCTGGGGAGGACGGCCCTGGCAGCGCCGCAGCAGACCCTGGGGATTTTCAGGGCTGGGTCACAGCTGTGCCAAGCCTCCTGCCTTGCCCAAGGAGGGGGTGGCAGGGCATCACCCCGCTGCCCTTGGGTGGCAGATCTGCACCCAAAAAAAAGGGCTGAGGAAGGAGCCGTACGCCGCAGAGGGGCTGCGAGGGCGAGAGGGGCTGGGACCCGCCGGCGGGGGGGGCCGAA
>NW_008824192.1:160158-162044 GCF_000699105.1 Pygoscelis adeliae
AGAGGGCCGGGGGCCCGCCGGCGGGGCGGACTGAAGCCGAGACAGGAGGGTGGTTTTCTCATGGCGGCTTTGTCTGGGGGACAGCGATTAAACAAAAAAAAATAAAACCCAAGCCTCGGCTGTTGTTATTTATTTTTAGTCGTGCTAATTTTTTCCGAGGCTGGGAAGCTGCTTTCCAAGGCAGGTCCCTGGAGGATGCGGGCAGCAGGTCTCAAGCTAGCACACAAAATGGCTTTGAACAGGGAGGAGGAGATGGGAGTTAAAAGCCGAGTCGTGTCCCTGGTAAATCAATCGACCTGACGGGGAATGTTTCTAGCAGGCCACGAGTCCTGCCGAGAGCTTTTAGCTGCTTGCAGGAGCGATTGAACCAGGAGCGGTGATATTTTTCGGCAGCCGCTTCGTGCATGGCCAGCGCTGGTCCCCAAATTGCTGCTGGGGGACGATGCCGGGTCCCCTGAACCGGTCCGTCGTGGCAGCTCAGGAGGCGGGGACCTCTCCTGCAAGCCCTGGGATTTGGGGACTTTAATCCCAAGGGTTTTTCTGGGATGTGGGGCTTTGAAAAGCCTCCGCGTCTGGGCACTGCTCGCCCAAGCTGCGCAGTGATGCTCGACGGAGGATGAGACCTTTATTTCGGGGAAAATGAGATGCTTTTGGAGCTGCGTTCGGTCGGCGGGGGGGGAAAGCCGCGTCAAACCCACAGTCAGGAGCTGGTGGTGGGTTTTGCAGCAAAATCCCTGGGTGGAAAGGGCAGCTCCGTGGCTTATCAGGTGGATCAGGTGCTGTCTCCCCGTCTGACAGCCCCTCGCCTGGAAACCGGGTCCTGGCACATGGGTAGAGGCGGTGTTGTGACTCAGAGCTCCAATCAATGTTAATTAATTCAATGATAACGAATGAGAGGGAGAGAGAGAGAGAGAGAGAAGAAAAAACACTGCAGGATATTAAATGCACCAGGCTTGGCTTTGGGACATCTGGCTTGGGGTTGGCTTGGGAAGTTTTGGTCAAGAGCAGCTTTCTGGGAGGAGAGGGCTGCAGCAGGGGTGGCTTCTTTCCTCTGCTCTTCATTTTTACCCTCAAAATCGCCCTGACTCTACATCTGGTTTCTCTCGGAGAATCGTCTCCCAAGTCTCCATCTCTGGGTCCATTCTGAGGCTTTTTTAAAACATTTTTTCCTGATTTACTGATGGAATAGCAGCATTTCATCCCTCCGGAGAAGGCCGTTTTGCTCTGTGGTTACTCTGTTTTCTGCACCCTGCAAAGTTTGTGTCCCCTGGAAGCTCAGCCTTGCTCTCCCTCTCCTATTTCTCCACAAATAGCCGATGAAAGCAGCGTCTAATGGCGTGTTTTGTACTTGTGTCTTTATTTGCAGACACCTGCCAAGACGTCCTCTCTTCCAGTTACCCCCAGGGTGAGGTGGTCACCTTCTCCTGAGCCCTGGCTGGATGCAGGCAGCGCCCCGGCGAGGGATGCCTTCCCCGAGGGATGCTCTCCCCGAGGCGGAGGGATGTGTGCCCCGAGGGATGCTTTCCCCAAGGTGGCGGGATGCTGTCCCTGAGGCTAAGGGATGCTTTCCCCAAGGGATGTGTTCCCCAAGGCCAAGGGATGCTCTCCCCAAGGCTCAGGGATGCTCTCCCTGAGGCCAAGGGATGCTCTTCCTAAGGCTGAGCGATGCATTCCCCGAGGGATGCTCTCCCCAAAGCGCAGGGAGGCTCTCCCCGAGGCCAAGGGATGCATTCCCCAAGGGAGATGCTCTCCCCGAGGCCAAGGGATGCTCTCCCGGAGGCTGAGGGATGCTCTCCCCAAGGAGCTTTGCTTGCCCACCGCAGCAGCCCAAAGCTCCGGCTGCCAGCTCCGTGGCCGGGAGGGGGGGGGTTGGCAGCCGGGTCCCC
>NW_008824192.1:162455-166994 GCF_000699105.1 Pygoscelis adeliae
GTCGGTTCGGGCGCAGGGACGGGGACGGGAAGCAATAGGTGAATGAGGTGGGGTGAACCCGGCTGGCCTGGAAGGGTCAGTGTCTTTCTAACGCTGTTACATATCTCTGTGATCAAGGCAATACTACTCCCATTTCTGTCTGTCCTGTACGCATGCCTCTACCTGTCCAACCGTACTAGAGTTCGAATAAAGACATCCATGAGCTGAGTCAGCTCCCGTACCCCTCCTGCCTCGGTATCTCCTCATCGCCGGCTGCCTGCTTGCCCACAAAGCCCTGTCCTGACCCCGCGTGTCCCTGGCAGAGGGGACGGTGATTTCAACAGCAGCGTTGCCTGGATGTTGTGGCCAAGCTTCTTGCTTTCTCGCACGGCTTGGATGAGAGCCCACTGGAAAGCCCACGGCAGACTGGTTTCAACATCCACGCGATATTCATTTGTTGAAGGAAAGGCACTGCAGAGCTGACAAATGCATTGGCTCTGCCTGCTCTATCAAAGATAAAATAATCAGCATTATGGCCACATCGGTGCCATCCTTAGGTTTCAGAGTGAACGCTGCACTGAGGTGAATGGGCTGGTTCTCCCCGAGCTGTCTGGGCAGCCTGGCCGCAGAGCCGGGCAGATGGTGCTAAGCTGATTCATGGGTTTAGGGCTGAATATTTCACACCCTTCTGGGGCTGGGGTGCTCCCGGTGTCACCTTTTGACCGGCTCCAAAGGAGGTTTAAACCCCCTGCACCCCCCGAGGCGCAGCGTGAGCCCCCGGAGAGCCGAAGAGACCTGGCACGACTCTGATCACTGCTGCAGTGAGTTGGGGGGGCCTCAGCTGACACCTCCAGGATGGAGGTTTTGGGGCTGTACCTGTTGACAACCCGCCCCGGGGACATGAGCTCTTTTATTTGAGACCAGTGCAGGGAGAGGCCGGGATGGTTAAAACCGGGGCGGGGAGGGGAAACCGAAAAGCTGCCACGAAACTGAAAAGAAAGCAGTCCCAAATGTGAGCAATCCCAAAAAAGAGCGATTAAAGCGGGAGCCTTCCTCCGAGGCCGGGAGCGAGATGCTCCGCTTCCCGCTGCGGCCGCAGAGAGCCCTTGCGAGAGCCCCGCGGTGCTGCTGGGTCCCTGGTGGTACTAAACGCCGTGGCCCTTCTCCGACGTGGCCGTGGCCACGGACTGATCATCAGATCGGTACCGAGTGCTTGGGCTGGCCGAGCAGGGATGCTCGTTCAAGTGATGCCGGGCACCTGCATCCTCCCCCCCGGGGTCCTGCTCCCGCAGCGTTTGGGGACCGCGAGCGCTCAGAGCGTCTTGGCGGTGCTTGAGGGTGACCTCAAGGGGACCGGCGCAGTCTGAGGTGGGTTTAGGGACAGGGTGGTCACCTTGTGGGTGGTTGGTCCAAAGCTGGCTGGACATGTCCCCTGTAGTGTCCCTCAGCAGCAAGACAAGGTCCCTTCTCCATCCTGGACAAAGTCTCTTCCCATCACCGTTCTGTACCGCATCGGCCATTTGCAACCTGTTCCCCACTAACCCCTGTGCAAAAAATTAGTCAGGAAGAACAAACCGGTGACTCAGGGACCGAGCGTGTCCCCAGGGACCCCCCAGCTCTCCAGGCTGCCCCTCTCCTTCCTCCTCCCTCTTTGGCTGTTGGCTTGGTGTGAGAGGTAAGTCCCTCCACTCCCGACCCTGGGGCTATAGGATGAGCGTATCATGCCCCCAGCCTAGATTTGGGGCAGGGAGATGGGTGTGAAGCGGTGCCAAGCCCTTCTGAGCCTGCCCGAAGGTGGACGTGAGCCATCAGCCAGGTAAGGTCCTTCACCGCAGGACACCCCGGGGGTGTCCGAGTGCAGGAGGCGGTGGCGCAGGGCTGGCGCAGGGCTTCCGTAGCTCTTGCTCTGGATGCTCCATCGTGCTGGGCTGGGGCTGTGCGCGGGGCCGCGCGGCTCACGGCTGTGAGCACCCCGACTTCCCGACGGACCACAGAGACACGGGGAGGGTCGTGGTGGGTCGCGGGATGGAGATGGGGGAGGCTGGACCCCTGAGGGCAAAACCCTCTTGGGGGAGCGCTGGGACCAGCTATGGAGGAGCAACAGCTCCCGGAGGGAGCAGAAAGCCCAAAGGGGAGCAGAAAGGATGGTTTATTGATGCTGCTTGTGGCCCTGCCCCGGGGACCGCTGCCATGTGCCGCTTCGGCCGTCCCCACGAGGAATCCAAACCATTTTTGGACCCACTCATCCGGCTCCCCAGCGGGCAGCGGGATGCTCCCGGCGCTCCCCGTATCCCCACGGAGCAGCCCATCCCTGCCGGCAGGCGATCCCAGCCGAGCCCGACAATTCCGGCAGCCCCAGCCCAGGGCCAGCAGGGATTTCGTTAGTGCCGCTGCTTGTTTCTTGCCGCAAGGCTTGGATTCGGGTGCTTTTGGCACGACTCCCCTCCTGGCCCGTGTTTCTTGTCTCTCCATCCCTCTGGGTATAAATCCAGCACCAGCCAAGCAGGACAAGGGGCACAAGGGATGGGGATGGAGCCTGGCACACCCTTACACCCCCCAATTTCTTTTCCCAAATAAAAATCACCCTTTCCCCCATCTCCAGGAGCATTTTTGACTCTTTTTCCTTTATTTTTGAAGCCAAGGAAAGACCACGCGGGGAGGGAGGCACACATGGCACCCGAGGACACGCAGCGGGGCCGGCAGGCTGGGATGCAGTGGAGAGGGAACATGGGCAGAAAGACCTTATATGGGGGGGGGGGACACGACGGTGACAGCATCCCTGGCCTCGGGGCTGGAATTAGCCATCGGGTGCACTTAAAGGAATTTTAATCAGCGAAAGGTGGTGCTGTCAATAAAAACAAGTGAGAGGCTCCGTGGCGCCGCGCCAAGGCGATGAGCGCATGATTTTTAATCTAGGAAAGTAGCTGGCGGGAGGGGAACGGCCACGCGGCCGGGCAGCGGCTCCCGGGGAGCTGCATCCATGCCAGGGAGAAGCGAGGGGCCGGAGAGGGGCTTCCCACCCGGAGCCAGGCCACCCTTTGGGGTGCCGTTGCAGGGGGAGGTGGTGGGGAAAGGGATGGGGGGGTCTGGTCATTGCGTGGGGATGTTGGGTTTCTCTGCAGCTGGTTTGCTCAGGGACTGTTCTCCCGTGCCTCAGTTTCCCCTTTCCTAAGCGAAGATGCTTAATCACCCCTTTAAGACAGGCAGATTTGCTGGGTGGGGGTATAAAAAGAGGGGCTGCTGGCAGGGTGCTGGGTGAAGGCAGCAACGGGCTGTGGGACAAGCCCGGAGCAAAGCCCAGGAGATGGGCAGCGGGAGCTGAGCATCCCTGCCGTGAGCAGATAGCCAGGGCTGAGCCAGCTCTGGGCAAGGATGGGTTTCCAGAGCTTCGTGCTGCATCTCCAGCCAGGGGACAAGAGCAGCTGGAGCCACGGCCGCCGCGCTGAGCGTCAGTCTGCCCTCCAGGCCCGTTCGAACCAAGCAATTGCTGTAATCCAGCAGCAGGCAGCTCTTCTTGAAGGGATTTCGAGCGGGGAGACAGCTCGACGTGAGCAGACCCGCGCGTGCTTCTCGGCCGGCTGGAAGTCGCCTGCTAAAATCAACACTGCCCTGGAGCCCACGGGGGAAGAGCCCTCCCCGCTGCCCCTGCATTTCTCTTGCAGTGACCTGAGCAGGGTGACAGCTCTCTGACGGCCACGCAGGCACCGAGATTTGGGAAACCCGAAATGCTGGCACCAGCTCACGTCCCCATCAGGTGCATACGAGCCCGGCAGCGATGCTCGCTGTATTGCCTCTCTTAAACCCCCCACAAGCAGCGGGCACCTTCCCTTGCATTGCTCTGGTTGACCTGGCTTCACACCAGGCTCATCTTTGGGGCTGTGGTGGGAGGTTGTGGGATCACCTGGGGGGTATTTTGGAAGGGGGGAGGCTCCCTGGGATCCAGGCGTAACTCCTCCTTCCTACAGAATGCCGGTGGAAAGATGAGGAAGTTGCTTCCCTGCCCTAATCCTGGCTCTTAATTGAGGATACCTGTGTTTGCCACTGCCTGGAGGAGCCTGTGGGCTGCAGGAGGTGGAGCTGGGAGCACCGGAGAGATTATAAACCCACCCCAGAGCAGCTCTTGAGGCTACCCAAGTCTCACAGGGCTGGTCGTGGCCTTGGAGCAGGAGTGGTGAAGGTAAGAGAAGTGATGCGAGGGGCCGCTTTGCTCCACTTGGGATTGGCGGGACCCTACAAAGCCCATTCCTCCTGCCGAGCCCTGCTGCAGCACGGCAGAGCCCCCGCCTCGTGGGCTGGGTGCGCTGGGTGTGCACTGGCGCCGCGTGGAACCCCCCTCCCCGGGCTTGGTGCAATCACTTGAGAAGCCCTTTGCAGCCCAGTCTCTCTCTCCAGCTTCCTGGCAGCTTTATTCCCGCCGCCCCTGTTTCTACCAGAGCATCGCCCCGCTCCAAAGCAACTGGAACCAGTTTACTGCTGGGATAGAGGGATTCAGGACTTCTCCCGAGTGGTGTTTCGTTGCCCAGTGAGCTCACCCGGGTCTGCCCCAGCACCCCTGGCGCG
>NW_008824192.1:167051-171913 GCF_000699105.1 Pygoscelis adeliae
CCTGCCCCCCCCCATGGAGATTTACAGCCGCTGGACTCGGCAGTGGTCCCTGGCTGCTGCATCTCTGTGCATCCCCTCCCCATCGGCGACGCTTCGGGCTGGTGCTGAGGGTTTTGGCATGGGGGGCTGGGGACAGTGGCATTGCTTATGTCCAGTTCCCACTCATTTAACGTGATGAAATCTAATAAATAACTCAAGCCCAGGATGGCTTTTCTTTACCATCGAGGAATGTGACTTGCAGCACGTTTTTGGCTGGGCCGCACAAGCCTTGCATGGATTTATTTTACCGCTCTGGCTATTCAGAGCCAATGGCCTTAATCCTACCATCGCTGGAGAAAGCTCTTAAAGTCCACAAAAAGTGACCTAAAATGTCCCGTCCCGTCCCCCCCCCCTACACGTTGCACTATTATAACATGTGCTGAGAAAGCCAGGTCTGCAGGGGAGACGCTTGGGAGGGGATGCCTGGGGTGCTGGGGATGGCTGAGGGACCCCAGGGTGCCTGTTCCCCTCCCTGAGGCAGCAACGAGAAACCCTGTAGCAAGTTCTCCTGTCCTCAGCCTAGGAGAATTCATCTGAAATAGGTTTTACTGCAAAATTGGCTTTTCCTGCTTTGGGCAGGGGGGAATTTTCCACCGCAAAGCCCTGTTTATCGCCCACCCTAAATCCTCCCACTGTGAGCTGGGGGTGGCATTTCTCCTGCTTCTCCAGTTCCTGGTGGAAGTGAAGGTTTAAAGCAGCATCCCAGGAACGCTGGCTGTTCCGCCCGCACCCAGGACGACAGCAAATGCGTAAATGCAGAGTTTCCCCAGAAAAAAATCAACCCCAGCTCTCCAGCCAGCTGCTGGGTTGGATGAGCCTCCTCAAAGCCACTTGGATGCGGGCTCATCCCCCTGCCCTGGGCTTTTGAGAGCCTTTTAATTAGGAGGCAGGGCTAATTGAGGGTAGGAGGGTGTCTGTGATGGGTGCAGGGGTGTTGCAGGCTGCCGTGCTTTGGAGGTGAAGGGCAACGCCTGGCTGCAGCTCCCGGCATGGCTGGGGGAGCTGGGAAACCTGGGTTCACTCCCGACATACAGACAGGTCTTGAGCAAGCAAGCTTGTGCCTCAGTTTCCCCATCTGGGTGTTCCTTCTCAGGGAAGGGTGCGCTGCTGGGAGAAAAAGCCTTTAAAGAACAAGGAGCTGTTTGCGTATTCTGCAAAAAGAAACTTGGAGTCAGCTGAGGACAGTCCTGGCTAACTGGAGAGAGGCGAGCACGATCTCATTTGCCTATTATGGGCCCAGTAACGCTGGGCTGACACACGGCTGCGAGCACCGCGAGGATGCTGGCAGCGTAGACAGCCCCGATGTCCCGCATCCCGGAGGTGACCATTTGCTGGACCTCAACATCTTTTTCTCAAAGAGATGATATGAGTCAGGAGGGAAAGCACCGTGCCAGGTCATGGCTCGCCAGTGGGCAGCCAAGGTCACCCCGTCCCCAGATTGTCCCCAAACTCCTTGCTGGGGACAGTTGGCTCCTTCCCCCAGCCCACGTTAGTGCTACGTGTTGAGCTCGGCATGCCAATGAATACACCGCTCCTCCCAGCTGGCTGGGGACCAAAAGAAACCTTGTTCTCTCGCTTTTACACCTGGAAAAGGGCATCTTGGAGAGGTAAAACAAAAACCCAAGGACCCATGTGGTGCGCAGCTCCGGTTGCTCCCTCTCCCCCATCCCTGGAGCAGGGATGTGCTCTTCCCCACCAAGCTGGTGCTCCCTGCACCGTGAGGAGGGCTGAGACCCCACCATTACCTCCCCCATCCCTTTTTTTATTTTTAGCTGATTCATGAAATTTCCGCTCCGGTATCGCCGTGTCGCTTTAAGCTGTTTACGCGAGTTCAGGAGGCGACAAACGCGCGGGGTATTTTTAGCTCGCCGGGTAGCAGAGCGGGATTAAAATGCAGTCAGTGTTACAGACGATGGGGCTGAATCAGTATTCTTGCACAAGCCTCTCCGTGCCAGCGTTTTCCATTGAGTGTCTGAAAAACCCAAGTTTCCATGGAGACCCAGCTCCAGGGCAACCCGTTTTCCTTGGGGAAAAAAAAAAAAAGCAGCAGGTAGGGAGCGGGCGCAAGGGATGGCCAAGCTCCGGCTCCAGAAGGAGGATGGTGATAAATCCTGGTCCTTTCTCACCTGGGATGCAGGCGTGGCGGCAGAGATGCGGGCGTTAGGTTGCGAAACGCCTTTAAAAGGTGGTTGGGCGCGAGCTGCGTTGCTCGTCCCATCCCGTAGCCCTTTGGTGGGTTTTCGGGGGGTTGGATATGCTTTCTGGGTGGTGGGTTTGCTAAGTTGGTGGTGGAGGCTGGCGGGAGGTCTTGGTGCCTTTCTGTGGAGAAAAGGAGCGACGTGGTGCTGAGGAGAAGATGGGTTTGGGTTTGCTCTCCTGGAATGGTGGAACCAGGAATTTGCCCCCCCATCTCCAGGAATTAAATGAGTTAAATCGGCAGATCCTCTTACCCATGTTGGGACCGTGTCCTCTTCTGCCTTGAGGCACCTCCGAAGGGGCTTTGCCAGGTGCAGGCTGTCTCCAGTCCACAGTGTGGGAGCAGAAATGCTCTAAGAAGACATGAAGATGAAGACGATGATTGCTTAGGGTCACACTGCGGAACCGTCCTGTCTTGGTTTGCCTGTTGGCCCACGTGGAGATGTCAGCCACAAGAGCCTCCCGTGGAGAAGAGACTGAAACATTGCTGTTCTCCTTTATATTCTAGCTCGGCAAATCTCCCCTTCTCCCCCTCCTGCTGCATCTATCTTGGAAATTTGGAGGAAAAAAAAAAAATATTAGTTCTTGCTAGATATTTATATGATTTCTCCCGCCTGTCCCCAGCACTGTGGTTAGGACTCATCTCAGCTGGTGCGGTGACAGTGCTGGGTGGCAAAGCGGGTCAGCGTGCAGAAAACTCGGTGCTCCCAGTTTGGCACTGGAGAAGATTTGGAAAGAGAGACCCGGGGCTGGCTGGTCTGCAGCAATGAGATGATCGTTTGCTTGTCCTAATAACTGCAAGATGGTTGGTCTGCGGACTCATTCGGTGGCACCCTTGGAGATGCTGTTTTGATGGGGATGTGGACATGGGTTGTATGTTGAACCCCAGCAGCTGGTCTCTGCTCGTATGGCCCCCAGCAGGGGGGTCCTGCCTCGGTCATGAGTTTTCCAAGCAAGCCCCATCCTTGAACCCGCTGAGATCCAAGCTGGAGCCAAGGCGTTTCCTCCTGGCTGCTTTCCCTTTACTATGATGGGACTTTTCCATGTGGTGATCCAGCACGTAGTAGCCGAGAAAACCCAGCCTGGGACCGCTTGCAGCTGCCCCAACGGAGGCTGAAACCAAGCAGTGAAGCATGATGATGCAAAAGCACAAAGCAAAGGCCAGCTCTTGGAGTGGCCGGCCTCATCGCTGCCCCCTTCCATGGGGCTGCTGGATCTGCAGGGACAGATCCGTGGGTGACGTGTACCATGGTGCAACTTCTGGGCAGGGTTGGGATGGATCATCTCTGTAGGGATGAGCTGCTTCTGGGAGCAGCAGGGCTCCCCAGATCCAGAGCTCCTGGAGAGATCTCGTCCTACAGCAGGATCTGAGGGCAGGTAGGCTTCACGGAGAGATGGAGCGGAGATTTGGCAAGAAGGCCACAGAGAGTCATGAGCCACCAACCCCCTGATGCAATCAGGTACCTGGAGGCCACGTTCTCCGCAATGTGGTCTGGTATTCTGATTCTTCAAAGCAATCAAGAACAGCCACGGTTGAACAAATCTACTCAGTTTTCAAAGCAGAGTTTGTGCTTTCCCATCCTTCACCTAGGGGGAAAAAAAAAAAAAAAGATATCCCATCTGCAGAAAAAACTTCTTTGGTTTCTCAGAGGCTTTTTCATTAAAAGATAAATGGATGTTTAAAACCCCATGTCCTCCAAGCAAAATCCAAGTTGAGAACTTGTACCAAACAAAATGATTTTTACTGCAGTATTTCTCAGCCTGATAGATTAATATTTTTGTCCAAACAGAATACTTTCTGTGAAAAAGCTTCTTTTGACCTAAAAACTGTTGTCATCAGCTTTTTTTAATTGAAAACCACTTCCACTTTCATTAATAGCTGTTCTCCCATCCCTAGCCCGCACTCAGCGTGCCTGAAACAGCTCCTATCCAACGGGTTATTTTCCAGGATTGGAAACAGCCGACACGATGGGCTTTTATCTATGTTCACGGCGAATTTAGGCAGACTTGTTCCTATTCAGGCTGCATTCAGAAAGCGGTCTGTTTTCCTTGTTCTGGGTTATAAAAGGGAAAAAATCATATTTCAGCCCAGCTCCTTGTTTTCATGTAGTCTTGGAAATTGTCTCTCTCCCCACGGAGTCAAGGGGGTGCTACTAGAGGGCCTTTGGTGTCTGAGGTTCACGGTTCTGCTCCTGGATCTTGGCTTTGGCCAACGTTTGGCATGGGTTAGTAGAGGACTAACACCCCAGCGCTCGCCGTGCTGCTGGGTTTGGGGGCAGCCGTTCAGCTGGGATGCGAGACGCGACCTGGTGGGGTACCTGGCTGTGGTGTCACACAACGGCAGGAGTGTCCCAGGGAGTCCCCTGTGTCTCTGGGCCTGGGGACCATGTGCTGAGGCCATACTCTTAACCCTGCCAGCTGCTCGGCGGTAACAAGGGTTTTTTTTTTTTTCACGTGTGTCTCAGAGGTTGCATGAAACACATGCAAATGAATTGCCTCTTATCACTGCTGGCTGCCCGGGCTGCTCCATCATCAGCCTTTTGTGCCCAGCCTTCATCTTTGCTTTCTGCTCACAGAAAATCATATTTGCAGAGCAGCCTGCAGCAAACACCCCCCCCCCCAACCAA
>NW_008824192.1:171955-183202 GCF_000699105.1 Pygoscelis adeliae
ACCCCCCCCCCCAACCAACCAACAAACCCCCAAACCCAACACAGATGGCAGCACCCCAGGTATCTATTGACTTTATTTCAGTAACCCGGCTAAATGCTCTGCGGGACCCTTGTGCCCCCCCTTTGGGAGAGGATGACTCGTGCCGCTTCGTTCCCAGCACCGATGGGAAGCAGGGATGGTCGGGCAGGGGCGGGCAGTGCGTGGAGAGGGGGGGAGATGTATTATAAACCTGTTGCATTTAAGCCCTGGAGGGAAACATCGCCCTGTTTGCAGTAGAGCGTTGCGCTCTCCCTTGCACATGGAGATTGCAGGAGGCTTGGCCAAGAGACGAAGGGAGAAGCCCTAAGAGCAGCTTGCAGTAAGGATGCTCTGGTTGCGCTGGAGTAATTACCATTTCCTTCTGGTTTGCAGGCAAAGGGAAGGTCAGCCGTGTCCGAGCAGCTTTGCCAGGCTGCGGCGGCACCCCGCAGGGTCAGCGCCGGCATCGTCCCCTTTGAACGTGTTCCCCTTCTCCCCGCACACACCCCAGTCCCTCTCTGAGGGACCCCCCACACTCCAGCCTCTGCTTTGCATTTATATAGCCGCCATTTGCAGCTTTTTTGTTCTTTTCTGCTGTTCATTAAAAAAAAAGCAGCTGACACCATCTCGCTGTTCGTGGAAGGAAACTATTTAGGGACATAACTAGTGGGTTTTGGAAAACATACCATAATGGGAGAGCTGCCTTGCATCTGCCCAGCTCCCTGCCAGGCAGCTCTGCTTAACGGGATGCTTTTAATGGGACGTTAACGACTCAAAAAAAAATACCGCAGAGCAATTTCTGAGTGAAATAATTGGGAGTCAGCTGGAGCTGGGGGCTCTTCGTGCTTCCCAAGCGCTTATCCCTCTCGGAGAAGGACGTCACGTTCCCGTAACTGGTTTAAACGTGTCCTTGGTGCTGACTGGTGTGTTGAAAGCCAGTATGAGCTTGGCAGGGCTGGGTTTTGTGGGGAGAAATGGCCTTTTAAGAGGCTGGGGCTGAACTGAAACACCACCCCCAGAGCAGCGCTTGGGAGGCGATTAGGCAGAAGCTGGGAGAGGCGCGGGCTCTCCTCTCTGGTCTTGGTTGTGGCTGTGATGGGGCGGAAACGTGTTGGCTCTGTGCGGCAGAACGAGGGCTCCTGTATCCCAGAAAATGATGTGTATAAATTGGGGGCGGATGGTGAGGAGCCTCCTTGGTGTCCCCCATCCTCTGCTAAAACCCATCAGGAGACACCATGGGCTGAACGTGCCTGGTTGTGGGGCTGCTGCTCCCCTCTCGGGCAGCGCCCACCGTCCCTTATTTGCAATTCATGGTTTTGTGCTTCTAAATTTAGCCCTTTTGGGTCAGGAGGGGTACGGAGGAAGGTGGATGGGGGAGAAGGAGGAGGGGGAGTGTTTTTCTCTCCGGGTCCATTGTCTAATCAAAGGGAGCCAGACTTTAAAGGCTTCCCGTTTGGCGCGGAGCCGACGGGGAACATGCATCATTAAAAATGTTCAAGTGCCTCCGTTCCCCAGCACCTCTTTGAAATTGCTGGCGACTGCACGGCCTCGGTGTGGCAGGGGGGGGGCGCCGGCCCCCGTCGTGCCGCTCCCGGCAGCCGGGCTGCCGCTTCCCCTCCACGCCAGCCCCCGAGTACCGCAACGGGGATCGGGCTTCTATGAAAAGCAATTTAAATGCAGGAGCTCTCTGGGCTGCAGGCATCTCCCCATCCCAAAATGCAGCACGTGTGCTGGGAATTGTCTTGTTTGCACGTTCACCCCCCTCTCCCCATTTCCCTCTGGAGTTGCACAGATGTTACCAGAGCCAGCGAGCTTTTTGGGGATAAATCAGCCCGCTTCGGTCCCAGGGATGCTTTTCTCTCTCTTTTGTATAAGAAAACAGCTTTGTCCTACAACAGCCGTACCCGCAAAGCCAAGCTAGCAGGAGGGAGGTGATGTGCACGTTGGGGCTCAGCTCTCAAAGCTGCACGATATATTTGGGTCGGGACCCACTTTTCTACCCGCTGATGGACAGTGCTGGGGGCAACACGGGGCCAAGACACTCTGCAAATGGATCTGCTGGTGGCTGGCGGGGGAAGAGGTATGGATATGGAGGCTGGGAGGGAGCCACGGGGGCGGTGGGTGCTCTCGGCCAGTCAGGGAAGCGCGCGGAGCCCGTGCTGAGGATGCTGCTCTCGGCAAATCGATGCTAATCCCGTTGTCTCTGCTGCAGAGATGGCACCGCCCCGGCAGGCTGAGGGCGATGGGCTGGGCAGGAGCGAAGGGGGTGCAGAAGGGAGCTGAAGTGCAGGTGTAAATCAGGATGGCTCATGTGTGTCCGAGGCACTCGAGTCCCTCATTGCTGCTGGGTGAGCCTAAAAGAGGTGCAATGGGGGGGATCCCCAACTTCCACGGCGGGCAAGGAGCTGCCTGTGCTGTTGAGGGAAGGTCTCCGGCCTCTCGTGGCTGTGGTCCGTGCCCATCCTTCTCAAAACCTTACCAGGAGGAAGGAAAAAAGAGAAGTTTCTTAGTGAGCCCCATCACCTTTGCTCCTGGCTCCTGTCCCCACGTTTCCTTGCTGCTTTTACCCTCCAGGTTTCCAGCCTGCAGGACAAAACCATCCCCTCCACAGCTGCCCTCCACCCTGCCACCCCAGCAGGCACCCACACCCCGTCCCACCTCGACACCCCATTGCTGACTGCATTTCCCTGAGGGCAGCATCTTCCCAAGATGCAGGAAGAAGCATTTTCCGAGTTTCTCCCCCCCCAAATTTCCCCTGTGGAGGATGCAGGTGGATGGGTTTTGCTTGGCCTGATTGAAATTCGGATCAGGGTGTCCTGGCTGGCTATCGTTCCTGCTTATCACCGCCCCGAGCTGCTGCAAAGCAGCTGCTTCATGCTGATATGGCACCGAGCAGCTCCCCAAGACCCCCCAGCCTCGGCAGAGCCACACAATCAGGCTGGGAGTGAGGGCAACCCACTGGGGGGTGTGTGTGTGTGTGTCTGATTCGTCTAATGGGGGAGAAAATTGCTGGGAGGAGATGGGAATAATCCAGCCACATTTGGCATAAGCCCATGGCGCCTCAGGCAGGCTCATGGACACGGGTGGGAGAGGAGCAAACCTCCAGCCATGGGTTCTGCCACCGCTGCACTTTTTAGCCTCGGGCACATTGCTTAACTCCCGGACTCAGCTTTGCTATCCCAAATCAAGGCTGCCAGCATGCTCTGCCGCTTCCAAAAGGCTGCTTTGTCTTTTTCCTTGGATTATGCTTATTTTTGTGGCCAGAGACCATTGTGTTCAGTAACTTTGACGTCCTGCATTAGACAGGCCATAAAATGCTGCATGGTACTAAGCCTTATTATTAGCGTTTATTACAGCAGAGGGAGCAGGCACGGAAAGCACGGCTCCATGGGTGGGGAGCTTTTTAAAGCAATCACCTACGGCCATGCAACCTGTTATGCAAACTCTCTGCATAACCAGGATGGATTTGTTATATGCATAGGGGATGTGGGTAATTATCGGAAAATCACTGACTCTTGACAGATAAGAGCCTGCCATGTTTGTTCTGGAAATTAGGGGGGTTGCCGCAGTTGTAGGTGTTTTCCCCCCAGTCTCAGGGTTGCTTTGCTCTTGCCGGCGGGGATGGTGGTGGTTGGCAACCCAAGGTGCTCTGTTTGCTTCTGCGATGCCTGCCCGGACCAGGGCTGGCTGCCTGGCTCTCCTCGCGAGCACAGGGAGCCGTGCTGGGTTAATTCCTGGGTAGGAAACCGCAGCGCTGAATCCTTGATCATACCTTTGCCTGATCACCCTCTGCATTCACCACCGGGCTCTGGTGATGGTTTCGGCTCAGATCTGCCTCCTCCGCCCCTGCTGACCAGTGTGGCCAAGAAGGCACTGGTGCTTTTTAGCACTGGAAGATCCAGCCCGCGCAGGACCTTGCTGTGCAAGGGGCTTGATGGGCATAAAATGGGACTTGCGTGGCTAAAGCCTGAGCAGGCCTTGGTTTCGGGTGGAAGGCAAGAGCCAGGAGGTGCTCTGAGATGGGAGGAGACCTCGAGATGGGGAAGAGCTGGAAGCGTGATGAAGTCTTGGGTGGAGGTGCAGAGTCTGGGGAGGACAGGTTGGAGGGGAGTTTAGGAAGGGATTAATGGGCACCATGATTCCCGGGACGTCCCAGGGAGGAGGAAGGGATTTAGCCTGGTACAGCATAGGAGCCACAGCCCCTTTGGTCTTTATCCCTCCCTCCTTCTGCTCAGCATCTTTCCTGTACCCACCTCCCACCCCAGAAGGTATCCCCTTAACTGTGCCCACCTCAGCTCCCTCTCTCTCTCCATCGCTGGCAGGACAGCCTCTGCCCCTACAGTCCTTGGGGCACAGCACCGCTGGGTGACTGTGCCACCACCTCGAACCATGCCAATACCTGTCATCGGTCAACCCAACCCCCCAGGGTGAAGATCTCAAGAGCTTCTGTAGACCAAACTGAGTTGCAAAGGGGCTTGAGGGAGGCTGGCTTTTTTGCTGCACCTGGATTTTTTTTTTTCTCCATCCTGCACAGTGAAGCTTGGGGAGGAGAAAGGATGAAAGGACCTGAGGAGCCTTTGGGGCCGGATCCAGCCCTGCAGTGGGGCACTGCCATGCCCTGGGCAGCGTGGGGACCTTACCTGCTGCTGGAGAAGGGCAGTGCAGGGAGGGGGAGAGACAGGAGAACAGGCTGAACTCATAAAGACATTCACAGACTGCCTTCCCTCCTCTCTGATTTTGTTTAAATTAAGCCATCTGCCCACATTAATTGGTAAATTATCTCAGCTGCTGCCTGTCTCCCTGTGGGGACAGTGGCCAGAGGAGCAGGGAGAGAGGGTGAATGCTGCAGGGCTGCACCCCTGGCCTTGGACCTGGGGAAAATGTGGCTCCCATGGAGGTGGGTGTCATCTCCCCTTCTGCGTCCCAGAGATCAGCCCCAAGCAAACCGGAGCCCGTCACCCGGGAAGATCACAGCCCTGCTCCGCTGGCCTTGGAGGGGGGTTAGGAACTGGTCTCTAATCCATCTAATCAAGCCGAGCGTGGTGTGACCTTCCTTGGCTCGTGTCCTTGGGAGTCCTTTTCCAGGCGGCAGCGCCTGCTCGAGCGGCAAGAGCTCTCGCTGTGATGCTGTGGCTCAGAGAAAGGAAGGTATGCAGCGTACCGGGACGGAGGGTCTGGAGCCACCACGGGGAACAGCAACCCAGGGCCGAGGCAGGACCCGGGTTAGCTCGGGGTGGGCTCTTGCTTGATTTCTGCCTTTGCAAGCAGCGCCTGCCAAGAGGGGAGATGCGCACTGGCATGGTGGCTGAGGGAGGACTTTCTCCCCACGTTGTTTAGCTTGGAAAGGCCTTTCTGGTCCTCCAGGGACATCTTCAGAGGTGAAGCCCACTCTGGGTGAGCGCCCACAGTCAAGGCGGGGGGGACCTTCTTCCTTTTGGGCAGCTCGGAGCCAGTCTCAAACCCTGCTGTGGGTTCCAGCCAGGGACCCTCATCGTGGGCTGCCAGCCTCTGGCAGTGGATTCAGCGTCACTTGGTCCCCTCCACTCCTGCCACGATGGATGGTCTCCTGTGGCAGTGTCACCACTTAGCAACACACACAACTGCCACCTCGCCCTCCATGCAGCTCCCAATGCTGTGCCAGCACCCCAAAAATAGCCACCCTCTCTATATAGCTGTTGGCCCCGGGGAGGACATGGGTTTTTGGTGCTCATTGCCAGCTCCTTGCTGAGACCCGGCTCTTGTCGTCGCTGCAATGAGTTGTGCGGTCTCTGTTTGCCTTTGAGTGGGTCCCCAGGGTTGCGCCAGGGACATGCTGTGTGGCTGGACACAGCTCATCGTAAGCCACCCTCTGCCACCAGCACCCGTTAGGGGCCCTTTGCAGGAGGGGGGAGCACTGGAAGGGTAGGGCTGGGGACCGTGGGTTGCCAGGGGAAGGGATGGGAGACCATCGGTGCTGGGGGAAAGGATTGGGATGAAAAGTGGGTGAGAAGAAAAAGCAGCAGGAGGTAGAGGGGGCTTTAGGGGCTCTAAAGCGCCCCGTTGTCTGGTCACTGGCAAAACCCCAGCCCATGCGCTCAGGCTCCCCTGGGGACCCAGGGAAGGGATGGGATGGGTGCTGGTACTCAAGGGAAGAACCTCCCCGCTCCGCAGTGTCCCAGCTGGGTCGGCGTCTCCACCTCCCTGAGCCTGACCTCGGAGAGCACCTCTGTCCCGCCACGCAACGGCAGCCGCCAGCTCTGAGCACTCCGGATCCACTGAAGCACAAAGGACAAACTCCCTGGGTTAAAACTAAATAGTGAACGAGACCATTTCTCTGGCCGTTTTTCTCCCCCAGCCTTTCCGTCGCTCGGCCTCTCGCATCCGCATTGCTTTAAGCCCAGCGGGAGCCAGGAGCGGGCAGCATGGGTCTGCTCCGTGCCACGTGCCCAGGTCTGGCTTGCAGCAGCTCGGGGTGTCCTGGACCTGCACCAAGAACATCTGCGAGCAATTCGCCTTCGCAGAAGCTCTTGGCAGCTGGCCTGGCTGGTCCGAGGGCACGGTCCGGGGCTGTCCCAGCCCCAGCAGGAGCGCCGAGGGCTTTGTGGCCATCCATGTGATGGTGAGGAAGGTGGTTAGATCCGGTGTGTGGGTTGTGGCACTCGACTTTTCTCACTTGGTATAATGTTTTCTGAAGCTGTAGGGTTTCCTCTCCATGTCTCGGTGTTCTCCTGGGGTCGGGTTCCCCCTGTTAGAGGCATTTCAGGGCATCTCGCCCCATCTGTACCTGGTCTCAGTGTGTCAGGCACATGGGTGCTGCTGAGCTCCTGACAGAGAAGGATCCCGGATCTGCCCTGTGCTGAAATACGGATGCAGGAGCTGATGGAGCATCTCCAGGACTGAATGTGCAACAGGACTTTCAAAGGACCTTGGCTGAGAAGTTCTAGTGAGCCACGCAGTTTCTCCTGTCCTCAGCTCCTCTGTTCCATCTCCCGGCCAGAATTTGGGGAGATTTTTTCCAACAAGCAGACAAATATTCACAGCAGCTCCGGCCTGCATTTGATGGAGATGTGAGAAACTACCTAAGTGCCAAACCCCAAACGTGTAGCAAGTGCCCAGGGAGGAACGGGCTGCGCCAGCTCACACAATTCAGTTTGTGAATGCACTGAGAGTGTCGGCGGTGGTTACTGCATCTCAGCGGAGTGATGGTCACCTGATTACCGGCAGCCTTTACCTTGGGGTCATTAAGTACCAGGAAAAAGCAACTGGAGTCTCTTAAAGCTTTCTGGAGAGATTTGGACCAAAATTGAAGCTCTGAGCGTCCTCAGGCTCTGAGATGTGTTTGCTCCTGTGTCTGTGCTACTCCACCTGCCTTGTTGGGACAGTTTGGAGGAGCCTGGGTGGGAAATCCAGGGTGGACCCTGATGGTTGAATCTCACTGGTGAAATGCTGGGGCTGCTCACCCAGGACGGTGCAGACGCAGGTTAAAATCCTGCCCTGGGGCTGGGGGAGCTCCCCGGAAGGCAGGACCTTGGCAGGGATCCATTCCCTCCCTGGGATCACCACTTTCTGGTTTACTACATGCTCTTGTCTGTATTTTCTGAGGGATTCCAGTGAGTCAGCACTTCACAAGGGTTGGAGCTGCCTGAGCAGCCAGGGAAGTGCCAAAAAAAAAAAAGCTAAAGGTGGGTTGCAGGTGAGGAAATTTGGGAGGGAAGGCAGGGATGGAAAGCCACGGAGGAGAAGCAAGGATCATTTCCCCCTTTTCTGCTGGAAGCCAGCCTGCTATCCTGCTGCTTCCCACTCAGCCCACCCAAAGGAGCCAGACAAAATCCCCGCGACCGCCTAAGAAATGCCCAAACCGAAGCAGTCAGGATGAGGGGGAGTCTGCCGCGGGGGGGGACAGCAACCAGCAGGCGGGATGGAACTTAGTGCTGGGAGTTAATCGCCCGTGTAAAGAACGGATGGTAAGGGCGAGGGGCAGAGCCTGAAGGGCAAATCACACCTACGGGGAAGATGGATGAGCCGGTCGCCCAAGATGAATGATGGCGGCTTCTCAAGGGCACCAGCGGGAAGAGGACGGGGCAGGAGACCGCGGCGGAGATGAAAGGGTTAACCTAACGAGCAAAACCTTGGGTTTTCCACTCGTTTGTGTTTCTCTCCTGGCAGTGTTTAGGTGCAATAAACCCACATGTGTGTATGCGCAAACACACAGGTTGCCCTTCCCCTGAGGGCTGCCTTGGAAAATAACCTCTTCCATCTGCGGGGTCTGTGCTTGGCTCATGGCCAGGAGGCACCGGGGCCTTCTTAGCTCTGGGGATGGGTAATTATCCACAGGTGTCAGAGGGGAAAATTGAGATGTAAAGCAGTGAAATGGCTTGGCCCGGGGTGGAAAGTAAGATGGTTTTGGGGCTACGGGTGGACCCGCTGTTTTCTTGCAGAAGCTGAATGCAGCGGGGATGTGCCTCTGCTTTTGAGCCCGGACTAAAGACTGACACAAAGCATCAGGACCGTGAGCAGATCTTGTCCTGACTGTATAGGTTTAAGACTACAGAGGGGCTAAAAGCCCTGTTGGGTGCCTGGGCAGGGCTGCAGAGGGGAATATTTCACCCTGGTTGCTCTTGGCTGGTGATTAGCAGCACCCTGAAGCAGGAGCGGGGATGGACCCCGCCGCGCTCTGCCGTGGGCCAGCCCCGGCTGCTATTCTTGCTCAGCCGTGTCTGCTCTTTTTTGGACTGTTTTTTGTCTTCAGCCAGCCAGGCACCCCATCTCCCAGACAGGAGAGATGAAAATGAGCTCTTGTCCTCTGTGGAGGAGGAGATCAGGGAGAGACACAGAGGAAAAGTGAGGGAAGTGAAGCAGAAATAGCTTCAGGGATCATTTAAAAATATCCCCACGACTCCCTTAAATATATATTTAGCAAGAATTCATAGTCCATGGCTGAGGGAGCTCCAGGCACCAAATGTACGGGCTGGTTTTTGATAAAGACCCATGGGATCTAGCACAGCTTAGAGGGGAAGGGGGTTCATGGGATGGAGATGGGGGAGATCCCTCACTGTGCCTGGGGCAGAAGGCTGCAGGGTTGCTCTCAGCCACCCTACTGTGCCCATGAACTGCCCCCACAGTGCGTAAAGCCACGTGTTGAGGCTTTTGGGTCTCTAAAAGAAAAAGTCATTTTCCATCAGAGTCTACCAGCAGGCCAAATCCAGGGCTCCTGCTGATGGGGTAGGGCTGCCAGCGCAACCCCTGGAGACCCCGCGGGCTGCCAGGGCTCTCACCAAGCCTGTGTGCGGCAGGTCTGTGGTGCTGCCATCACCCCCGTCCATCATGGTTTTCCTCCCTCGGGAGTAACGTGCACCGGTCCCTCTGCCTGAGTGAGGACAGCCTGGCTTGGTTCCTTGTCCTCATGAAGGCAGGGAGCGGACGAGGAGGTGTTGGACTGAGCCCAGCCCTTCTGGAGAAGGGAACTGCTGACAGACCAGCTAGGGGGATGGAAAGGCATGGCATTAAATCTGTACTGCAATGCCCACGAGGAGACACGAGTGGCGGGTATGGTCCCACGGGAGGAAGAGTACAAAGCTGCCACGGGGCCGATGCTCGGCAGGTGTGAAGTACCGGGATGGCCAGGAGCAGCACTACAGCCCTCGTGCCAGCTGGCCCATTGGCATTGAGATCCCAAAGTGTCTTCCAGCTCCCAGCCTTTTAGGAGTAAGAAGATCCCCTCGTTCCTAGGAGCATCCTGGGCTAAAGACCCTGTCCCAGAGCAGCCCTCGTTGCCCAGCTCCCAGGTCTGCCCCAGGAGCTGTGTGATCAGCCAGAGCCCATGAATTATTCACCGCTCCTCCGTGGTGCCGAGGATCCCGTTACGCAGTGGAGAAGGGTCTCCTTGAGCAGCAAAGCCCTGCCCAGGGCTTTCGGCTCGGAAACCCAAGAGCTTGAGGGAATTCAACTCGCACGTTCCTTCCTTGGGTCCAGCGTTGCTCCGACGGCAAAGTCAGGTGGGGTTTTGACTTTGGGGCCCCGACTGAAGGTTGGTGGGTGTCCCCTTACAGACCTGCGGGCTTTGTTGATTGTCTCCTGCCCAAGATCCCACCCCATCCAGATTGTAACTGCTCCCCTCCAGATGACAAATGGAGCTGCCAGCCTCTGATTTATTTTAATTGCCATCTTTCCCTCCCGCTAGCGACATAAAGACATGACGAACGTGTGATGGAGTACCTGAGCTGGGAGATGTTGGGGGGCATTTGGTGCTTGGTGGGGGCATCATCCATCCCCACCTGCCTGGCACAGAAAAATCCCTCTCTGAAAACCCACAGCGTGGGGAAACGGAGGCACTGGAGCTGGTTAGGAGGAGGTGGGAATTTGTGCATGGCTGACAGGGAAGAGAAACCAGCGCCGGGCTGCCCGTGCATGGCAGGGAGTGGTAGGGCGGCGAAGGGGGATAACCAGAAAAAAAAAAAGCCCGAGTTTTGTGGTCAGGCATGTGCGTCCGCAGAGCAGAGGGGTCCCTGGCAACTCCCGGGCTCCTCGCCTGCCGCACGGGGCGATGCATTTCAGCACAACACCTTTTTCGCTTGGGAAGGTGTCGGAAGGGAGGGAAGGTGTTGTGAAGACTTGGTCTGTTCTCCTCTAGGGCTGCAGGCAAAGATGCCCTGATGGGACAGGAGAGGACGTGCTGTTTGGCATGACGGTCTCCGCTCCCACCGCGGCTGGAGCATGTCACAGGGAAGAGCTGCGAGACGTGACACATGCCACCCTGAAGACTAAAGGGAGATGGGGGACTTCTGCATTTTTGTGACAGTGTTTGGCACAGCAGGAACAAGGTTCCGATCCTTCGGGGGATGGAAGAGAGGTGTGAGGTGCCTGGGAGCCGGCTGGCACGCGGGGCCATCTCCTTGGTCCCCCCGTGTGAGTGCTGGGCTCCTCGCAGGCTCCCGCCCAGCTTCTCCCTTCCCGGCTGCTTGTGCAAATGGTTGAGAAAACGCCTTTTTGCCGCGGGCTTTGTCCTTGCTTTCCTCCCCGCCAGGACACGGGGAAAGGGTGCAGGTCTCGGCTGCTGGGAGCCGGGCACCGGTGCTGCCGGCTGGCTTTTCACAGCATCCCTTAGCACTGCCTCTCCCGCCCGGAGCAAGTGCCACTCATCCTGCAAACACGTCACACTCAGCGGTGACATTAGAGCTCAGAGCAGGGATGGGGGGGGGTCTCTCCCCCCACCGTATTCCCCCTCTCTCCCTATCCAAGCAGACTCCTCCT
>NW_008824192.1:183247-184405 GCF_000699105.1 Pygoscelis adeliae
CCCGAAAGACCCGTGGCGGAGACCAAGCCACATCTCAGGTGTTTGGGTCATTTTGGGGCCCTGTGGTTATGTGAGGTCCCCCTCCTCCGGAGCTGCCACCTGTTTGCCGTCTGCCCAGCAAGACCCAGCTCGTGCGAGGCTGCTGCGGCGCCCGCTCGTCATGTCCCGGCCGTGGCAGCGTGTCACCGTGTGGTGACACGGCAATGGCTGGAGCGGAGGCTCCAGCGTTTAAAGGCGCCTGCCTGCCGGGATCATGGCGAGTCTCATCTCTGCTCGGCGTGAGCACAGACGGGCTGAGTCCTTCTGGGCCGTGCCGCTCCTCCCCGGGAGGACGGCTTTGTTTTCCTCCCTGCTCTCAGAGAGAGGAACCGAGGCACGGAGTGGTGACGGACCAGATCGCTGCCTCTCGGTTGAAGGGTCTCCGAGCGGAGTAGGATGTAAAATCGGGCTCCTCTGAGCACAGGTAGCGATTGGAAGGCGAAGACACCAGCTTGCAGGGGGCAGATGGACCGGAGGCGGACGTGAGCCAAACCACCTGAAGCCTGTGGATGTACGCAGTTTCCCAGGGCGCTGCTTGGCTTCCTCGGGCTGCATCCCCGCAGGAGGAGCTGCGGGGCCCTGCCAGGAGAGACCGGGGCTGGGCACCCAAAATCAGGTGCCTCCATCCCGTACGGACATCGCTGTCCTGAGCAGGGCCATCCTCGGCGAGTCCCGGGGAGGGAAGCTGGGGACTGGAAAGGGCAGGAGGTCGAGAGCATGGAGGGTCCCTGGGTGCTCGAATCTTTGTAATTATAGATTCATGTCCGTGCACCAGCCATCCTCAGGACACAGGGTTTCAGTGAAGGATGTGGCCCTGCAACGTGATCCTGGATCCCCGATCCTGCCTTAATCCTCTCTGTACTTTGGGGGTTTATTTTCCTAATGGCTCCATAAATTCCTTCATTACTTATTAAACTCGACCACTCCCCGTGCAGCGGAGGAAAAGAGATGAAATGGAGAAGAAAAGGGAGGGGGTAGGAGGGGCTGCTCCAGGGCAGAGGGTCCCAGCTCCTGCGGCCGGCCCCGGGCAGGGGCTGAGGCAGCGGGGGCCGGATCAGGCCCCGGCAATTCACGGGCTGCCGTTGCCCTCTGCCGGCAATGGGACAGGCAGGGGCTGCC
>NW_008824192.1:184494-186374 GCF_000699105.1 Pygoscelis adeliae
CCTGGGGCTGCTCGTTGCGAGGATGCTCCGAGGAAGTGGACGGGCAGGATGGGGTGCAGAGACCACCCTGCTTGGGGAACCGCTGCTAAAACGGTCCCCAAAGCCCTCGGGGACGGTGCTGAGCAGAGCTGAACCAGGGCAAAGGGAGCCTGGCTTTAGGCAGCGGTTAACTCAAGCAGAAGCACAGGGCAGGGGCGAGGAGTCTTGAACTTGACCCCATCTCCACCCCGCCTCCCCGCGAGGCTTGCCAGCGAGCGCCGGACACCGCTTTCCCGGCTGCAGGAAGAAATCCGCTCTGTCCCGGTTTTCCTCGAGGTACCGGGAGCTGCCTTGCGGTTTGTTGCCAAACCTCACCGGCATCCCGCAGGGTGGATGTTCTCCAATTTTTTTTCTGCTGGCGAAGGCGAGGTCTGGGCCGCGGCGGAGATCGTCGCGAGAATTGCAGCGACCGTTTGGGGGAAGCTTTCGCCTCCTCCCCGGGTCAGAGTGCACGACAGCTCACTTCTGGGCTGGCAGCTCCGGTCCCGGGAGGGCTCTTGTGGCCTCGCCTAAGTGAAGCTAATGTATTTCGATGTCTCTAATGGCCAGCTGGGATACGAGCGCATCTCCAGGAAGAAAGGCAGCTTGTCTGAATGCAAAACTGCAAACAAGCAAACGCCTCCCCAGCCGAGATGCTCGCAAGCCTTCTACCCGTGTCGATCAGCGGGGCTCAGCGCGGGGGCCTTGGGATCCTGCCAGGGAGCTCTCTTTGCTTCTCCGCCTCCATCAGAGTGACCTGTTCCTCTGCGATCCGCTCCAGCCAGGTTTTGAAAAGAAGACGCACAGTTAAATCCCTAGAGAAAGGTTTTTCCGGGAAAACAGCAAGTTTCTTTGGGTCTACAATACCCAAGTATCCTCCGGGATGAGTCCAGCTCCGCACAGGGACCTGGATACCCAACTCCCACGGACACCAAATGTAATTAGACATTTAAATCTAGACCCGGGGCTCAAGGGCCATCTGGCACCTTAATTATTCATACACATATATATAAGCGCAGACAGAGCGCTCTTTATCTAGCCTGGGCCTGGGGAGAGATTCCTGCTTACGCCAGGTCGTTTCTCATGGCCTGACAAAGGGCTGGGTTCAGGTGCTGCGTTGCCTCTTCAGTGCCAAAACCCGCTCCAAAAGGCACCAGTGCCGCTGAACCCGGCGCTGCAGAGATCCGTGTCGACGGCGACTGACGCGGAGGTGGAAAAATCCAGGAGAAGAGTCCTCCCTCGGAAGGAGCGGGTCAGGAGGACCCAAATCAGATTAAATGTCCGTCAGGAGGGCCCGTCCCCGCCGCGATGTGGCCCAGCGCTCCCCCAAGGTGTCTTTTAAGCCGTGACTCATCAGCTGAGGAATTTTAATTTCTGTGTTTCTCTCCCAACGCGAGGCAGCACGAGGAAGCGGTTAGGACCTTGGCAGATAGAAGTCTCTATCACTAGCTGTTTAAAGTGATGCATTTCCTCTCAAGCCAGTGGAGCCGTGCCAGCTTTTACCAGATGTAACCTCAAAGATGAAGCTGAAATATGGCAAAATAGGTTTTTTTTCGCCCCCCCAGTTTCATCCTACCTAGCCGAGGAGTGATCCCTCAGCTCCTCTGTGGTGCTCTGACAGACGCCACGGGACGTGCAGGAGGGGAGCTGGCGGGGAGGGGTATCTGCATGGGATGCGGGTACATCCAGGCTAAAATGATGTTTTGGGGTTTTTTTTTTATTGGAAACTGGGAACTTTGGCTCCCCAAAGCATGCTGTGGGCTGGGTCTCCTTCCTCAACCAATGCCATCCCAGCCTCCAGAAACCTTTCTCACAACCCTGGCCCTGGAAGTGAGGTATTTCTGTAAAACGGTAACACCTTG
>NW_008824192.1:186419-187368 GCF_000699105.1 Pygoscelis adeliae
CAGTGTCGCTCCCCAGGAAAGCGCCCCGACCCAGACAAGAGCGGCGGTTGCGATAAGCCTGTCTGACAGACTCCACGTCTGGCTCAGCCCAGGCTCCTCCGCGCCGGTGATGCCACCCCTCCCTCACATACCTTTGTATCACTTCATCTGGGTGATCCGCATCCATCTAATTGTATGTCTTCAATATACTTTACGACAATTATATCGACGCGAGCCAAGCTCCCATATCATTGCGGGTCCGTCTCCGATACGCCTGTTAGGTTACATAGGAGGATCTCATTTTTCAGGAGCTCAACATATATTTCAAACACAATTTCTATCACTCCTGGGTCTATATTTAGACATCAGCTATTTACCCGCCACTGAAAACCCACCCACAATTTCAGGAGCCTCTGTGTACCATCTCTGTCAGAAGGAGATGATATGACAGGGAGAAATGCAGTCTAATGGACTGCTATTAAAAAATCTGATTCAATTCTCCCTCTGTTGGATTAAGACGTTCCTGGGGAGCGATCTTATTTCCATGGGGTGACACAGAGATGCGAGGACATTTCACTCAGAGGCACAGCGAGGGAACATTGTGCTTTCTGCTCTCCTTATTTCAAACCACTTAGACTGTGATTATAAAACACGGCTCAGGGGGGCCGTAGCGTTGCTGGGTGAAATGAAGTTCTTCCTACTGCAGTGTGGTTGCAGTGTTTTGGCGTTTTGTTGGGTGTTTTTTTTTTTTTTTCTCCTCAGGTACTGCTGGATTTCGATGCGTTTCGGTGGCGGCTGGGAAGAGCAAAGGGATAATTCTCCAGCACAGCCCTGGGGGTGTGAAATTAGGGTTTTGGGGGGCGATTTATGGGATAGTAGGATGCAGGGGCAGCACTTCCGCCCGGGACGGCGGGGTCCACCCCCGCTACAGCTTTCTCACCCTTCAAACCTTTCTTTTTTCCTCCTACGC
>NW_008824192.1:188040-188994 GCF_000699105.1 Pygoscelis adeliae
CCCCGGTGGCGTTTATCCCCCGGCCGTTCGCGCGGCCCTGCGAGCTGAGGAGACGGGCAGAGACCGCGCACCCCTCCCCGTTCCGCTCCGCGCCGCAGCCCGGCGCGCTCTGAGCCCTCAGCCGCGGCCGCAGAGCGAACTCTGCCGGGGAACCGCCCTCTTCCCCGCTGCCACCAATCAGAGCCAGAGGAAGCGTGACTGATCCCCGCCTTAGCCTATCCGCTAGCTACGTGACTGCACCCAATCAGGTGCCTGGGGAGATTTTTCTCGCCCAATGATAAACGAAGAGTGGAGCTTGGGCAGCAGCCCGCGCTTCTTCGGGAGCGGCGTAGACTTCAGCCAATCAGAGCAGCGCAGGAAACGTTACCAGTGACCAATCAGAGCCAGAGGAAGCGTGACTGATCCCCGCCTTAGCCTATCCGCTAGCTACGTGACTGCACCCAATCAGGTGCCTGGGGAGATTTTTCTCGCCCAATGATAAACGAAGAGTGGAGCTTGGGCAGCAGCCCGCGCTTCTTCGGGAGCGGCGTAGACTTCAGCCAATCAGAGCAGCGCAGGAAACGTTACCAGTGACCAATGAGAAAAGGGGGTGGGGAAAGAGCAGCTCGCGAGAATTTGAGAGGGACGATGGGAACCCGCGTCTAAGCGAGCGGGCCAATGGGGAAGGGCGGGGCGGGGCCGCAGCAGGACCATTATAACTGGCAGGTAAGAGAGCCAATCAGAAGGAGGAGGTAAGTTCGGCCCAATGGCCAATGAGCAGAGGAAGTCCTCCCAGGGTTGAGCTGCTGCGATTGACAGGGGCGATCCCCAATCAGAAGGCCGCGCCCTTTCTAACCGCCCAATGAGATAGCGGAGCGAGGCCTCTTCCCGCCCTCCTCGCGGGCGCGCGAGGCCGGCCGGCGGAAGGACAGCCCGCTGAGCCAATCGGAAAGGGCAGAGAGGGGAAACGGGGGC
>NW_008824192.1:190313-191566 GCF_000699105.1 Pygoscelis adeliae
GCCAGGGGGGGCGCGGGCCTGGGGGGGGGGGGGGTTGGCCGGTGTGGCGGCGGCTGGGGGCTTTCGTGGAGGAGGAGGGGGTGCTGGAGCCGCCGGCGAGGAGGAGATCAGCCCGGAGGATGACCAGAGAGCCAACCGCACGTTGTTCCTGGGCAACCTGGACATCACCGTCAGCGAGTCAGATTTACGTCGAGCTTTTGACCGTTTTGGGGTCATCACCGAGGTGGACATCAAAAGGCCGGGGCGCGGGCAGACCAGCACGTATGGTTTTCTTAAATTTGAAAATCTGGACATGGCGCACCGGGCCAAGTTGGCCATGTCAGGAAAGGTGCTTCTGCGCAACCCCATCAAGATTGGGTATGGTAAAGCCACTCCGACTACCAGGCTCTGGGTGGGTGGCCTTGGGCCCTGGGTGCCCCTCGCTGCCCTGGCCAGGGAGTTTGATCGGTTTGGCACCATTCGCACTATCGATTACCGCAAAGGTGATTCCTGGGCCTATATCCAGTATGAGAGCTTGGACGCGGCGCAGGCAGCGTGCACCCACATGCGTGGTTTTCCTTTGGGTGGGCCAGATCGCCGGCTCCGCGTAGACTTTGCTGACACTGAGCATCGGTACCAGCAGCCCTACCTGCAGCCTCTGCCCTTGCCACCCCCTGCTCATTACGAGCTCGTGGCGGAGGCGGCTGCTTTTGGGGCTCACCGGGGAGCCCCACCTGATCCTCTTCGGGGGGCCCGGGACAGGACGCCACCGTTACTCTATAGAGACCGCGACAGAGACCTTTATCCTGAGACAGAGTGGGTGCCCCCCCCGCCCCCTGTACGGGATAGGAGTAATCGGGCAGCTGCCTATGACCCACTGGAAAGCCTAGAGCGCCGCCGGGATGGTTGGTCCTTGGAGCGGGACCGAGGGGAGAGGGAATTGGGCAGTAGTAGTAGGGATCAGCCTAGGAAACGGAGACTGGCGGAGGATGGAGGCCGGCACTTGGACCGCTCTCCAGACAGCGAGCGCTCTTCTTCCTCCCGGAAGCGTCACTGTTTAGCCACAACCTCTCCACCGGACCGCAGCCCCGAGCTCCTCGGAGGGAGGGAGCGTTACAGTAGTGACCCTGAGCGCTCGTCCTCCCGCTTGCTCCTGTTGGAGCGGCCCTCGCCTGTCCGGGAATCGCGCAGGGGCAGCCTGGAGCGGGGTCAGAACGAGAAGCGCGACCGTAAGAATTCCGCCGAACGGGAGCGGAAGCATCGCGCTTCTGCGG
>NW_008824192.1:191576-206195 GCF_000699105.1 Pygoscelis adeliae
CGAAAAGTCCGGCCAAAAAGGATGAGCGCCCTACGGAAGGAGGCGGCGGAGGCTCCCGCCTCAAACCTCCTCCTCAGAAGCAGCAGCAGGATGGAGCGTCGCAGGCCGGGGGAGCCCCCAAGCTGTGCTTGGCTTGGCAGGGGATGCTTCTGCTGAAGAACAGCAACTTCCCGTCCAATATGCATCTGCTTCAGGGGGACCTCGGTGTTGCCAGCAGCCTCCTCGTGGAGGGAGCGACTGGGGGGAAAGTAGCTCAGCTCAAGATCACCCAGCGTCTTCGCCTGGACCAGCCCAAGCTGGATGAGGTCAATCGTCGCATCAAAGTGGCGGGTCCCAACGGCTACGCCATCCTTTTGGCCGTGCCCGGCGCATCAGACAACCGCTCCGCAGCTGGAGCTGCCGAGGCTGCCACCACCTCCACCCAGAGGCCACTCAGGAATCTGGTGTCCTATCTAAAGCAAAAGCAGGCTGCTGGGGTGATCAGCCTCCCTGTGGGGGGTAACAAAGACAAGGAGAACAGCGGGGTCCTGCACGCCTTTCCGCCCTGCGATTTCTCCCAGCAATTCCTGGACTCCACGGCCAAGGCGCTGGCCAAATCAGAGGACGACTATCTGGTCATGATCATTGTCCGTGGGGCGTCCTAAGGCCCTCGTGTTCTCTGTACCCAACCCTGCCTACTCCTCCACACAGCCCCTCCAGCGTGTGCCAGGTGCTATGGGATACAGCCTTAGCCAGCCCTGTCATTATTTTAAATTAGATCTTTGTTTGTAGGTGACTTTCCTTGCCCGTTTTTCTGTTACTACATTTTTCTATAAAGTTAGAAGCCAGAAAGGTTGGTTAGCCGTTAGCGTGACTAGGATATTTTGAGAATCCCCTATCAGTGGGGATAGCAGGGAGGCTAGGCCTGCTTCGATTTACCAAAAAAAAGAAAAAAAAGAAAAAAAAGAAAAAAAAAAAGAGGAAAAACAAAAACTGGGGGAGGGAGGGGAAGAACAAACTCCCGTCTTCTTAATTTTGATTCGTGTCCTTTTTTCATTTCATGTATTTTAAAGCAAGTTCAATAGCTCATCCTCGATAGAGTTACAAACCTAAAAGACCAGATTTAAAGCACTCAGTAGTTGAAATGGAAAACCACATACTTCCTAGCGGACTGGTGTCAACTCATTTTTCGAGTCCTTGAAATTCCGTGACGGCCTCAGGCCAGCGGCCCGTTGGCGCGCGCGATCCCTTTCCTCAGGAGCCTGAATGGTTTCCCTTTGAGTTGCATGGCTCAAGGTTGATGTCTTTCAGGTGACCAGCACCTGCTCTCGGGTACACTGCAGAACATTTAATTCCTTTATTGGGTGTTTGATAATTTCATCCAGCCCCTCAAAATGCATGCACTGAAAGTATGCTTTTTTTAACAGGTGTATTTCTCCTATTTCTCTGAGTTCTGTTGTATCCCATATATGCACTTTGGGTTTGTAGCAGTGACAATGTTTGGTAAATAGCTGAGGACTTTGTTACAAACCATGAATGTCTTGTGCTTACTCTGGTATGCAAGAAACAAGGAGGTGCTTTAAGAGTAACTTTAGTTATATTGTGGTTTTTTGTTTTTACTGCCTTTTTTTTTTTTCTCTCAAAGAGTTGCAGGTACAGTGGGGTCTGGTTCCACAGTGCAAACTCTGAGCAAGTGTGCTTCTCTCCAGAGATGGTTTTAATTCTGTGATAATTTAATTACATAAAAGTTCTCATTAACATTTTACCTCTTTGTTAATAGCAAGAAACTGCTGTCTGCTAGGGACTTTTCAGGTACAGTGCAGTGGGCATTACATGAGGTTTATCATTTTATAGGCATCTGGAGTAAAGTGTTTTTAGCGTCTTGGAGAAGTATTAAGAGTACTCCGAGAGGCTGAGGTTTGAGCTCTTGTTCCTGTGATCCTAGGAGGAAACAGTTTGCTTTTTTCCAAAGAACTTAGTTCATTTTCTCTTATGTTTTTTCCCCGCTCACTGGGCACTTTTCTCCAGCTGTCTTGGCCACCTTGCTAATAGAGGTGTTGAGGAGGGAAGAAGGGATCTGAATCCCTGTCGTTTTGTTTAACAAGCGGAAGGATGCTGCAGCTAGCTTCTAAACTGAAGCGTAAATCTGACTGTGTCTATTTACAGGCCCCCAAAATGTAATCTTGCACTTAAACCCAGAATGTAGTCTTGCACTTAGCCACGTTTTCAGAGACTTGGGCAATGTAAAAGCGACGCTGCTTCACTCGGTCGATCCTCCGCTGTGTTCCTTGGGCAGTCGATACAGGGACAAGTCGATTTCCGTTTCGACTTGCACGACACAAAAATGGAATTCAAAACGCAGGGTAGTACCTGAAGGAGGAAATGTCTTGAATGTATTTTATGGGCACAGCAGTTCTGAAGTGCGACTGTACTTGCTTGAGATTCACTGTCACAAAAATACGGATTTCTGTAACACCGCTTTACTGAACCACTCGTCAGAGAGTGCTTCGGTTTATGTGGGCTTTGGTTTCCTTTATCCGACCGGAATGAGTAGACGTAGTATCCCAAGCATCGCGGTGAACTGAGAACTTGAATGTGGCAGCATATCTTGATAACAGATTTTGGTTTTAGAGCTACTTTTCTTTCTAAATGGAAAGTTACAAGCCTCATTTAATGCTCTTAAATGTTTGAGGGTAAAATCCAGGATTTCTGGGTTGTTGTCCTTCAGCGTGAATGTAATAGACTTTGATGGCAGAATTCAGCTGTTCATCTTACTATTAACAATGAGAATTTTTTGAAATGACACCGATAACGCAAATAATTACATGTTTTAGAAGATAACAGCGTATTTACCGCTTACTGCAAAGAATGTCTGTTTTAATTCTGGCAGGTGTCTGTTGTGTGTCAGCAGGTGACCAGCACTGCTGCTAACTCACTTGAAGTGCTGCTAGCGTTCAGAGTGAGTTTTCGCGTTGCATCTGACGTGAGTCACTTGCAAGCGCAGGGTTTTAAAGGAAAGAAACCGCTGGGAATTCAAATCTGCCCTAAACCAAAAAAAAAAAAAAAGAAAAAAGAAGCACTAACGTTGTTCGTGTTCAACACTTAAACTTGCTGAGAACAGTGTTTGTTATGCTGATACGCAGTAGGCACCTGGTTTTAAAACCCATAAAACTTGGGGTCAACATAGCTTGTCAAAGCAAACTCAGTGTGGGAACCCTTTTGGAAAGAGCATCCTAGGTGCACTTCCACTTTTCCTTGTAAAATAAATAGCGGTGGTTATACCTGCCACGGGCTTTTATGAGTCAAAATTGCGCTGCGCTGGAGGGTAATAAGGAACAGGCGAGGCTGTATTTGACTCCAGGTTTTCTGGTTCCTTATTTAATGGAGTACCTGCTTCTTTAAATCTGGTTTATTTGTGGTTGCTGCTCTGTTTTGTAAGCAGGGATTTTAACACCCTTTGAGGGTTCTTAATGTCAAAACATGGTTGACTGGCAACATTTTTTTTGCCGGCACTTAAGTTCACGTGCTGCCATCAAGGCTGGTGCAGCTTGGTCGGCTGTGCTTTTCTCTTAGGCTCTGAAGTGTGCACCATTGGAGTAACTGTCCACTAAAAGTCGTCTTGGCCAGGGCTGACCGCGAGTAGAAGTCCGTATGTAATACCACTTCTGTATAGAGCGAAACAGATGTAGCAGACTTCAGCGCTCTCGTTGTGTTTGGCATTATGTTGCTCTAGCGAGAGCTCGCTATTTCTTCTAACCTTGTGTGCAGCTGATGTTCCTGTATTTCATTCGTTTGTTGAATTAGCGTGGAAAAAGGATGTCCTTTTCCTGAATCATTTCATAGTTGTGCTTTATGCTTTGGGGAAAGAACCTCAAATGACTCATACTTTTGTTTAAGGTTTTAGGGTTGGGTGGTTTTTTTTTTTTTTTTCTAATTGGAAAATTTACGCAACTTCCTTGGCTGCCGGCCAGTGGCTTTGTCTGCGCCCGACTAGTGACCGGTCTGCCGTTCACTGGGACTGCGGCGCGGACACGGAGGTTATCCTCAACTCCAGAGGTTTCAGGCTCCTGGGTTACAAGTACCGACGCATCCTTGTAAGCATCGTAGAGAGAGAAGGGCGTTAGGTGCCGGGAAGACAAATCTTACCCTCTCTTTTTTTTTTTTTAACAAGGATGTTAAAGGATTGAAATATTTTGATGACAACTTGCTCAGCCCCCTGTGGAGGGCCGGGAAGAGAGTTTTAGATTTCTTGCATTGGTTGAGGAACCATCTGGTTGATGGTAACTGAGGTTAAAGGCCTTAAGTGTTAATGGGGAGGAGGTGTGAATCAAAATTGTGAAGACAGGTTCAAAAACTCTGAGGACTCAGGGAAAAATGGCTTGGAAAATCGTAGTTCCTGGCTTTAAGAAAAACAGTGTTGAGGGCAGTACTCCTGGGGAGTCTGCTGTATGCCTGTTGAACAGAAACAAGAGCGGAAGAAATTATTGCCGTGTGACTATAGAGTTTTTGGGGTTCTTTCCCCTTTGTCTCCCCCCTTTATTACTTTCCGCAGATAGCACAGGAGGACAGATATTCCAATGATTTATAAACTGAATGATGAGATGATTTTTGTATTAGGCTTAAAGCAGACCGTATGGTTCTGAGAATGGTTAATTGAATATTCAACTTCATGCAGTTCTGACTGTGTGAAAATGATGGATGAGAAATATTACTTGAATAGTAACAATTTTAAATTATATTAGGTGTGTCTTTGATTTGACCTTTTCTTTAATATTGGAGTTGTCTGCTGTTAGAATTACGCAGCAAAATGAGAACAAAAGAGAAACGTGTAACACTACATTTCACATTTTTGTTGATGAGTTGCCTTCAGGAAAGACTCTTTGAGGAAAGTCAACCGAATTATCAATAGTTCGGTTGGTTTTTCTCATGGTTAATTATTTTGATGTGTCCCATTAACTGTTACTGAAAGTTGAATAATCATCAGTACTGTAAGCCTAGTTTAACCTCGGTCCGAACAGAAGCCCTGCACTACTTGTGATGCATCTATACATAGAAGGTGACTTCATTTCAAGGTTTCGTGCCCGTGGGTGGTATTGGTGCTTTTTGAAGTCCAAGTAGAATATTCAGAAAGGCCTTGTAGCTCTTTATGTTCATCTGTATAATGTAGGGAGGGGAAAACAAAATCTGTTGTATACATTTGTATTGAAATAACATTTTCTTTCCTCCTGCAAGCAAAGCTGGTGGACTGCAGAAGACAACCGCATGGGATACCAAGCTCTAATGGACCTTTGGGAAGAGAAGCTGTGGCTTGTGTGGAATTTACATGGGCCTCTTGATGGAAGAAAGCTTATCTGTTTAGTATTTGTGCATTTTACTAAAATGGCAGCTTTAAAAAAAAAAAGTTGTGTATCTGCTATTGTGATGCCAATGCCCGTGTTTTAAGTGGAAAAAAAAAAAAATGACCTCTTTGCTTTGTGCTGTGTACACAAGATTGCTGGAAAAGTAAAGGAATACCCTTTTTATGGCTCACACAGCTTAAAAGTAGCTGTCACTCAAACATGCGCTCACAGTTGAGCTGATTTTGTTTCATTCTAAATAAATTGTTTCTTTTGAGGAAAATGGTTTTTCTGCCTGGAAGTGAATTGACGACAAACATTTGACCCCTTTGTTTGCAGCGGAGGGGTTACTTGCTGCTGCTGCTCAATGTTTGATCTGATAGTTGTGGGTCTTGAGCAAGAAGCAGGGAGACCGACACTTTCGCGTTGACCAGCCTGTTGTACCAAATCTGAAGAAATCTAGTTGATTGTCTTTGCTGTGGCACCCCCTTTGTTTGCGGTGAAAAAGGGGGTCACTTGCTGCTTTACTCCTCATCTTGACGAGGAAGCGGTGCTGATGCTGGCATGCAAGAAGCAGGGAAGCACCACCCTGCGTCTCAGAACGGTGTCCAAGTCTGGGGCTTCGCTGGTTCGAAGAGCTGGAGTTCCTGAATTTTAAGTTTCTGATTTATTTTGTTCACCCAACATGTTTGGCTTTAGTTTTGATTATTTTTTTTTTTAATTTTGAAGAAAAAGTTTGAAATTGCTTTGAATCTTGCACGTAAACCTTTGCACCATATTGCCAAAAGAAAAAGAGAAATGAGCCCTTAAAAGTATTTAAATGATGTTAATAAAGCCTTTCCTGACATACGTGAGGCGCTCCTCCATCTCCAGGGGCTTTTCAGCAGTTATGCAGTGATGGGTTTAGTGCTGAATGGATGAAGAGTTCCTGAGAGCTAGAGTCGGTAATTTAAAACCTTTGCGTTGGTGTCTCAGTGCCTTATTTTGACCGGTTTTGAAGCAAATGGTTCCACACGCCTCGGATGTGCATGCACCCTGATCGCGTCCCAGGTACGGCTGCATGTTTGCTTGCAGTCGCCTCACTGTGTAGTACAGATGGTGAGAGGAAAAAATGGAGGCGGCCTGAAAATGTTGTGTGCCGTAGTTGCTGCGTTCTCCTGTATTGGGGGCTCCTGAGCTGTGGAAGGCTGTTCCAGTGCAGGAGTACAACTCCATGTTTGCTGCAGGAGACTTCGGGGCGCGTTTGACAACGGCAGACATCAAGAGGAAGCTAACACTGCTGCATCGTTGGCTTCAGAAACCTCTCGTGTTATGCTTGCCGGTCTGTTAGAATTAATGTGACATGCAGATGAAGACACCTTGAAATGCAAGCTTGCCCTGATTGCCTTGACATACTTTAACCTCCTGTGGATAACGAACCTAGTGCTGTCCTGCAGCCATGCAGGATCATTGCTAGGCTGCAGGTGCCTTTCAACAAAAGGATGCCATGGTTGTGCTCGGCAAGGTGTCTGTTCCTGGGGCAAAGAGCTGTGTAAATCCCTAAAACAGGTAAGGGGGTTTAAGAGGTTGAACTGAATTGTAATGTAAAAGAAGATGATTTTGTTGTTCGCCTTTTTTTTTTTTCTTTCTTTTTTTTTCCTTGATTCTCCAGCCTACTAACTTTTACTAACGTGTTTGCTTCGGTCGACGTGCTGCTCCATCCGCTCTGGGGATGGGAGCGAAGGAACGAACTCTTCGATGTAGCTTCTGTGTTTGCTTTGGGGGTTCCTGTTAATGAACAGGAGGTTTCTCTGCCGACCTGGGGCAAGATGCCGTGCGGATAAAACTAAAGGCTTTCTAGCTTGGTGAACTAGGGCTGTTGTTTTGACTTCATGAACTGCTTGAATTAACGCTGCTTTAACCCAGAATGCTATTTATAATTTGTGTGTGTTGATATGGAAAGTCAAGCCAACGATGAGGCAAAGTTATCTGTGTGTTTATGGGATGCTGGTGTAAGCGTTTGAATTAAGCTGTTTATTGGAAATGGGAGCAATTGTAGATATTGCTGGTAGCGAGGGGAGGGAAGCGGGGAGGGGAGACTCTTGAGATGCCTTTTCTTCCAGAAGTTGGTGTTTGTAGCTAAAATTCATATTTTTGCAATGTATTTCATGTTCTGTTGAGGTACGACCTCTGAATCCGGTATAATCTGAAGTGGTGTACAAAAGGTTTGGGGCTGGTAGTACTACCGGGAGGCATGGTTCAAGCTCTCTAACTCGGCTGGGTGGCTGATGCCAAGAGGAGATGAGTGATCTGTTAGCGTAACCCAAATAAAGGAGGTGGTTTTGACAAGCTGGCTAGCTGCTCGGGTAACCGGCTGTGTGTTTCAGGGGTTGGGCACGCTCCCGCTTTTTGGGTATGCTTTGGCTTGTGTTATGGCAAACGGGGCCGTCGGTGGCTGTTCCAGAAGAGGTCTGCCTCTCTGACTCAGATTTCACTGTGTATTTAACCGGGAGATTGTTCCCTCTCTCCTTCACGTTACGTATTTATTCAGGAGACTCGGAGGTATCGTGGGATGGGCTGTGGGATGATTCTCCTATGGTTGCTCTGTAATAGCGAGTCGTTTTTCGTGTGCTGGGCCTGCCCCTCTGTCTTCTGAATTGGTTAGAGGGACCTTTCAGCTGCCAGGTAAAGCCAGGCCTTTGTTAAAACTAGTCTCTTTGAAGGGTTAAGTGCTCTATATGAATCATATTAATTTGGCTAATGAGACTTCTGGGGAAAGTGGATTTATAAAGAGAACCATTTAATTAACTGCACTGCAGCAGAACGTGATGCAAGTGGATTAGGCGGGGAACCGGTTATTTGAATTCACATGTTTTTTTAGAATTGTGCTTTTACCAGCCGCAGCTGAATTAATAAGTGAGTTTAAAACATCAGATGGCCCAGATTCTGCTCTTCGCTAATAACAAGCTTATGTTCGCCTCGTGCTGCTAGTTTACTATGAAATGGCAAATGCTCTTTGAGGATACGCTCTCACCATGTGTCCTGGTTTTTGGTGCGAGTCGGTCAGGGAAGGGGTCTGCAGAAAGACAAGGGACAGAAGTGGAAGGTATCTTGGGCTGATGCCTTTGTGATTCCTATTGTGTCTCCTTCGGTTATTGTCTAGTAGCCATGTGCCCGAGTTTAATTATAGCTGGCTTGAGAACTGGGTGAAGTAAACTCTTAAGGCAGAGTAAGCTGCTGAAGGACTCGGTCAGCTGCGCTCAGTGCGATGGGTTACTCGGGGGCGACTAACAAGAGCCTGCTGGTGTTCATCCTCTTTGTTCATGTGCTGATGGAGTTGAGGCGCTTCTAGCAGGAGCGGAGAACGTGTACGTGGTGGCACAAAGGTCTACTGTTTTGTCAATCCTTTGTATCCCGCTCCAGGGATGTATTAATTAAATGTGGTTGAAGAATTGAGGTATGGATGCTGGCAAAGGCGGTGGTGTTGCTGTGAGTTAATGAGTTGCCACCTCCCAGCCCAGCTCCCGTGCCCGTGCTTTTGGGTTTGAGCTCACGTGTGTTGTCCCGGGATCGGAATGGGTTGTGTGTGCATGTGGTCGGCTTCCACAGATGAGCAGATGAGCTGTAGGTTAATTGTGGGTAACGGATATTTCATCTACTTATCTCCCTGCCTTGACCTTCATACCTAGTTCTGCAATCGGATCTGAAGATTGGCCTGTAGATGTTTAGCTATCTTCAGTATTTCCTGTCCCCAGATCCAGTGATGGGTCAGGCTGACTTTTAGCACTGCGTACAACTCGGTCCGGTGTCCGGCCCCGAACTGGCAGTTTTCCCTGTAATTTCTGCCATTTGTAGCGAGCGAGCGCTTAGATCCTTTGTGCGTATCCCCGTTTCAAGCCTGTAAAATTAGACACTTTAGGTATGCCTCAGGACACCCGTAGGGTGCAGAAGGATTTCGAGTTAAGGGAAGCCAACGAGGTCTCACGAGGGTTGTTGTTAAGCTCTTGTTGCCGTTCGAGGGGAGTTGTCCTGTGGACCATGGTGGCGTTTGCCATGGTCCCACTTGGCCAAGGGATTGCTTTTGGTCGTTGCCTGCAGCGTCGGCGGGCCAGCCTTGGGTGCTTCGGCTCCGGACCCAGCACCGTTGCCAGCACCTGGGCAGAGGTTCGGTGCAGGATGAACTCTTGAACCACCCGAGCTGCTGTCGCTGAGGCTTGCGGGGAGTGCACGGTGGGGAAGGGGACGTTGTTGTTTCTCATGCTGCTCCTCTTGGGTGGATGAATACAAGACTTCATGTTTCACATCTGCCGGCCCAGCTGCTTCTCTCGCACTAAGGCGTAACGGCATAGACGCGTTCCTGGCTGTCGGATATCTTTTAACAAGTGCCTTTGCTCTTCCTCACGGCAGGCAGACTTGCGTCCCGGCAGCAGGTTGAGGCTGGGAGAGCCCGGTCCTAGATACCACATCCCTGAGACCGCCCTTATCTCAGCTGGCTTGGCTGTAGCTCCCTTTCCCTGCTTGACCGAAGGCTTGAGGGGTTGCAGATCAATTTATTGGCATTATATTAGACCCTGGGGTGTTGTAAAGACACCCTTTGCCTCTCCTGAGCCGGAGTGCAATCCTTGCCCTATCTTGCCCACGTGAGAAATATCTGTAGGGGAAAGTTTTGCAACGCTCAGCGGTGGCTTAGGAGGCAAAGTCTGTATCACTTTGGAAATGGAGACTTTGACCTCTGAATTGCTTCTGAAATTGGCCGTGGCCATGAGCAAGAGCTCCCATCTCCTTTGTGGTTACCGCAGGCTTGAAAGCTTTTCCATGAGGATCTCTTAGCCAAAGCTAAAACTTCTGTTTTTTCAAACATCTGTTTTAATTTTTTTTTCGTTAGGGTAGCTGATAAATTCCCATCGACTTCAATAAAAATCGTTCTGCTACCTTTAAAGATTTAAAAAAAAAAAACCAACAACAAAAAACCCCTCCTCACCTGCTGGGGAGGCTTTCATCTCGCTGGAAGTGATGCTTTTAAATTCAGGCTTTGCTGAATTTCAGCCTCATAACGCTCTGCTTCGCAAACACAGCTGTGGGACGTCTTCCAGGCAGGGAGGGAAACAAGCACCAAAAAAAAAAAAAGAAAAAAAAAAAAGGCCGAGCGGTCCTGTTATCAGCGTGTGTAAGGGCAAGTAAACAGCCGAAACCGCACACGGTATCTGCCAAACAAGCGGGCGAAGGAAGAACAGCCTTGTTTCCTGTTGCTGGAAGGCCGTGTTGTCATATCCTTACCCAGCTATTTTAAATTGCTTTTTCGCTTTCTTCCTGTGGCTTAAGGTAAACGCAGAAACCTCAGCAGCAGGTTGGTAGGTGGAGCACCTCGTTTGGGGTGTGCTGTGTACCGCCACCCAAAAAACAGACCCACAGCCATGAAGAAGCTTCTTGTTGTCCTTTAAAATCTGAATTATGTAGAATCCCCCCCCCCCTCCATGGTTAATGAGTGTCTTGCAAAGCTGGCGTTTCTCGCAATATCACGTAGGCAAGAGTCTTGCAGTGGTTTCGTGTGTAAAGCAACCGAGGTGCCAAGAGAGGGTCAACGTGAGATCCCGGGTGATGGGTTAAACCCAAAACTTCTTGCCCCTCACCCTGGTCTCGCACCTCCGAGCGGCTGCGTGATTCCTGGTCGGCTCTCCGAGCTCACCCAGCGCTCGTGCACGTCGGAGAAACGGCTGAAACGATTCCAGCCCAGCCCTCGGAGGGGATTTTATTGCGAGATAAAGATCGCTGCCGCTTATGCGATAAACGTCAGGATCAACTTGCTCTGTATTTAGTGCCTGGGTTTATCCGTCGTCGGCATCTGAGAGGAGCGGTGGGAAAGTCCCAGCTTTGGTTATTAGCAGACTTATTTTTTTTTTTTATCGAGGAGAGAGGCTGACCATGGAGAGCGCGAGGCAAGGGGGAGAGGTTTATTCTGAGGAATGGCTAAATCCATGTTTTAAGATCTCTACCCTGACTTTCAATGACCCAGAGCAAGGTTACCACAAATACAGAGCGAGGAAGGGGAACCTGCCGCTGATAGCCAGGGCTCTCAGAGGCGTATGATGACTGTATAAAATAATAATATAAAATAATTCCAGTGTGAGTTAAGGACTCGTGCAGCGCGCTTCTCGATGCGATCTCTGATTGCGCTGACTTCCGTAGCTTTTATATACCCGAGCTGAGTCTTAGCAGCTTTTTATCCTGGCTTATGTAAAATCAGTGGAAGCGGGGATTAAGATCCAGCAGGTGCCCACCCCATAAATCAGTCCTGCCGAAATACCTGGCATGGGTGCTGGAAGCGGGTCCCAGTGGGCGACGGAGGGTGACCAGGCTCTTCTGGGCAGGGCTGAGATGGCAGCGAAGTCCCAGTGCTCTTGTGTTACTGCTCGCTCCCTTTTTGGCCAGAGCTCTAGCTCCCGGAGCTGCCTTGCAGGATCGTACCTGGGAATAAATCATTGAATAATGACAGAAAAGCATTTTTCCCCCCTGTAACTCCCAGGAAGGATTGTAGCCTTGCAGCCAAGTTATTCGGATGAAGCAAACCTAGGAGTAACTAATCCTTAACTGCAGCAGCGTGTGCTGCGGTGTCTTGTTGGAGAAGCCGAGTTCATGTTTTCTTCTCCCTTTCTCAGTCTTGCGGTGCTAAAATTAATCAGGAATCAGGCTCACAGTCCTTCGGTACTCAGAAAACTTTATCTAAAGAAAGTAGGGTTTTGTTTCAAAGGCATTTGCGGGTGTTGCACCAGGTTTCTTTTGGGATACAGTGAAAATAGGGAGACTGGTTCCTCGGGCTTCTTGTAAAAGCCTTTCGTCACTGACGTGCTTCACCAGTGAGCTCTGGTAGCCCGCGTGTCACTGTATCTTTTTGGAGAGGTCTTTAGCGTTCGGTTTCTCTGCGCCATCTGCCTGGCGTGAATTTTAGGAAGGTTTTCAAACCGAGGAATCTTTGGTAAAATGCTTCCAAATCAGATTTCTCATCAAGATACAAGTGCAGCGCAGTCGGCCGTAGCACGTTACCCCAGGCATCGCGCAAAAGATGATGAGCTTGGGGCAGGAAAACGTTACACCGAGTGACTCAAGAGTGCTGCTGTTAGTTTTACAAGTTGGGGTTTTTTTTTATTTATTGCCAGTTAAATTGTTTTCTCAGAAAGATCTCTAGGAGGCTGTATTGGAAAGAAGTTGCTAACAGAGCCAGCGCAGAGGTGATGCTCGAGAGGTACAGGCGGGTTGGAAAGCACGAGGGAATCCAGTCCTCTGCTGTCGGGCTGCCGCTTTCCCAGGACCAGGAGGGAGGACTGGGGAGGGCACCACATTTAAGCAAAGCATTTTCCACGCAGAAGACCAGTTTAGGCCATTGCTGCTCGTTTTCTCGAACCTGTATTGTGCGGTTGGGTAAGGGAGCAGGCACGAAGGGGATTTGCTAGTCGGCCTGAGAGATTACAGCTTTTAAACTGGTTTGCTGGGACACAAACGCTGCTTTTGCATTTATCCAAACAGCATGTGATGCTCTTTACTATGCAAAACTGGCTTTATGAAGTTATTTGCAAGATGACTTCAATGGGATAGAAGAATCTTCCCCCCGGCAGATGTTCCCATCATCGTTGCTGTTTGTTTCTCTAATGCATGTGTTGCGTGTGTTTTGCAAGTAAATAAATGGCTTTAGTTTTCAGAGCTGCGAGGAGAACTAAAACATCTGTTCTGTGCTTGCCTTCTCAGCAAAAGGTGTGAGAGGAGAGAAGCGTATCTGACCACTGGAGGTTATCCTGAGCCTGCTCGGTTGCAAAGACAAAGGCTGGAAGACTCTTCTCCCAACTCCCAGCCTGATGGTAGGACTGTGCAGGGCAGCTGGGAGGAGTTTCGTACGATGGGGACCGTTTACCTCAACCTCTTGTGATAGATAAGAGGCGATCAAGGCTAGAGAGAGGTACTTGGCCCCTGCAGAATTATTTTGGGGGCAAATAAAGGCTGGTGGTGCCCATCTGCAGGGTAAGATGCTGTGGGAAATGGGAGCTCCTGAGCTGTTTGCTCCTTTGCAGAAGGAAACAGAGGGCACAAGCACTTGGGAGACCCATTTTTCTAAATAAGGGTGAGGAATTGGTGGCATGTGTTACTCTGGAGAGGACAGGGGAGGACTCTCCTCCTTAAAAACCTGGAGCTTTTAAGGGGAGCCCACTTGTTGGAGCAGATGGGATGGGAGGTGCGGACACCGCATCCCACCGCAGGTCATTTCTTGGTGGCAAAAGAGGTGAAAATGTAGCAGGGCTTGTGTTGAAAGGAGGAGGGTGTTGAGCAGAGTGGCTTTATTTACGGGGAGAGGAAGAGATTAGACCATGGGGATAGGTGCTATAAGTCGTGTAGAGCGAGAGCAGCGGGGTGACGATGCCGTGTGTTGGCTCTTCTTCGTCCCCGCGTTGCTTTGGTCGCTGGGTCTCAAACTGTTAAGAGCGAAAAGCGCTACTGAGCTCAAATACGTGTTAGGGAGATGCAGAATAAGAGGGGGGTTTTAAGCTTTTGGACTGGAAAACCTGAAGCCAAGTGTTCATAATAGTTCCTATTACAGCAGCAAACCAGCGCTGCTGGTAGTCTTCAATTTGTTTGGGAGGTGAGCGGTGAACTATAATGTTTCAAGAGGTGAAAACTCAAAATTTGCCAATGAAAGCTTCATCCCTGCTGCAGAAGGTCTCAGCTGAAGGCTTAGTGCAGGACTTGCTTGAGCCGAATTACACGGTACCCACTCGCCCCTCTTAAACTCCCAGTGCTTTAAATGCTGCTTAAATAGTCGTCTTATCCTTAAACCCCGGTTACTCGGAAAACGACCCACTAGAGATTCTCTCGTGGATACAGGTATTAAGTGGTACAGCTGAATCGCGTACTGTGTTTGATGCAGTGGTTAAGGTGTAAAGGGACAATTTCTGAAGCGCTTGCTGCCTCCGGATTCCTGTCGGAGTTAGGAGAAGCTGTGAATCAGCATATGAAAAATTAACCACTTCGTAGCACTGATATTCCCCATCTACTGCAAATTCAAGGCTGAATTTTTCCCTCGTTTAAGCACGCCTAGTTTCTTTGGCGTTGTGTAGTTGCGTAACTGCTGAATTTGGCCCGTTATCTGCGAGGGAACTTTCTTGCCTGCGGCAAGGTTTAGGTCCTTAATACCGCTGTAATGTTCTGTAGCTTTTTATTAAATATAGACCACTTAATTTCATGCTTGAAATAATGCATTTGACAGTTCAAAGGAGTGTTTCTATAGGAGAAACAACTCTCTTGTTGGTTTAATATTTAAAAAAAAAAAAGGGGGGGGGGG
>NW_008824192.1:206233-206754 GCF_000699105.1 Pygoscelis adeliae
TTAGAATTAAAAAAAAAAAGAAAGGGGGGGGGGGGAGATAATGCCAGTGGCTGGGCTGGTTGCATGTAAACCCCTTACGATATCCCAGATCCACGTAATAATTTCAAATATCTGGTGATCATGCAAAAAAATTGTAACCTCACTACCGGAAAGAAAGTCAAAGCAGCTGTTACATCTTGCCCATCCGAATTAAATCTGTAGGATGCTGGTTGAATATAGGCTCAGCGTTGCTGCCGGGCTTTGGAAGCTGCCTTCATGGGTTCACTGAATCCCAGAGAGTCGCTGGATGATTGGGAGGGTGGGGAGAAGGGGAGAGGAGTCCGAGAGATGGCTGTGATCTTTAAGTTTGCTGTATTGTGGTACTGGCTTTAATTAGAATTGGTTTTGTTTCCAGGTCCTCTGTGCTGTGGCAAATAACACCGTGCCTGGGCGAATGAGTGGCCACGGTGCAGCATCCTTCTCGCAGAAAAAGAGGTTTTTGTGGAACGGCTGGTCTCCGCATTCCTCCTGGGAGTTTTATG
>NW_008824192.1:206872-209731 GCF_000699105.1 Pygoscelis adeliae
TTGGTTTAAAATATAAAAAAAAAAAAGGGGGGGGGGGAGATAATGCCAGTGGCAGGGCTGGTTGCATGTAAACCCCTTACGATATCCCAGATCCACGTAATAATTTCAAATATCTGGTGATCATGCAAAAAAATTGTAACCTCACTACCGGAAAGAAAGTCAAAGCAGCTGTTACATCTTGCCCATCCGAATTAAATCTGTAGGATGCTGGTTGAATATAGGCTCAGCGTTGCTGCCGGGCTTTGGAAGCTGCCTTCATGGGTTCACTGAATCCCAGAGAGTCGCTGGATGATTGGGAGGGTGGGGAGAAGGGGAGAGGAGTCCGAGAGATGGCTGTGATCTTTAAGTTTGCTGTATTGTGGTACTGGCTTTAATTAGAATTGGTTTTGTTTCCAGGTCCTCTGTGCTGTGGCAAATAACACCGTGCCTGGGCGAATGAGTGGCCACGGTGCAGCATCCTTCTCGCAGAAAAAGAGGTTTTTGTGGAACGGCTGTTCTCCGTATCCCTCATGGAAGTTTAATCCTTATCTCTCTGTACCATCTCTGTCCTTGCATCCCTCCCCGGGGCTAATTATTCGTATCTGAACAGAATAAGCTAACATCTCCTGCTGTGCTTTGGCGCTTTTGAGGTCCTTGGCTGCCTCATCCCAAGAGGTGAGTCAGCTTTGCTCTCTCGCGGTGGCTGGGAAAGCTGGAGGGGCGGCTCTGCGGCTCTGACACCGAGCTGTCGGACTGAAGGCAGGGGGGTTAAATCTGAGGTACAGAAAGACACGGCTCGGGAGCAAAGTCAGAGTGAAGCCAGTGTCCATCCCGGCCGTGGGCCTTATTTTTTCCCATCAAATAACGCTTTACACTCCGTATTTCTCAGATGGCTTTAATCACAAGTACAGGAGAAATATCTGGATATACAAACTGTGAATCTCTCATCTAAAAATTCCTATTTTCATTTTTGCTGCTGTTTCTGTTTCCCGGTACAGAAGGTCTGTGCTGGCGCTCACTTTCCGATCGTGGATGCAATCAAAGACCATCCTTTAACATTTCCACCGCAGCACCGCTTCAGCCAAGCCTGCGACCGTTGTTCAGGTTGGCTTTTTTTAGTTTCCATTTCTGGGCCGAAGGCTCAAAGAAGAAAGAAATAGGTGAGATGAGAGCGCAGGCTCCAGCAAAGAGGAAAGAGCAGACATATGTCTGGGTGTAGTCATACAGCCACCCTGCAGGAGAAAAGATTGTTATTAAAGCTGTTGGATTTTTCTCACTGAAAAAATCATTTTGGGAGGTGGGCGGCAAGCAAAGGATGTGTGTTCTCATTTAAGAATTCCTCAGCTATTTAAGTTACCTTAACTCTTCGTGTGCCTGCTGCTCTGCAGCATGTACATGGACAGTTAGGACTATTGCCATTGGTATAAAGGCAAACTTGGAGGTCGTTCTTCCCAGAGCTAGCTTCTCCTGATCCTTGTAGTGAACGTGGATTTTAATGTGATTGAATTTAATCCCTGACGTTTTTTCCTGTTTAAATAAATGGGCCAAAAGTAGCTGCTGCAGCAGATGGAAGATCCCACTGGACTAATGAGATGACTTGCATGTCTTGGTGTTTGCAAGATCTGGGCTGCAAACTCCAGATTCTCCAGCCTTGGAGAGCTCACCTTCTTGTGAGCAGACACAATTTAATGCAACCTGTCTAATATGAGAGATCCCAGGCCAGGAGGTTGAAGTGAACTTGCTTAAAAGGAGCGTTGTGAGCACTTAAAAGGAAAACCTAAATTCCATAAAGACTCAGGAATCTGCGAGGGGGTAGGTCGCCTTTTAAAATGACCTTTGGTGTTCTGTTCAGTTACGGCATATTATCTTGTGTCTAGACAATCACTTTAAAGGTGGAGAATTCCTCCACTTGAATCTAAAATATACAAAGCAATGGGAGTTGCCTGTTGCGCGTAATAAAAACCTTAATATACTCCTGAATCTGGCATGGGATGGTTGGATGTCCGAGGTGGGTTAGCAGCTGAGCCAGATCTACCTCTGGCGTAAAATGCAATTCCTCCGGTGACATCCGAGGACTTGCATGATTTACACAAACAGCAGATCTGGCCCAAATTTGGGATTCTTAAAACCAGCTCTGGTTAGGAAGGGAAATAATAATAGTCCCTGGAGATCCTGGTCTCAGCCGCGCAGGAGCGTGGCTGCTGCTCTTGTCTGCGAGTGCCACGGCCCGGAGTAGGGAAGGAAACGGTGCCGGTAAAATTTGGGGATCTGTGACAAACCAGAGGTGTCGTTTTCCTTGCTGTAGATTCACAGGGCTGCAGGAAGGTTTTATAAACAGAGGAAAGGCTGCGGGCTGCTTTGCTCAGTTTCTGTTGGCTCGTGCCTTTCTCAGGGGGAGTTTCAGCTCTGTTTTTTTTCTCAGGGATATCGTGTGAGCCGTGGCACAGGCGAAGATGGAGCTTGCTGTCAGAAAGGAGGACCCCCTGGTGCTGGACTGGGTGACGGGGGTGGCTCTCCCGTGACCCTGATGTTTTTGCGGAGTGATTTATTCTCGAAGGTGGATCTGTTTTTGCTGTCTGAAAGTCTGTGGGATTTGGACAGAAGAAGGGATCCTAACGCAGTCGTCTGTAAGATGTACAGGACAGAGTGCTCCAGTTGTGGAGCTCTGATTTATTTAAATTATTTTTTAAATATCCTTCAGGATATTTTTTAATTTTTTCTGTTTTTTCTATAAGCTCTACTTGGTGCTGAAAGACCAGCATTGCCTCCTCGCCGGCAGCACAGCGATCGCCTTCCACCGCGTGACACCCCAGCCTTTTAAAGCACCTACGGTGTCTGTGCCCCCACTCCCCATCCAAAAAAAAAAAAAAAAGATCATTC
>NW_008824192.1:209759-214207 GCF_000699105.1 Pygoscelis adeliae
AGAAGCTCATGGTGTGCAAACTTCAGCAAAGCAGCAGTTTTGTAAGCAGTGCCGGTGAATCCCTGGCACATGAGTGGCCCAAGCTAAACATCCAGGGCACATACTCATGCTGTGGGCTGTGGTCAGGCCGTTTAAGTCGTGCTGCCGAGCTGTCATCAGGAGTTTTGTTTATCCCTGATGCCCTAAGTAGCAATACCTAGTGTGAAGATGCAGGTCAAATTTAGATGAGAGGATCTAAATGCACGTGCCAGCGCGGCTTTCAAATGACTCCATCCTCTCCCCTTTCACCCCCCCAGATTTGCTGGGGCTGGTGTTTGTGTGCTGGTTGCTGGAACGTGTTTTGTAATTTTGGATTACGTGGCTTGTTTTATTTCTTTTGCAGTTTGAGTTACTGATTTGTACTGCTTATGGAAATGAAATGTACTCCTCTCTCCTTAGCTCGCTTGCGGCTTGCCAAAATAATGTTTGTTCTGTCTTGTTCTGTTTTGTTTTTGGTTTTTTCAGCATGGCAGAAGCATCCAGCAGTGCTGGCGGATGAGGAGCTATGAAGGAGCCTTCAAACTTTCCACCCTGGGCTTTCGGTCGGGCTGGCTGCCTCTGGATTTAAGGGCTTTTAGTTAAACAGATTTGCAGGTAAGTCACCTTTTTGTTGCATTGCGATTAGGCTTTGTTCTAGCGTGCAAAATAAGCATTTTTAACCTTTGCGGTTCTCATCATGCCTTGGGTTTCACTGCATAAAAATGCTTGAGTTTTATAAAATTGTAATTCTGAAGGCAAGGTTTGAGGGAGGTCAGCAGCAGTCAGAGGCACTAAACCCCAGGGTCTCACATAGCATTTAAATCCTGTTCTGGGTTCTGCAAGGGGCAGATGCTTTTGGACACTCAGGGTTAATCCGTAGCTTCTGGTCTTGTTCAGTTTTCACGCTTAATACAGCTGTGTTGGAAGAGAAAATTGCAGAATTTATCTTGGATCACAAACCTAGATCCTGAACTCTGAATTGTTTCCCTCTCGCTCTGCCTACAGTGAGACGGATCAGCGAGAGTTTTGCTTCTTGGCTTTATTTGGCCTGTATTTATCCCACCAGTATTAAGACGACTGATTTCTGTGGAAGGTTTTTTGCAGGAAACCTGCTTGCTTTACAAAATCCAGAAGTGTTCACACGGCGAGTGGTTAGCACTTTCAGAAAGCAAAAGGCTTCCAGTTAGCGAGAGTATATTGGAAGCGGAAGAAAGTATAACGGCCATCTTAGCATGTATGATGCATGGATGAGAGACAGCCAAGTTATTTAGCTCTTTTCATACTGCGTGTTACTGCGTCGGGGAATTTACTGCGATGGTTGTACAGGGATTGCTTTCTGGTGGACGTACATCTTGTATCAGCAGAAGAGATCTTACCTGATACAGGCGATGTATCACCGTGACAGTGTAAAGCACGCTGTCAAGGAAACGCTTTAGTTGCTCGAAATTGCATCCATGTACAGAGGCTTGCCAACCTAGAAATATTGATTAGGGAAATCAATTTCTTTGCACGCTCGCGGTACAGCAGCGTTGCTAACATTTTGCACGGAGCTGGTATTTACAGGATCCTTGGCAGCTTCGAGCAAAGTGCCTCTGCAGGCGTGGGGCAGCTGATAGCGGAGGGCAGGAAGCAATAACTGAAGAACAAGTTGCCAGGTTTTATTCAGGATACGTTTGCTAGGTGAGTGACGGGACATTGTTCACACTGGTATTTGACCTTGCAGCTTTTTCTAGTTTGTTTGCATCACGAGGACCTAGGAAGAATTCAGATCCCGTTTCCAGCGATGAGGTATGGCTAAAGGGTCATCAGGGAAAGGAAAAGCTTTGTCCTGGCCAAGATGTTTGGAGGAGAACAAGTCCCTTGCTCGTAAGCAAAGACTGGAGGCACTTCTAAGCGCTTGAAATCTGCCAGATACTCAAAACTGCCTTGGTTTTCTGGCAGAGGGAGAAGAGGAGAGGCTTTTCATTCTCCTTATCTTTGGGCCCAGGAGCTCTTGCGACTGAGCCGCGTAATCTTCTTCAAAACAAGAGATTGCTGAGACTTCTCAGTGCCTCTGCTTGGTGGGACTGCTGCTGAGCCCGTCCTTGCTTTACCTTCCTCTCCCTGTCTCCCCTCCAGTCCCTCTGTTCCAAGTTCAGTGTTATCATGCCCTGTTGGGGGTAAAATCCACGGGAACGTGGTCGTTACTCTTCTGCTGTGGTCAGGGTTAAAATGTGCGCCTGGGGTTTAGCCTCCTTTTTTCCGTGCGGCTTTTCTCCAAACTGCTAGTTGAGTTTTGCAAATTCATGAGCAAAATATTGCCTGTGTATGATCGGGTTCTCAAGTACGGGTTGTTTTTTTTTTTCCACCTGGACAGACAACCCATCCTTGGATGCATGTGGGGAGTGAAGCAGGAGCATGTTTTATCACTGGATGTCTGCGGTGGGTACATACTATACGCAACATTAGAGTTACCTGCTAGAGGAGGTCCGCCGATGGCTGCTATCCCAGCAAAGAAGGCAGCAAACCCCAAGTAGCTGTGGAGTTTTTGCACACCCACTAGATCTACCTGGTTTTAAAACAAAATGGGTAATTATTGATTGAGTTCATGTGAATGCGCAAGCACAAGAGATTTTTTTTTTCTTTCTTTCTTTCTTCCTTTCTGGGGAGTTTCCTCTTCAGCTGCAGTTTTGAAAGGACTTTGCACCTGTAGGTCTGATCCAGCCTGGAATCCGCTCGCCTCCTTAAGGCCAGCACAGAAATTACTAGGACGCGAGATGCTTTTCTGCCTTCCAGCTGCTTGGGCATCTCCCGAAACTAGTAACGTTGCTAAGGCTTTGAGGAAGGGGTTTTAAACTCTGAATTCCTTCCCAGAAAGAAATGCCAAATTATAATGATGCCTCCCTATCCGGATCCTGCCGTAACTGGTCTGCGCGTGTTATAGATAATTCTGGGATCGGGAGCAGATACGCACAACCCTCTGTCTTAGCGTTAGTGAGGAGGCGACCAGGATGAATCCGTTCATTTCCTATGAGCTGGAGCAGTCTCCTTCAGCAAGGAGGACGTGGAAGGCAATTAGCAGAGCCAGGTCAGTAAAAAATCTGCAATAAAATCCCAGCGCTTCTGTTGCGTCTGGGCTGGGGATACCAGTACAAGTGGGTTGGAGAGGAGAGCATAAACCTGAGAAAACAAACAGGCCCAAGCCATCTGGAGAGCCCTCTCGTGCGGGTCTGCAACAGCCCAGGGTAATTCAGCTTTATGAAAGGCTTTTCGGATAATTTCGGAATGCTGTTGGAAATGCCACATACTACGTATTTTTTTTTTTTAATGAAATATCCTACTCACCAGCACAGGGAGGACCAGAGCCATGAACCCACCGCAGAAAACGGCGAAGGCCACCGCGTAGGTCATGAGTAACGGGAAGGTGGTGGCCAGAGGACAGAGCAGGTTAGTGATGCCGCCGAGGACGAGGTAAGCCACGTGGTAGTGATACTTCTTGGTCCAGTTCTGGTCGGCGACCCAGCCCGAGAGCAGCTGGCTGACCATCTCCGTGATGCCTGGGGGGAAGAGGAGTTCACCGGAGCCTCAAAGAAGACTTTTTTGTGTGTTTGTTGTTTTCTATTTTGCACTGCGTCGCTCTGAAACGCGTCCCGATTCCACCTGCCGCTCGCTGCAGCGACGTGACCACAAAGGGCTGAAAGGCCGGGACGTTACAGGAAGGCGTTTTTAGGCTGTTGTAAAATTCATGCTTTTTTTTTTTTTTCCTCTTTACCTTGGTGCCTGCTATTGCCGAGTGCCTGTGGGCGCATTAAAGTGGTCTGTAAAAATTCAATTAAGGGCTGTGCACTCAGCAGAAAACTCTGAAATGCCCTTCAGTAAAAACTGGAAAGATAAGCTTGCTGTTCAATCTTTTTCAAGACAGAGAAAAAGCAGAATATTGAGAAGAAATATGCTTATGAGATTTTAATTTTTATAAAGAAGCACAGAAGGACAGAAAACTGGCATTTTTTTAAAGGCTCAGCAAACTTTTGGTACTTGGATTTTACATTTCTCAATATGTTTTTATGAACTAAAGATGAGAGGAGTGCTCACTGTCAGCTAATACCTTGCTGACCACTGTGTCCCTCCTACTCTTAATTCAAAATGCTAGATTAATTCCTGTGCTATCCTTCTAGATTCCTTAACAGCGTAACGTCGTTTCTAAATATTTTATGGCAGTGTAGAAGTAAAATTTATTTTTGTACAATAAAATATTTTATGATGACTGAGGTTGCAGCCGCTTTCTTAACCTGATGCGACTTTAGTGTTAATCCCTGCTTATAATCAGGCATGTTGTTATTTTTCAGGGCTGGGGGTGGTTGTTTTTTTTTCCCTTGGAGGTGAATGTGCCAAATCCAAACGGCTAGATCCAAGTTAATGTTTGTTTGGTATTTTTTTTCCCCCCCAGTATT
>NW_008824192.1:214320-219717 GCF_000699105.1 Pygoscelis adeliae
GGCTTTAGGAGGACAGCTAGCACCTATGTAATTGGAAACTTGTGTTTGTTCGGCGCAGCGGGGATGGGGGATCATCTAACTTAGGTTGAGAGAACCACCCACCATGTGAGAGCGACTTTGTACATCTACAGAAGGCGACGCTATATATACAGAAGGGGCTAAGGGCTGCGAGCTAAACCTCTTCCATGAAGATTTATTCTAGGACATATTTGGGACTATTTCTTGGCAAGATTTGTGTTGCTTTTCTTTCCTATTTTGGTATCATTGTAATTATAAATGGGTTTAAAAGATTCTTTTGCCTACCAGCCACTGAAATGAGGTAAGAGGCATCCATGCTGCTTATGCCCAGCATCCTGGCTCTTGCTACCAGGTGGAAGGTGGGCACGAAGTAGGCCAAGTGGCTGAACAAAAAAGACCACGTGAAAATGCAGAAGACGGGATCCTTCAGTGGGGAGAAGTCGAGGAGAGGCTGTGAATTGTCTGTTTCGGTCGGTGGAAGGGATTTGTAGCTTCTCTTGGCCTCGGTGGCTATTTCTGGTGAGCCGCTGGCCACGGGGGGCTTCCCAAGCCCTTCCAAAGCCGATGTATTTACCGGACCAGAGACATCACTGCCATGGGGCATCGTGACTCCCTCCGCGGTGGGAAGGTCCTGTGCACTGCGAAGCTGTATTTCCCTGTGAGCGGTTTCATTTAAGCATCCATCAAGGGTTTCTGAATCTTTCTTTGCCGTTAAAGACCCACGGTCTTGATTTTTAGCAGAGGAGCGTTGAGGCAGCCGGGTGCTGACGGGTCGCAGCAGCATGCTGGAAGGCACGAGGTTTAACATGATGCCTCCAAAAATCAGGAGAGTACCTGAGGGAAGACAAAAGATGTTGTTTTCTTGGCATGGGAAAGGAGGAGCGGTAGGAAATGGTCTTTCTAGAACAGGGTATGGTTTGTATCGAACACGGAGAAAGCTCTGTCATAAGGAGGAGGTATCTTAACAGGAGCTGGAAGTTTTTCTAGCTGGAAGTGCCTTTCGCTGTGATGCACGCAACAACTCCAGAGCTACCTCTGGGATTTGGGAGTTTGTTTTGTTTTCCCTCATTAGAAGTCCATTTCACGTGACGGACCTTCAAGACGGCCTGAAAAAGCGTAGTGAAAGTAGGGGTTTTCAGTTTTGGTTTCTGAGGTCTGTTTTGACTCTGACTTAACTTTAATGTCTGATTAAGTGTTTAATCATTAACCAGATGTCCCCAGACTATCCTAAAAGATGCAGAGTTGTTCCTCGGTGCATCCAGTTTTAATTTTTAAAAAGATCCTCTTACCCTGCCCGGATATCCTCAAACACCCTCTTAGTGCTGATGAATTTGGATAAACGGGAGATGCGCTCACCTTGCCAGCCATAAAAATCGATGAGAAGCTGAGTGAACGGCGCTATTAGAAATGTCAGCCCCATCCCGGAGCGGGCGATGGCGTTGGAGAAAGCCAGCCGTGTCCTGCAGCGCTTGGCCGTCGTCACTGCAGCCACCTGGTAAAGGCAGGCGAACCCCATACCTGCGGGAAGGGGAGAAATAAGATGTCCACGGCCCAAAAAGTGACTGCTTCATGCTGTGAGCTTTAGGGATTCAAAGTCATGCCATCCCAAGCTGCTTGTCCCCGTAGTAGAGCTGCTCTGCAGGGTTCGTGGGCTGAAAGCGGGGGGACTTTGGCTGTTGCAGTCGGTGGAGAACACGATTCATGCGTGGTATTTAGTATCTGGGGTTTTTGAGGCTGTGCGCTTTTAGTAAGGGATTTTAAAAGGCCAGGATTCACGTTGGGTCCGGAAAAAAAGCGAGGTTAGTTGGGTCTAGCATGTTGAAACCGGTATTTTATGCTCCTGAGCATGAAGCTTTGGGGTTTCGCGCAACATCTCATAGAAAGGAGCTGGGGATGCTTTACTATTAAAGGAAGAGCCTGGTTTAACGTTAAAGGAGCTGCTTCTACTCATCGCGCACAGGAAAAATCTCTGCCCGACTGTGAGTCGCAGGCTGCTCACCCAGGAGGAGTCCCATGGAGACGCAGAGGAAGGGGACGCTGGTAGCCTGCGTGCTCAGCAGGCAGCCCCCTCCGACCAAGCCGGCCCCGATCATGGAGGTCGGCCACTCGCCCAGCCTCCTGCAGACCACGGCCACGAGCGGGGCTGGAAGGGAAAGGAGGGAGAAATCTCGGGCTGAAGATGTCAAATGAGGCTTTGCGGGGCTTTGGGGACTTGCATTGGGGTCCTTGCAACTGGTGCCCCGGCGAGCGGTCCATGTGCCACTCTGGGAGGGAGGGGGTGACACTAGAAATTTGGGATGGGTTTGATATTCAGGAGCACCAGGAGAGCGGGCAAGAGACCTTGCCTCGTACCCTGGGAGCTCGGAGGACGGGGCAGGGGAAGGAATCAAAGGCCAAACTTTTGGATGTCCTGAGCCTGCTTCCTAATGCACACGCCACGCTCAGCTGCCACGAATTATTCAGCAACTGGTTTGCTCAGGGGCATTAATATTGGTGTTAGGGGCGAGGCTTTGCTCTGGATGTGTGTAATAAACCTGCTACAGCGAGGCGGCGTGACACACACGATCCCCATCCTTGGACCGTGCTCCTGCTAAGACACGCGTGGGTACCAGCCGTGTCCGGCTTGCAGTCTGGGATGGACATCGGATCTGCAGAGCATCCTCAGCGCCCCTTAAAGCAAATGGGCTTGAGGCTGAAGCGCTGCCCCCATCCTTACGGATGCCAGCTCACCTCCTAAGAAGCGCAGGGAGGACATGATGGAGCCGATCCAACTGACTTGCTCGGAGGAGCCCCCCACCTCCTCTTGGAAAGCCACAAAGAAAATCCCAAAGGTCTTGAGCATCCCCATCGTAAGTACGTTGACCTGAATTGGAAGCAGACGGAGGTGAGATGCCACAGGGGTGAGGCGGGAGGGAAAGCGTTTCCTTCTGCTTTTCTTGTGTGGATAATTTGTGGCGTCTGGGGAGAAGCAAACCGGGACACGTTAACTGGTGTAGCGTGTGTTGGGGAGTATCAGCAGGGTGGACTGGTGGTGGCCACGCTGCGGGTCATTAACAGACCCTCGAAAAACCTTCTGTGCAAACTGGCTTTTCCAAAGAAAAGGAACAAACTAACACCAGAGCCTGACTCTTGTAGGGTTTTTTTGCTCTGTAAGTTATTTTTTAATACTAAAAAATAATCTAAATGGGTCTGAGCACTCTGAAAGATCACTAGGAGTTGATGAGGTGTTGAGCGGAGCAGGGATGGACGTTAGCCGGTGCGGTTTCCCAGGCTAGCCCTGCCACGGGGGCAAAGGATGGTTTGTGTCCTCAATGTTAACTCCCTCCCTCCCTCCTCCCCGGCAGCGGGTGGTTAATGATTGGCAGCGAGTCACTTTGGATGGAGTGGAAGCGGGGTAAAGCTTCCCTGTGCTTCCCAGCTTTCCTAGCTGGGGGATGGCGTTGTCTTCATCGCTGATGGGAAGATGGTGTGTGGTATTAAAGCCTGTAGCATGGAGAATTAGTGCTTTCAAGTGGTGTCGAGGTGCCCGGTCCTTCCAGGAGAGCATAACTGAGCGTGTGTGCTGCCTGCACCCTCTGCTGCTCCTGCAGTTGGTCCCTGGGGACCCATCTCAGCTCCGATCCTCTGCTGCCCCAAGATGGGATCTCGCCCTTACCGGAGGTACAAGACACTCCTTTGGGATTTGACACCCCAGTGACGGCGTGTGTGAGTAGGGAAAAGTCACCTTATCGTTGCAAGCTGCCTTTTGGCCCTGGGCTGCGGGATGGGCCCCTTCGCTTACATCAGCTGAGATGTTTCCAGGTGGCATTTCACAGGGGAAGGTGTGGGTCTTTGCTCAGCCTGCGGTGAAATGGGTGATGGCACTCGGCGTAGCAAAGCACCGCTGATTTTTGCCCTTAGCTCGGTGGGATCCGCCTGTCCTGTCCTCCGCTCCGTGTGAGCGAGACTCGAGACTTTCTATCTGCCCCAGCTTCAGGAGGGTTTAGTTGAATTTGTTCTCTGCTTACCAGGAAGAAGTGAAACACCACTCCCCACGCCCACCCTCCGTCCGCAGCTTCGGCGCCTGGTCTCTTCCCAGCTGCCGGAGCCTCCGGCTCTTCCATCTTCCTTTCCCCTGGAAATGAAAATTTCAGGACACCTTAACACCTTCCTCCGTTGCTGTTTCAATTCAAAAACAGCTCCTGTGAAAGCTTCAGCTGCCTTTGAACCCTTTTGCTCCTTGGCTGTTAATGAGGTAGGCACCAGGTAACCTTGCAAAAGCTTTTGAGGGTGGGCGAAGCTTTTATCAACCTTTTTGCCAACAGATGTTAAGTTGCACATTATCACTGCCTGCAAACAGTTTAATATCCTTTCTCTTTCCCACCAAATTACTGTAACCACTTAAGCTTTAAGGGATTTTAAGTGACAAGCACCTTACTGCTGCTTTAGCGTGGATAGTTCGGTTGGTTTGTGCCAGAAGTCGGGGCGTCACCGTCTATCTGTATCCATCTTTGAGCTCTCCCTTCCCCATCCTTCTCTGCTCCTCTCCCTTCCATCCTCTCACCCATCCCGCACCTCTGGCAGCGGCAGGATCCTGCCCAAGGGAGCAGCTGGACCCTAGAGCAGTCGGGGCTGATGAACCTGAAACTTTTCCTTACCGCCTTGCTGCTGCATGCTGGAAAATCCTCCCTGAAACAGTCGACTGCAAAGAGGAATTGTCTCTTCATTTGCTCCAGAGACTAAATCCCCCCTTCCTGACTTGGCACCCCGAAGTCTGGTCCTTCATTCTCTTCCGGTGAGCAGGATGGTGTCCGTCCTTCCTGACGAGTCCCGAAGCGGGACACGGAGCCCGACAAGCGCTGGGGGCTGTGTGGACGGAGCCCGTCCTCCTCCTCCCGGGAGGCAGAGCCTGGCTTGCGGGGCCCCGAGGCCAGGAGTCCCTCCCCTTCCCCAGCTGGGAGCAGGAAACCCGGGGGCTTTCGGAGCAGAAATCCTGTTGGGAGGAAAGAGGAGGGGAAGCCTGCAAGGGTTATAGCTCCAGGCAAAGCCTTGAGCCTTGCCAGACGTTGAGCAGAGCAGTAGGTGGCAATGGTGGACTGAAGCCAAGCCTGGGGCTACTGGCGGCTGCAGGGGAGCAGAGCCCCGTCCTGCCCCCCCTGCCTCTGCTGCACAGCCCTTGGCCCGGGAAGCTGCGTCATTTAGGAGGGGATAGTCTGGAAAGCTTGAGGTTTTCCAGCCGAGATGCTCGGCAGCTGGAGCGGAGCAGCCGTGCTGCTGCAGCCCTTGAGCGGAGCTGGTAGTTGAGCGGGATTTGAGTTGGCCCCATGCCTCTATTGTAAATATGCACAAACTCCCGGGTAAATACAGCCCTCACGCTTCCTCCCCCCCCTTTTGGCTGAC
>NW_008824192.1:220249-221569 GCF_000699105.1 Pygoscelis adeliae
GCCCGAGGCCGGGTCGGTCGGCAGAATTAACACTGACCTCGAGAGGCGCGCAGGGCCCAGCCGCGCAGGGCCCAGCCGCGCAGAGCCCAGCCGCGCAGGGCGGGCTCGTCCCTCCTGCCCGTTTCATACACAGCAACGACTGCGCGACTGGGGAACGTCGCTGACAAGCGGGGCTGCTCCTAGTAGTAAAGCCAAAGCAGCGTGAATGTCGTTTTATCTCTGACCCAGCGCAGTTTGTTAGCTCACGCTCTGCTGTGAAGCTTCCCCTCCGCTTTACGCGCGGAGAGCTGCAGGCCAGCTCCTTTTCACTCCCTTACGCTTAGGAAGCATTTGAGTGTAGCAGATTTTTTGAGGGGAAAGCCCTTGCACAGGACTCTTTCCTCGCGCCATTTCAAATGCTCGAATCTGTGAGAAGAAGGGAGGCCTGGACTTGTGAGGGTGTTGTCAACGCCCGTTTACAGTTCACGCGGGGACCAGGCGGCACCGGCAGGGCCAGCAGGGTTTGAACCACAGGGGCCAGGAGGTTTGAACTTCAGTCCAAGGTACAGTAAGCAAGTAACTCCCGCACAGAACGTTTAACTAGAAGAGGCTAAACATTTCCTAGGAGAAATTCCTCGGAAAGTGTTTATACCTTTTCTACTGGAGGAGCCTCCGTTAACTGAAGCCTTTGTGCACTATTCCTCTTCTCTAGAGAAATTCTAATGAAGAAGGGATTGGGAGAAGTTACCTCACTTGGCTTTGGCAAGAAGGCAAAGCAATGGGCAGAGTTTTCACAGCCGGAGCAAAGAAAGCCAAGGCATGTTTTGCAGGTCGTTTATTGATTTCTCCAACAAATAAGGCCACGCACACACATACACCTCGTAGTATCTGACCATTACAAGAGCTTGGTGAGTGACCCACATTTCATCCTCAGCAGCACGCGTGCTAAAATGTGAGTTGGAGACCCCGATAGCTGCACAGGAGCCGTTAGGTGGAGAGGGAGAGCCTTCAGCCCAGGTTTGGTACTACAAGCACGTTCCGCCCTGGAGCAGCAGGGGAGAGTGGTTGTCCAGTGAGGAGGAGCTGGGCTGGAGGTGGGAGTGGAGCGCTGCGCAGGTTCCTGAAGGTCAGGATGCTAGCTTGTGCACTGCTACAGTGATGCTGTCGTGCTTCTGGATCATGATATTCCTAGAACAAGAAAAGTGCTGAGGCAGTTGAGAAACCAGCTGCGACGAGGAGGACCTGACGTGGGTGGGAAACCGGACAGGGGTATCCCTCAGCGGCCGCAGCAACCCCCAGCTCTGGTTGCCGCGTCTCTCCTGCCCCCTCCCATGACCAGCG
>NW_008824192.1:221617-222119 GCF_000699105.1 Pygoscelis adeliae
CTGCGGGGATCCCAAGTGTGGAAGAAGCGTAGAGCTGCAGTAGCCACCGCCCCCTGAAAGGTTTCCTGCTGCTTTTACAGTTCCTGCTCCTTGAGGTCCCGTTAATCTAATGGACTCACATGCCGATGGCAGTGACCACCTTCCCCCCATGGCTTCGGAGATGGGGCTTCCTCCACATCTGCCAGTTTAGGTCAAGATGAGGAGAGCTGCTCTAGGGATCTGACTCCGGTGGAGGGCCCCAGGGCTGGGGGGGGAGGGGGGAAGGCAAACAGGGGGAAGAGTGGCCCCCCCCGGGCTGGAAACTCACCCGCTGTCAGACTCCAGGCACACCACGGGCGTATCGGTCGGGTCGGAGGTGAGCTTGGCTGCCTGCTGGGCGAGGACGGAGATGACGCCGGCGTGCTCATCCGAGAGAGTTCCTCGGCCTGCGAGAGGTGGGAGATGTCGGCTGAAGCCCCACGTGCCGTGACAGAGCTTCGTGTTGAAGCAGCCTTCCCCCCCC
>NW_008824192.1:223970-224242 GCF_000699105.1 Pygoscelis adeliae
AGCCCTAGAAAGAAACGCAGGACAACAAATACAAATCTGCCCTGCGGAGGCTGGGGGCTGCATCCTCCCCGTCCCGCCAGCACCTTCTCGAGGAACAAAACCGCTCCCGAGCCGGTCCCGGATGCAGGATTTCTGGAGGGGAGGATTTTTGGGAGAGCTGGGATTAATTAATTCCAGCCCAGGTGGAGGAGACTTTAGCGAAGCAGCGGAACAGCTGCCACATCAAAAGCAGTGCTGGTCTCCAGGCAGGGAAACGCCAGGGCTCTTTTGAA
>NW_008824192.1:224390-224975 GCF_000699105.1 Pygoscelis adeliae
CCCCCCCCCCCCCCCCGGCTGCTCCCGGTCCCTAATTTGCCCCCGTGGACCAGGTCTGGCAGGGAGCAGCCCCAAAATCAGGCTCGGGGATGTTTATTCCTCAGTGGGAAAAACCGGGAGGGACTAAATTCATAACGCCGGTGAGGAGCCCTGGTACTACGGGGATGGCACCTAGCGATCCAGGGCTGGAGAAAATCCATCTCCCTGGGTCAGAATCGCAAACCCAGCTTTATTTTGGGGGAAAGAAAATGGAGTTTTATTTCCTGCCTTTGTTGTGCAAAGGGTCTTAGCCACGGCCTCCGCTTGCCCGGCCCCGGCCAGCACGGCTGCGGGCACTGGGAGCTTGGTCCGGGGAGTCCCGGCCGAATCCGGGCTGGACCGTGGGAGCCCAGGACCACGCGTCGGCCATGGAAGGGTATTTAAATTTTTAATTATTTGTATTCTTTTTATTGCTGGACTCCCGAAGGGGCTGCGTGGGACGAGGCGGCGGGTGACGAACTGCCCCAGCTCCGCGGGGACGTGGCGTCACAGAGGCTGCAGAGATTTCTTGCTCCTCTCTCCCCTGACGGATGCGACGGGGGGGCC
>NW_008824192.1:225032-225683 GCF_000699105.1 Pygoscelis adeliae
ATCCTCCCGGGATGTACAAATTAAAAAAGAAGCCGGTAATTCCAGCTTTTCCTGCCTTTTTAGCTACTTTAGCAATCCCTGGTCTTATTCCCCTGTGCTCCCAGGAGATGCACCAAACGCAATTTGACGTATGGGGGGATATACTTCAAACCATAAATCAACATATTTACACATTATATTCCGGTTCAAACACACCCTCATTACTGAAAAAGATATTATTCCCCCTCTGCCGCCTTTTATTCCCACAAATAAATGCAGCCGAGTCTCTATTTTTACAGGATATTTATCACAGAGCCACATTATTAAACACCGTGCTCTTACGAGCCGAGAAGTAGCAGGCTAACTTTAGTCTTGTGTTTTCTTTTAGCTAAATAATCACAAATTCTTAATTCGATTCTTAAGTACACCCGTCAGGCATAAATATGGATATAGAGGTGTACTTGGAAAATCCAGCTGTGTTGGCTCAGCTGAAAAATAACCCTGGGACGTGGGTGCGGGGGGGAGAGGTGGAGGGTTTGGTGGGTTTTTTTTTTCCTTCCTCGGTGGTTTATTAATATTTCTTTTATACCATTAGAAATTCAGGTCTCATCTGCTTATTCTGAGATCATCGGGGGCGGGGGGGTAGGGGGAGAGAAAAGAAAGACCACGGTG
>NW_008824192.1:225725-226431 GCF_000699105.1 Pygoscelis adeliae
TGCGGAACCCGGGATCGCAGGGGAGACGGCTCCTGCCCCGGCGCCATGGGCCGACTCCTGCAAACCCTCTGCTTCCTCCTGCTCATCGCCTCCTGCCCCTGCGCCGTCATCACCGGGGTAAGTGCCGCTTCCAGCCCCGACCTGGGAGACTTATTTATTTTTTTTATTATGATTTTGGGAAGTCAGGCAAGAATCGGTGCCTTTTGCTGCTTGCTTTGGGGTGGGGTGGTTTTTTTTTCCCAGTTTATTACTCATTTTTCCGATGCGCGGATGCTGTTCCCGCAGCCAGACTCAGCCCACGTGAGTGTAAAGTCACGCCGGTGAGCTGCTCTTTCTGCTTCTCTTCTCAGCACCGTGTCAGACCCGGCACGCGGGGAAACGGGGGATTTTAGGAAGTTTTCCAGCAGGGAAAAAATACTGCATCTTTACGGGCGTCCCCCAGAACAGGTTCCCAACTGGGACAAGGGCTCGAGCGCCCCGGATTGTCGTTCTCCCAAATTAAGAGAAAATATTAAAAGAGGGGGGAAATGTCGGGACGCAGAGGAGAGGTGGGACGCTTACCCTGTTGTGTTAACGGGCTTTGGGGGCTCGGCGTGTCCGAGAGCTCGGTGCTGCTGAGCAAGAGCTGGACCGAGGGTGATGCTAAAAGCGAGAGGAGCGGCGAGTTTTGGGGACACAGTCCAGGCTTTTGTGGTGCTCCAGGGGT
>NW_008824192.1:226461-227102 GCF_000699105.1 Pygoscelis adeliae
TGCCCCACCCCCCCCCCCCCCTCCCCTTTTTTCCCCTGCCAGCAAAAAATCTGTTTAAAACCTCTCTGCCTGCCGGCTTTTCCCAACCGATGGGAATTTTGTGGTTGACTTCAACTGGCTCTTGGCTCCTCTTTTCCCAGACACCCCCTATAGTCAGACCGATTTCTTTCAAGCCTGTGGTTTTTTTCAGCTGGATCTCCCCAACCCCCACATACACCCGGCGCTGCAAAGCCAGCTTGGGGGGAGCCACCTCCATCCAGGGCCAAATAGACCCAGCAGCTCTTGAACTTATTCCCAGGACTTAAACGACTCATTTTGAATGACCGGAGAAAAGAGGTTGGATGTGCAGCTCCCTGGTTGCCTGCAGCCCCCATCAGCCCCCCCCACCTCCCCGAGTTTGCAGGCGAGGGTCCGTCGTTGCTGAGATCTGATTTTGAACAGTATTTGGGCGTCACAAGGCGCTTTGGATGCTCAAGGAGAATCAGGTTCCCTTCAGGAAAGGGAAAACTCTGCAAAATCCCCTTATTACCCCCCTGTGAGAGAGCTGCCCCCCCAAATTGTGCTCTAGCCGTTGCCCTTGTGTTTTTTCCCCTGGTTGCAATTTCCACACCTCTTCATCTGTATGAGCAACGGGCTTGTGG
>NW_008824192.1:228347-228554 GCF_000699105.1 Pygoscelis adeliae
GCTCCATTCATTTAAAGCAAAGCGCACGCCACGCGGCTCCAAATTGAGTCGTAAATGCTCTGCCGAGCGAGGAGAAGCCGAGTTAATGCCGCAGAGCCGCCCCAGCGCCGTGATTTCTGTCTGATAAGAAACCCCAGTGCACTGGGATTAGCCCAAAGCGCGACGCTGCTGCAGTCCCTCCTCCGTGAGGATTTAGCGGCAGCGTCC
>NW_008824192.1:228683-230771 GCF_000699105.1 Pygoscelis adeliae
GGAGCAAAGGGCTTCAGAGGGATCAAAAATTAATTTCAGGCATATCCCCATCAAACCTCTGAGAAGGGCCAGAGATTTTCTCAGGGCTTTGATCCCATTTGATAATGTTTTGGTTGGGGCAGAGCCCTGACGCCCTCATCTCTCCTGCGTCTCTCCCGCGTCTCTCCGCAGGTCCCTTTCTTCGGGAAGCGCCAGCACCACACCTGCCCGTGTTTGCCCAACTTCATATGCTCCAGGTTCCTCGACGGCCGCTACCGCTGCTCCGTCGACTTCAAGAACTTTGATTTTTAGGGTGATGCTCCCGGCTTTCCATCCGTGAGCTGCCAGCACCCATTTCTTGCCCTCTCCCGTGGCTGCCGGGTGCCCACATAGCGCCAGGCAACCTTAAAAGTGCTTTTCCAAGGTAGACAGTGTTGTTATAAGCTATATGTTATATGGGGAAACTGAGGCACGGTCAGGCCAAGCTGCTCCAACATGCAGCTTAGCAAAGCTCTGCTCCAGCCCGGAGCAGGACCTGGCTCCAGCACCCTCTGCAGAGGAGTGGATCGAAGGACAGTGTGTGTGGCAAATGTCTGTGGCCTCAAAAATCCCTTTCACAAGATGTTGTCTGCATGTGATGGATGCTGTCGGCCGGCTTTCACCTCCCTCCTTTGTTTTATACAGTAAAAATCAAGGGTGATGCAATTTGGGAAGAGTGAAAGTAGATGCCGAGCACCCAGCAGCCAGGAGCTTCCTCCCGGGGTTTTTGTCCTGGCGCATGATAAAATTTGGGACGTGAAGCTGAGCAGCATCGTTTCATCTGCCAGAGCGTCTGCAGGGCTGAGCCCAGCGGCGAAGGTGGTGGTGGAGACCTGACTTCAATTATTTTTACACTTTTCAGTCGTGCCCTAGGAAAAACAAAAATCAGAGGGGCAGAAACTTCCTTTCGCGGGGAGCTTTGGCAGTTTCCCTGCAGTTCCTACTGGATAAACCATTTCTGTAGTGATAATTCCCATCGTGATATTGCCCGATCGTGTCTTATCAGCGTATTTTTTTTTTCAAGCTGGTGACGGATGATCTAATCTAGCCTGCAATTAAAAGAAATCGATATCAGGTAGCTGTGGGGAACTAAGGAACGGGTTTCCCCAAAGTTCAAGCAGCGCAATGTGTTTGGCAGAGGCTGAAGCAGGGCTGGCTGGAGCCGTGTCGTGCCAGATGTGGGTCTTTGGGACGTAGGAAAATGTTTTCCAGCCTCAGCATCTGCCTTAGGTTCAGGCACCGTGTGAGGTTTGGGAGCCTCTTTTTATGTCAGTCGAATTTGAGAGGAGAATGGGATGTTAAAGTTAATCAAACGTGCTGAAAGTTACCTCAGACACGCGCTTCCAGTTCCCCTCTTAAAAACGTATCGTGGAAAAATCGGGTATCACTTGAGCTTCCCTCCTGCTTCCTACAGCAACCCCTGGCAATAATAAATTAAAAAAAAAAAAAAGAAATAAAAAAGAATAATCAGCATTTACAGCAAAAAGAAAACCCCAACCCCAACTGGTTTCCTTTCAAGCAGAAGCAGTGCCTAAAGGCAAAGCTTATTTTTGGGGTTTGAACGCGTGTGCTCGGAGCTGCTCCCGGAAAGCCCGTGGGGTTCGGTGCCGGGAGCGGCGGCACCCCCCTGTGCTCTGGGCCCTCCCTGTTTGGGGGGGTTCTGGGGGGTTTTGGTGCTATAGCAGCAAACGTTCCTATTTCCGAAGACCCCAAAGGACACCAGCTGCATGGCTGCGGCAGATGTTACATTATCCCGGGGAGCAGAGTAATTCGGATTTGGCGTCGGATGCTGGGTGAAAGCTTCCCTGCACTTGTTTCTCCCTCCAAAACTTATTGTAAATTCGGTGAAAATAAAACATTGCAATGACCGGGTTGATTTTATTTAGTGGGTTTTTTTTTACACATCAGAAGTTTTGCTTTTTATTTACAAAAGAATAGTCCTGCCGTGGGGATGCTGCGTCTGCGAGTGCGTTTATGATACCCATTGCTCGGCACTGGGGACCACGGCAGGAGGGCTCGGGGGACACCATGGGTTGCCAAATAGAAAGGGGTCCCGTAGCAATACGAGGG
>NW_008824192.1:231281-232052 GCF_000699105.1 Pygoscelis adeliae
AAGCAGGCTCTCCTTCTTGATTTAAAATTGTAAATTGAAGAAGTCATGAGTAGTCCAGATCAGGGATGCGCAGCCTGAGCGGGTCCTTGCTCCCCTCTCCCATGCTCTCACTGGGGATGTGTCCCTGCATGGTTTTTACCCGTGGTTTTGCAGAAAAAAACACTTTTAAGCTGCTTTCAAAGTGCGTTTAGGGGAGCAAAACCCAGCAAATCTCCTTTTTTTCTTTCTTTTCCTAGAGGTGGAAATCCCCGTGCAGGGGGAAAAGCACAAGCAGCAAAGCGAAAGCTCACGTCCTCCTGCGGGGACGGGAAAAGTCAACACAACCTCGTGATCAGGAGCATCGGGGGCTGTTTGCTTCCCGTGAGCTGCTTCCCCCCGCCCCGGCGCAGTGCCAAGTGCCCCCCTCGTCCCCCCCGGCACGTGCGTTTCCCCACGTTCTGGCTCCAAGGTGAACCGGGTCTGGCTCCAAGGTGAACCGTGCCTGGCTGCACAAACCAGCGCGGGCTGGGACCCAACTGGGACCCGGCCGGGACCCAGCCGAGGTGTCACAAACCCAGCGCCGCATCCTGGTGATGCTCCCAGGTCTGAATATTCAACACCTAAAATAATTACATGCCTGTGTCCAAACAGCATGAAAATATTCTAGTTTATTAATTCCATTCAATTCCATTCAATTCAATTAAACTCAACTCTCCCTTTCCCTTTCCCTTTCCCTTTCCCTTTCCCTTTCCCTTTCCCTTTCCCTCCCCTTCCCTCCCCTGCCCCCTTCCC
>NW_008824192.1:235075-235278 GCF_000699105.1 Pygoscelis adeliae
CGGCACGATGCGGTTCCTCGTGCTTCTCTGCGCTGCCTCTGCCCTCTCCCAGGGTGTCACCAAGTAAGTCACCGCAGCATCGCTCTCGTGGGCCACCTGAGTCAAGGTGAAGGGGGGGGGGAGGAGCAATCAGAGCCTTTTAATGGCTTTGGGAAGCAGAGGTGAAGTCTGAGGCTTGGGAAAGCTGAACCCGGGGGGCCGGG
>NW_008824192.1:235342-235630 GCF_000699105.1 Pygoscelis adeliae
CCCCCTGACTCAGTGGTTTGGGGGGAGTCCGCTGTGCTTCTGCTGTCGGATCAGCGCAAATATTGAAGGTGTCAAATGCTGCTTGCAGGAGCTGCAGGCAGCAAAACCTCGTCTAACTTATTTTTCCCTTGGTGCTTGTGCCAGGCTGCCCTTGGAAAGGGGGAAGAAGCTGAGAGAGGTCCTCAGGGAGAAGGGCTTGCTGCACCGCTTCTTCCAGCATCACCGCTATGACATCGGCACCAAATTCCCGCATGCTTTTCCCAATGGGACTGAAGTGGCCACTGAGCC
>NW_008824192.1:235640-258538 GCF_000699105.1 Pygoscelis adeliae
ACGTGAGTGTTGGCTTTGTCCCCCGGCGGCGTAGCCCTGGGGTGGTTTGTGGGACGCCCATCCCCATGTCTGTGCTGTGCATGGACCAAACCTGAATCCTTTTACCCCAAAGCCTTCAGCTCACATCCTTTGCCCCTTCCTGCCCATACTGGTGGCCCTGGACAGAGCCAGGACACTGAAATGTCCCCCCAGCAGCTCTGCTGGAAGCAAGGTGTCCCCATAAAGAAGGGGACCATGAAGGCTGAAAGCCTGGGGAAGCTCCAGGTTTGGTTTCGTGCCCTAAAAGCAACCCTTGGTCCTGCTGCCCTGCAGATGGAGTACTACGGGACCATCTCCATCGGCACCCCACCGCAGGACTTCACCGTGGTCTTCGACACCGGCTCCTCCAACCTCTGGGTTCCCTCTATCTCCTGCACCAGCCTGGCTTGCCGTAAGTAGGGGCGGGCAGGGATCTCTGTTTTGGCAGAGCTGGGGCCAGCAGCACGTCCTGGGCTTAAGCCCAAAGATTGGGTTGACATTGGCAGGGGCCGCCCAGCCCGTGCAACGAGCAGATTCCGTGGTGCTGGGTCCATAGCACCTGTGAAACGCACTGGAGAGATGAGTATTTGGGGTGTAGGACCTACTCAGTGTTGTATTCCACAGGGTGATGTGCTTAGTGCTTAGTGCCTCAGTTTCCCCATCTGTCCAAAGGGGGTGATGGGATTTCCTGCGGATCCCTGGTTGCTGGAGGAGGGGCAGGGACGTACAGCAAATGCTCACAGCTAAATTGCTCCTGAAAGGAAGGATAATAAATGGCAGGTCTAAACAGCAATTCAGCAGGGCTCCTCCTCCCACGCTTCCCTTACAGCCCAGCCTTGCTGAAAGGCTTCGTTTCTGATTTTCCCACTTACCTTCTAGAAAACCATCAGATGTTTAACCCATCGCAGTCCTCCACCTACAAAAGCACAGGGCAGAACTTGTCTATTCAGTATGGCACCGGCGACATGGAGGGCATCGTGGGCTCCGACACCATCACCGTGAGTGTCACGACGGCATTTCCAGCGGGGGTCCTTTGTGCCTTCTCCACCCGATTAACATCAATATTGCAGTGCCTGATCCAGATCTTACGGCATCTTCCCTGTCCCTAGGTTGCATCTCTGGTGGACACCAACCAGCTCTTCGGCTTGAGCACCACCGAGCCCGGCCAATTCTTTGTCCATGTCAAATTTGATGGGATCCTGGGCTTGGGCTACCCAAATCTGGCTGCTGATGGGATCATGCCAGTGTTTGATAACTTGGTGAATGAAAGTTTGCTGGAGGAGAACCTCTTTTCAGTCTATCTGTCCCGGTAAGCCATGTGGGTCTCAAGGGCTGGGGAAGATAGCAGATACATCTCATGCAGATCATTGCATTTGCTGGTGGCTCCAGCTCCTCCACTGTCACTGCTGCCATCCGGCTGTCGTCTCTGTGGCCTGACATCCAAAGGCTGGGGGGGCTCGTAGCAGGTGGCCACCAGACTTACTGGGGATCTTACGGCTTGCGGGGAAACCTCTCTAGTTTCCAGCCACGTGCTTCCACCATGGCCCCCTTTTTCCCTTTTTTCTGGGTCCAGAGGACCCGGCACACACTGCTGTTGCACCACCGCCTCGCTGATGCTCTATAATGAGGAGGGGAGCGGATGCGACCATGGCATTGCAAGCAGCATCTCACCCCGTGGGGGACACAGCCCTGCTGTTTTAAGCTACCTGCACTGAAGCCACATGGCAAACCCGCCACTGTTTTTCTTTTCTGCATCATCCAGCGAGACAACAGGGAGTGTGGTCATCTTTGGGGGAATTGATGAGTCTTATTTCACCGGCTCCATCAACTGGATCGCTGTCTCTTACCAAGGTTACTGGCAGATCTCCATGGACAGGTAACAAAACAGCTCTGCTGGTCTATGTTCATTTCTAACCGTCATTTCTAAAGACACCTTGGACCCATCAACATCAGAAGCTTTCCACTGGCATCTAACACCCCATGGCTATGGGATGCAGAAGTTAAGGGGCCAAAATCCATAGTACTTTGGTAACTGCTACCCAAAACGGGGATGCTTTGTGCCTGTGACACAGCCTAGTTCTTCTCTGCACAAAGCCTGTGCTCTTGGGGATGTTTTTGGTGATGAGCAGAGCAAAATGATGGTCCAAAACCTACTTTGTTTGGCTCAGTTGGGTCCCAACTGCTGGGTTGTGTTCAGTGCTTCAGTGCCCATGTGTGCAATAGGGGCTGTGGTACCAGCTGGCATTGCAAACTCGAAGAAGCAAAAGGCTCACTTTGGGTTACCCAGCCTTAACTCTTATAAAAGAAGTTCGAAAACATCACTAAGATCCAGCTGGTTATTTAATGGCCCCGTGCTTTGTCTGTCCCCCCAGCATCATCGTGAACAGCCAGGAGATTGCATGGAGTGGTGGCTGCAAAGCCATCGTCGACACTGGCACTTCCCCTGTAGCTGGGCCACCCTCCGGCATTAGTAACATCCAGAGCGCGGTCGGGGCCTGGCAGGACACGTACGGAGAGGTAAGAGCACCCATGGCTTGCTCTGCTTGCCCTGGAGGCAGCCTGGCACTGCCGAGCCCAGCGCCAAGCCTGCTTTCATGCACAGGGAAACTGCATCTCTGCTCATGGCAAACCAGCCCGGCTCCTCTGATACCTCCAGTAGAGATCACCATGAGACACTCCTAGTTTCTAGTTTATACCGGTGAAGTCAAAACCCTTCACTCCTCACCCTGTGAACATGTTTTCCACCTAAGAGCCTCTTTGCTCTGCTCTCTGCAGTACAACGTGAACTGCAGCTCCATTTCTGCCATGCCCGATGTCATCTTTGTCATCGATGGGGTTCAGTATCCTGTGCCTGCCTTGGCTTACATTGAGCAGGTAAGGGGGAACCAGGTGGTCCTGGTTTCAGGAGCCTCTCTCAAGGTCCTTCTACTTTCTCCAATGGTCACCTTGGCTTCTCCCATTCCCATGGGAGACAGGAGATGGATGGCCATGGGCCTCCAGAGCAATGCAAGAAAAGATTCCCCACTTTTCCCCCACTTGCCTTCTCTTGCTCAAATGCAGAACGACCAAGGACCTTGCAGCAGCAGCTTCCAGAACACCTCTGGGGACCTCTGGATCTTGGGAGATGTCTTCATCAGGGTGTATTACAGCATCTTTGACCGGGCCAACAACCGCGTTGGACTGGCTAAGGCTATTTAGATCCACCACAATGCCAGCAGTGCTGTGGTTTCATCACGCAACTAGACCACAACCATGTCTTTTGGTGTAGGAAGAGATCCTCAGGGAATCTCTCGCTCACACACGAATAAAGCGTTGATGGTTCAGAGTTGGTGGCTGCATATTTATTTGTGATAAAATGGCAGGAATTAGGAAGGAGCTGTCATACACTTGCTGCTTCGTGGAGGCTAAGGAGCATTTGGTCAACACAGTCTTGACTAAGACCGTTGGGAGCTGCGGTCATAGCCTGCAGGGGGTGAGGGGTGGGTCCCTAGGAAGTCAAGACTGGCTCTTTTATTGGAGCTACATCAAGTGAGCGATTCTGGAAAACGCAAATTTCCATCCAGGGAGGATGAACTCACCAGCCCAGCCACAGCCCATCTCAGAGCAGATCGCTGCAGACCCACAATCATGTCCCACCAGTGGCTCACCTAGTAGCTCTCCGTCCCTGGGCTCAAGGTTTGCCCCGTGTCCCTTACATGGTGTCCGATAGCCCAAAGACATCTCAGGGCAGTGACTCCTCCAGGAGGATGTGGCTCGGCTGGAGATTTCCCTTGGACAGCCCAAGAGAGCAGGGCAGGAGATGGCTTTCACCCAATGCGTGCCCTCCCATCGTGAGGCTTTTATAGAAGCACATCCACAGCTGCGCATGTGTAGAGGTGATGTCTTACTTCAGTTTCCACAGTTTAGAACAAGCCAGTTACACTTAGTTGTTTCCCCATAAAGAATCTCAATTAAATGCCCCTTTCCCAATGATGAACCAGTCTGTGCTGTGAGATGGTCACCAAGAGCCTGGAAACACCAGCTAGTCCTCAGTTATAACCTTCACTACTGTGCAAAAAACCCACCAAAACCTAATATATTTATTTCATGATAATTTTCCCTCGCAATGGTCAGGACGGTTCCTTCTCTAATTTTGTTTCATTCCTTTAAACTAGCAGTTCCCATTTTTGGAAAGGAAATTACCTCCATCCATATAAAATCCTGTTAAAAACGGAGGCTGCCTCTTTCCTCCCGATCAGCTGCAGTGAGAGCGCTCAGCAGGCGGCCGGGAGAGAGACATCCAAGAGTCCCTGCTGCTTCTTAATTTCTCCTGTACTGAGGGATAAGGGGCTATTTGCATTATTTATTGGCAAATGAGGTTCCATCACTGATGGGCCCTGGAGATTGCTTACCGGATGGGAGCAGGGATGCAGAGGGAGAGATCCAGGCCAAAGGGGTTGGAAAAGAATTTTTCTCTCCTCTCACCATGCAAAAGTTGCCCTCTCTTTGAGCTGACTAGAAAAGAGTGCATGATGTGGGATGGTGGAAAGACGATTTATCCCCCCCGCAGCTCCCTGAGCTCACACAGCCCTGGGTCGCTGACCCCCAGCGGGTGGGAATCCCTTGTGCCCAAGAGGGACCCAAGCCTGGATTTTGGGCAGACGGGACTGCCAAAATCGGCTCCATCACAGGAATTTTCTCATTGCTATGAGCAACAAGAAATGAACCCGATGCAGTGGGAACCATGGCAAGGTTCCATGAGGATCAGCAACCCATGGACCAGCCCCTGCCAGGATGGACAAGACCCAACGGGAGCACCCAGGGGCTGTAGCTGTGCTCCTGGTGAGCGGGACAGGAGAGGGAAGCCGTGTCCTTGTTCCGGGCAGGACCAACAGCCCAAATGCTGTGCCAGGAGGCAGCTCCTAAATCCTCCTGGCATGGCTATTCTGCACCAGTGCCAAGAGTCCCCGGCAAACGCCACCCTGCAATGGGCTTCCTCCACGAGAGCATCCCCCATGGCCAAAGCATCCCTTCCCACATCCACGCTCACACATGCAATAAAGAAATAAACCAGGTAAAAGCTTCCAAGCGTGAATTAGAGAGGGGGAAACACGTCGGGACTGTCTACATCCAGGGAAACGTCTATCTTGGAGTGCCATCTCGTGGCTGTGGTGCCAAAACTGTACTCCTGCACACAGGGGGGAAGCAGAGAATTATCTGCCTGGTGGCAAAAGGATTCTCCAGGGCTTGCTTGGAAATTTCAGCTCAAAGGAAGAGGGAGATGCTTCTAGCTGACAAATATTTCACATGTGGCCACAAGTTCCAACTTGGTCCAGGGATAAAAAGCAGCCAGGACATCTTTCTGATAAAGCAAAGAGGTTTCTTGTCTTCTGTGTAGCTTCTTCTGTGGCAGTACAAAATTTCAAGTGGGAATTCAGCCTGCGTGCTAGAGGACATGACAGATTGGCTCATTAAGGCTTGACTCAAGAATAGTACAGTTAATAAGAGCCTTTTGTGGATTTCATTGAGCTTTGGGCCTGTATTTGGGAAGGTACTAAGCTGCAAACTGTATGGGAGAATGGGTTTTCTGGCAGGTTTATATCAAGCACCAGCTGAGTGTTGACACTGGGTATTCATAGCCTGGTTGTCCTCCTCTTTACTTTAGAATAAATCAGAAATAAGCTAATGCCTCTGACCCCGTCCTCATAGCACAAATCAGGGATCCCCCTCGGACTTGGCCTCCTGCAATGAACAGTGTAAGCCAAAGTGCTGGGGAAACTCCTGCAGAGTTTGTCCTCAGCTCACAGATCTGAAGCCTCCAGGTCTGTAAAGTCCCACGTCTCAACCCCCCCCCGCCACGATTCCCAGCTGGAGACCATCTCCCCTGGAGCAGCACAAAGCCAAGAACAAAAAGTTGAGTCCAAATAAACAATATTTTCTGCATGCCGGACTCTGAAGCATCTATTCTTTTATTTGAGAATAAAGTTTACAAGTTAATAAGAATCAGGTTGTTCATCCTTCCATACAACCAACCAACCAACCAACCAACCATCCGTCCGTCCGTCCATCCATCCATCCATCCATCCATCCATCCATCCATCCATCCCAGCACCATTTCGGTCCCTGTTTGCTAAGGGAGCAGGAGCGGTGAAGATGTGCTCATAGCTGATCAGGCTGAATATTTCCCAACCCAGAGCTTTTCACCAGGGTTCCTCGTGGTGACTTCCCAAGGAATAAACACCAAAAGTGCTTCAGCTTTGACAGGCTGGGAGTGAAGTCTGGGGAGGGGAGCGCTAAAAAAAATAAAAGAATGTAAAAAGTACAAGCTTTCTAGAGGAAAAGGAGAAAGAACCTGCTATGAAATAAAAATAGTGACGTGGCAGAGCTGCTGGAGAGAATTGAGGGGTGAATGGCGAGGAGGGGGGCATGTCTCAGGGTGCTGCTCTCCAGCTGTGCCCAGCTGTGCCTCCTCCAGCCGTCCCCACAGATGATGAGAACTTGAACACAGTGGGAAGGAGATTAAATAGCTCTCACAGCTCCTCCCCCTGTCCGGGATGACGGTTTGGGGTTTGCAAGGGATGGGGTGAGGAAGAGGATGGTGGAAGAATGGGAAGAAACAAAGGAGAGCAGGCAAAAAGGGGGATTAGTCCCAGAGGGAAAAACCTGTCCGGAAGGAGCTGTGCTGGTCATGTCCCAGATCCATCTCCCTGGGGTGCGAAAGACCTCATTGCAGAAAGACAGTCCAGAAAAAGACCCCAAAACCAAAATAACAACCCCCCAGACCAGAGCCAACACAAGCTCTGCAGCAGAGCTGGCAGGGATGCAGGATTTCTGCCACGGGGAAAATCCCAGCACGCCCAAACTCACATTTTCCATCAGACCAGGAATAAAAAAAAAAATAAATCCATCTTTCACGGCTCCTTTCTGAATGAAATTGCAAACCAGAGATGTTAGCGCGTTGCGTAATGATCGTGTTGAACCTTTAGGAGATGAGACATCAAGTGTAACAGATGTGGGATATAAAAGCGGATGTGTAGACACTGCATGAGAAACTGTGATTTTAATGTAGGCAGAAACATCAAAAAAAGCCAAGTGAAACAGTGAAGTTGGAACAAAACATTTTTGTCGGAAGAAAACCTGCTGGCATTAGAGAGAACGGCAAAATGATCTGTTGCTGGTTTCTCCCATCAAAAGTGCCGATGGAAAGTTGCATGTTTTAGAAAACCAGAAGTGCCTTTTTACAATGGGAAGCTGAGCGGTCGGGAAATGTCAGCCCTCACTGCTCTGTGCCCCATTTGCAGCAACATAAGTTGCTACGAGGTCATGGCGGCTCGTCCCCAAGGGTATTTGTACACCAGAGAACCCCTGAGTCGAGCATTTGTTGCAGGAGAAATCCCCTTTCCTCTCTCAGAGCTCAGTTTTCCATCAGAAACCCCACTGAGCCACGGTGCCCTGGACCTTTCTTGGTGGCCGTGCCACCATGACCGGTCGCCATCCCTCTCCTCCTAATCCCCCCCACAGTGGCTTGGTCCCGTCCATCACTACCCATCCTGCTGTGCCAACAAAATTAATCAGGCAGGCAGACCAGGGAACACATCCAGCTAAAAATACAACTTCTAATTTTTTTTTGCTAGCTTATTTTTCAGTCCCAGATCTGGGAATTGTTGAGACCCCCAGATCTTGAGTGGGGATGGGGAGGAATTACTTTAAACGGATTAAGAAAAGCAGGGAGCTGGACCCATCTTCATCCCTGGACAGCTGGGTGCCACCGAGCAAAACATCTCGTGTCATTTTGCCCTTTTTTCCCCCTCCGGTAAATGGGGGAAATCTCTGTATATGGGAAACTCCGTTCTGACGCCATGGACAAAGAAGCTAAATGTCAAGCAGATGAGGATCAAATAATAAAAAACAGACTGATGGGCAGGGAAGAGAGATAAGAAAGATGGTATTTATTTGAACAGCCACAGGAAATCAGAGATTGAAAAATGTCTAGAAAAAAAAAAAGCAGCAGCACATTTGGTTTAAAAAAAAAATCAGAGCGTGCAGATGTTTTATACCTTATCCAGCCAATCCCACCTGGCAGTGCCTAGTCCTGTCATGGCCTCGACCATCATTTTTTGGCCTTGTCTCGAGGGTAACCCCCATTGGTCTTATTGAGCGACTCCATACTGCCATTTCGCGTCACCACGCTGGTGAGTATTCGCTCCACCTCCCCGGGCAGAATTTGCTTCTCTTCGTTCTCTGTCTCCCTGTGGTAGAAATAGTTGAAGTTCGAGACGATGACAGGGACGGGCAGAGCAATGGTTAATACCCCTGCAATGGCGCACAGAGTCCCCACGATCTTCCCACCCAAGGTGGTGGGACACATGTCTCCGTAGCCAACAGTCGTCATCGTGACCACGGCCCACCAGAAGCCGTCGGGGATGCTGGAGAAATGGGACTGCGGCTCATCCACTTCTGCAAAATAGACGGCGCTGGAGAAGAGGATGACGCCGATGAAGAGGAAGAAGATGAGCAAGCCCAGCTCCCGCATGCTGGCCTTGAGGGTCTGCCCCAGGATCTGCAGCCCCTTGGAGTGCCGGGAGAGCTTGAAGATGCGGAAGACCCTGACCAGCCGGATGATCCGCAGGATGGCCAAGGACATGTTCTGCTGCCCGTTGAGTTCGCTCTGCTGGATTAGCTCGGTGGTGAGCGTCACAAAGTAGGGTATGATGGACACAATGTCGATAATGTTCATGATGTTCCTGAAGAACTCGGTCTTGCTCGGGCACACGATGAACCGGACAAACAGCTCGAAGGAGAACCAGATGATGCAGGCTGTCTCTATGACGAAGAAAGGGTCCGTGAAGGTGCTGTGGGCCAGCAAGGTGTCTGTCAGATTCTTAGAAAGCTCCTGGGCGGACTGAAACTCCCTTTCCTCCCTGAACTCCGGCAGGGTCTCCATGCAGAAGATGATGATAGAGATGACAATGACCAGGACGGAGACCAAAGCTACACCCCTGGCTGCACTGGAGCTTTCGGGGTACTCGAAGAGCAGCCAGAATTGCCTATGAAAGTCATTGGTTGGTAAGAGGGTCTCAGGGTCCTTGATGAACCCTTCATCCTCCCTGAACTGGTCCATGGCTTCATCACCCAGCTCATAGAAGGTGATTTCATCAGCAAAGACATCGATGGGGACGTTGGCCGGGCGACGTATTTTCCCACCGGACTGGTAATAGTACAGGATCCCATCAAAACTGGGCCTGTTCCTATCGAAGAAATATTCATTCCTCATGGAGTCGAAGTAACGCATCCTCTTTTCTGGGTCCCCAAGCAAGGTCTCAGGAAACTGGTTGAGGGTCTTGAGCCGCGTCTCAAACCTCAGCCCAGCGATGTTGATGATGACTCGTTGGTCCCCCTCATCCATGCCCACCCTCTCCCCCACCAGGTGCTCACTGAACTCGGCAGAAAACCTGGAGAAAATGGTCTCATTGTTGGCGTTTTCGCTGTTGATGAGGATTCTCAAGTTGGAGAGGAGGTTGGCGCAGCTGGGATGGCCTTTCCGCGACTGGCCGGCGGGGCTTAGGTCATTTGAATAACAGGGATCCTCCACGATCTGGTCGGCGTTGTCAAAACTGACTAGTGCCACCTCCATCTCCTTCCAACTGGACACGTCCATCATACACTAATCAGATTAGCAGCATAAATCCCCGGGTCGGATGCCGGCAGCTTGTGTCTTTCCCACGCTATGAGGATCTGCAAGTGAACGGACAGGGAGAGAGAGCTCAATTGTGCATACGTATCGCTTGGCTCGACTGAAAAGAATAAAACAAACCCGAGGTCAGAAAACCCTGTATTTGTTTAATGCAAACATTAATTTCACTGACTGGCAAAAGCCTTATACTTCCAGCAAGTTGTTCATCTCCGGATCCTGCAAGCCCTTTTGGCATGGCTTAATTATCATCATTAAACCTCCCAATACCATTTACAGCACCCAAGGATAAAAGGGTCAGGCAGCAGCAGAGGATGGGGGCGAACCCAGGTGTCCCACCCAGCCTTTCCCCAGCAATCCCAGCCCTGTGCAGCGAGGGGTCATTTCAGACATTTCTAGGTGCGGGCCCAGAGTTTGGAGCAGGATTTGGAGGTATCAAACATGGCTGTCCTGGTTAGCAGCAGCCCTTGCTCCAGCTGGGAGAGGCATTGGGCCAAAGCCCAGGAGGTCCTGGGCAAGTTGCAGCTGGGTCAACCGGCATTCAGAAAGCAATTCCTAAACTAGGGGCCACACTGGGATTTGGGGAGTGCAGTCCATGAGGAAGGCAGGTCAGGAGGAGAAGGATATGTCCACCAGCCTTGGAGAACCCCTTTGCTCTGCGTGAAAAGGGGTACGAACTGGGACCCCCTGTCTTGATCCAGACTTTGAGGTGGGCAGTGGGCAAGGTGATGTCCTCCAGAGCTCTCCTAGGCCTTCTTCATGGTAGACCTGATATTCCCAGCCATAGGAAGAAGACGAGGACTAAACACTCAGGTCACTTGGAGAGCGTCTTTCAGGCCATGGGTGGATTTTTTCCCAGACCGACTCTGTCAGGCATTCAGCAAGGGACACCATGTCCCCAAAAAACTCCTGGGTGCACGTCTCCCCAACACGCCGCTGCTGTTGTACTGAACTCGGAGGCAAAGACAAAGAGGAGCCCAGGGACCAGGCCAAGTTACAGAGCTGGGAAATTACCTGTCCTGCCTCAGGGAGAAGCATGAACAGAAATTAGAGGTTAACAGGCAATGTTTCTATGAAGATTTGCCCAAAAATGCACTTTCCAAGTAAATTCAACCCCCCTACAGATTTCCCCTCCACAGGTACCTTTTCCAGACATGAGAAATCACAGGACACATAGAGCTGCTCAGTGTGACCGCTAACCACCAAGGGCACGCTGGTTTTCTTACCCAGCGAAGTTCAGAGAGAGGGAGTGAAAAAACCCAAATGCCCTCGGCTGCTAAGAATAGCAACGCAATTTAGGCCACGTCTGCACAGAGCAGCAGCGGTGCTGGGGCCAGTCCCGCGATGAGGATGCTCCCCACCGCGGGCTTTGCTTCCTGGAGCCAGGTGCTGGGAAGGGACCCATCCTGTCCATGGGGACCGAGCTGCACTCGGTGTCTCAACCTCCAGATGACTGAATGTCATCTGGAGCTCTGAAGTTTTTCCTTCCCCTTTCCCCAGAAGCGGACTCATCCGTCCATGCTGATGCACTGCTGGTGAAGTTGGGTAGGAGACACTAGAAACCCAAATCCGTTGCAGAAGTCGATGTTAACATCCTGGCTTGCTGCAAATCCTCCCTCTTCTGCTCTCAGCATTACGACCCCAAAAGTAAAACTTCATACAGGAGCCAGCATCCATAAACCAGACGAGGGCACAACCTTGCTCTTTCCTCAGCAGAGTCATGACATTCTGGATTTGGGGGGACAAATCCCACCATTTATCATAAGCTACTTAAAGATCATGTTTCTTTGCTTAAAAAAAAGGCATGGAGCATGGTTGTTGTTAGGCATCCATCTCTGTAGAGCTGCTTCTGGCTGCTTTTGTGCCAATTTTCCCACTTGGGGACATGTAGAGAGGAGTATTTGGAGCAACGGGGCAGAAATGATGCCTGGAGGAAGCAGCAGCAGCTCGGTTTTGCCCCCCCAAAGCAACTTGCTGCAAAGCTGAGGAGCCCCAATGACTCCAAACCCAAGTCCTCCAGCCCCAGCGATGGACGTGTATCCTGCTCAGCCATGCCCAAGGCGCAGCGGCTCTCCGTGGGGCCGGATTCAGCTCAGGCTTGACGTTTCGCTGGCTCTGTTGAAAAGCTGTTGCGGGCAGAGCAAGATGTCACATCGGAGCAACGGGGGTGCAGAAAGCACAACACAACCTCTGTGGGGAGACGGCAACCGAGAGCTGCAGAAAACCCACGCTTCAGTGCCCATGTAGCATGAGGAGGCAGGCAAAGGGATACTGCGACAAGCCCAGCCCAAACAAAGCTCTTTTGAATCTTTCAAGGGAAAAAAAAGCATTAAAGAAAAAAAGGAAAAGCAGCACATATCTTTCCCTTTTTGTGTTCTTATTTTTTCTTAATACAAACCACCAGAGATTATTTTTAAATCAGAAAAAAATAAAGAAAATCAGTTTGAATCAGGAGAGCGGGAGTGTTTAGTGTTCAGCTGGATGGGTGAGCTGACCTGACCACACGCCCCATCACACCTCGGTCCCGGTGGGAGAGCCCAGAGGAGACCACGTGCCCGGGAGCCTCTCTTGACAGTGGAGCAAAGTTAGAGCAGCTAAAAGCTGATGGTGAAATTGCATCTTAAGTCAGCGCCGTGAGATGATCTTGGTATTTTAAGCATTAAGTTGTGCTTAACTCTTAATACTGCACGCTGGCACTGCGGGCAAGACAATTCCCCAGCCCTTGCCTGGTAGGACAGCTTCAACCTGAGACTTTGGGTCATAGAAGAAACCGTGATATCTTGAAACCTGGCTTTGCTCTGGAGCCTCCATGCACATCAGACTGAGCCCCCCCAGCATCATCCCTCATGGGGAAACTGAGGCACAGAGCTGTGAAGGGACAATTTGCATGTCATGGTCATGATTGAGAGTGGAAAGTTCTGTTCATCCTCCCCAGTGGGACACGGAAAGGAGCTTTTTAGCGCCGTCAAGCCCTCAGGGCAGCTGCCCAAGGGATGCAGGGCTCTGACTTTCCATTTCTTGCCTTCAAAGCCCCAAAACATGCTGACGTCTGTCTGTCCCCGTCACCAGAGATAGGTGCCCCACCTGTCCCCAAGCCCCCAGACCACCCCATCTGTCTCATTTTTAATTTAGGCTAAGATTAATGGTGCTGCCCGAAGCCTCAAAGCATCCTCCCAAAGCGGGAAGGGAGCCGCTCGCTTTGCAATGCGCGTTCCGGGCTCCAGTGGAGGCTTGAACTAGAAAGTTGCCTCATTTTTTCCTCCTAAATCACCTAACATCTGCTTCTCAGAATCTGATTAACTAATACCCTTCAGACGAAATCCCTGGCTGGGGAAAATAATAAAAAAAAAAGCAAGCGAGGGAGAGAGACGCCGAAAGAGAAAGGTCATTTTGAGGGAGAGAGTTTGTGTTTTGCCCGTCACACTCCAGTAAACCGGGGCCGTGGTTTCCACCAGCCCCTCTGCAACCATCGAGACCTCCCCCTCTGCAATTCCCTTCTGCTTCCCACCCGTCGTCCTTTCATCCCCAGCAACCCCTCGCACTCCTGGGGCAAACAATGGCTGTTTCCAAGGTTTTTCCAGAAAATTGGAGATGCTGAGCCTCTCTCTGCCCCCCCATCCCCTCCCCACCACCCCTGTGCTGGGATGAGAAAGGAGGTGATTCCTCCCGTAGCCCCCCCACACCGTCACCTATGGGGACTTACCTGCACAGGGCATGGAAGTACCAACGCTCTCTGCATCTGGGAAGAGAGTTATTAAACACACATAGGGATGTGAAAGTGGAGGGGAAAAAAAAAGCCCAGCCGTACCCTTGAAAGGTCCCTTTGGGATAACGCAGGCAATGTCATTTAAAAGGCTCTTCGCTATTTAGTTCACTGTATAATTGGCAGCCCAGCGTGCCGGGGATGGGCTTTGGCAGGCACGGTGGTAGGATCCAGCGCTGTTCGGAGCCTCGGCCCCGCCATCGCCCCGGGAGCCCTAAAACGAGCTGGGGATCCATAGGGAAAAGGGGCTGGTGGGGTGCAGGGGACACCCTGTCCCCATGCCCCGCTTGCCTGGGGAGGGGGGACCTGGCCACCCACCTCCGCCCCCACCCGCTTGTCGGCGAGGGAGACAGGGGAGGACGTGCCCTTCTGGCGGATGCCACCTTTAATCCCCAATAATGCTCCGGATGGTCCAGCGGGGACAAGCCTTGTCCGTGACGTGGCGAGGTCTGAGCTGGTCCCCGGGAGAGGGGCGGAGAGGGGGAACGGGGACCCACACACCACTAAGACCGGCAGAGAGATTTACAGCAGGTGATAGGGCTCTTTTTATCATTAATATATAATAAGGATATTAAAAAGGGGAGGGGAGGGGAAAGCCCAAGGGTTGGCGCATCCCCCATTGCCCACCTACCTCTTGCCTGTGGCCGTGGATACAGCGGGCTCCTTTCCAGGAGGGGACGGCCACGGTGCCACCGCCACGTGGGACATCTCCGTCCCCCCTCGGGGTGGCTGGGATGGGTTGCAGCAGCAGGTATGGCCGGCATAGCCCCGTGGAGGGCATTGGCGGGGGATGAGGGAGAGAGGGGACGTGCCCCTTGCTCACGCCTGGCTGCCGGCCGGCCTCTGGCTCGGACCCCAGTGCCACCAGGCTTATAGCCTCTGGTAATAAATAAATAAGTGCCCCGGGTGATGGGACCAGGCAGGTTGGCACGATTCACTGAAATAACTGGGATTTAGATTTTTATTTTTTTTCTTTCCCCATTTTTTCTTTCTTTCCTTTCCAGAGCTTGCTACGCTCACAGGCATCCTTGCCGTGGGTGCTCCAGGGTAGTTTCATCCCTGTCGGGTGGCCTTACACAGGGCTGGGTCCCACCTCCACCTTCACCCAGGTTACCTCCCCACCCTCCTCCTCCTCAATCTCCTCCCAGGCCTCCGCATTTGGGGAAAGCAGAGGAGGGGGTGGCACATTTCTACCCGCGTGCTTCAGCCTGAATTCCTCCACGGTGACGCTCCTTTGCTCTTGAGGGACCCAGTCACCTTGATTTCCCTCCCTCCAGCATCCTTTTCTGTCCTCTGAGCTATTTCTCTCCCCCCACGATGTTAATGAGCACATTAAACTGCCCCATCCCGGAGGAGAGCCCGGGACCCACTGGCTTGGAGCATCTTACACTCATCTCCAGCCATCTGCGATGGAAACAGGACAAACCATTATCCAGACCTTTGATCAGGCCCTTCAGGGTTGGGTTATCATTTTATATACCCCCTTCTGCACACCTATAGACTATGGTGCTTATATTTACCCACCCCGGTGAGGCAGCTGGAGATCTACTAACAAAAAGGCATTAAATTGTCATTCCTGGCACCTAAATTCAGCCTCAGCCTGTGCCCATCTCCCCTCCAAACCCAGCTCCAGGAGGGCTTTGACCACAGGGTGATGGTGTTTGTGGGCAAAACCTGACCTCTTTTGAGTTTTTTTCCCCCCCAAATCCCCCTGGTGCTAACCAGGGTCACATCCTGCACCTGGGCAAAGAGTCCATCTGTGGCAGAGGGAAACCTGCAGCCTGAAAACCATCCACGCGAACCGATGATCTGGCTTGTGCTGGGGCTGAGAAGTCAGCTCTAGCAAAAACCTGCTGTTAATAGGAACGTCTCCGAAATCAAAGCAGGGTTATGGTCCAGGGGAGACGGGTACGGGGGGAGATGCTCGGAATGACATCATTGCCTCTGAGAAACAGGACGGTTACACAACTTACTCATCTCCGGAGATTTCGGCTGCACCCTGGATACCTTTGGGACAGTTCTGCCTTTGCATTCAACCAAGGTGACTTTAAACATGCTTTTGGCCCTAAGGATTTAAATACCCCCCCAAGCCGGGCTGCCCCGGGCACCCCGTCCTCCTCCTGCGCTTCTTTCCCTCTAATCCTCTGCTCTGTGCTCCTGGGATCACCAGCTCTGCCAGGATTTATCCCACGGACAAATTTGGGATCCCAAGGATGTCCTGCACCCGGGATGGACAGGCATCCAGTAAGCGCTGGTACGGGATCGCTGCCCAGCAGCTCCGCATGCACAGCTCGGCCGTGGGAGGGGAGATAAAACACACCCCGCAGCCTGCCCCGCTGCAAAGAGAGATTAGTTGGTGAAGGAATTTGGTTTTTTTGCAGCAGGTCCCTGAATTACCGCTTGGACCCGTGTTTGGACAGAGAGCTTAATTTTCCCTGTGGGGAACGGGGCAGAGGACTGACCAGCTCATCACACCCGTTTCCCCTGTGGTCTGACACGGGATGAGCTGGAGCAGGGTGGGAACAAGGAGGAGAAGGTCCTGCGGACCCCGTTGCCGCTCCCGTGCAATGAGGCAATGGCACTTAATTGGATTTTCCCCCTATTTCTCAAGCAAAACGATGCCCGCAGAGGCTTCCGCAAAGCAGCGCGTCTGGCTCTGCTCCGCGCCAGGCACGCGCCTCAGTCCACAGAGCAATTTACTGCAGTAATGAGCCCCTGCTAATTTTCCTCTTTCTTAGCAGAACTAATTAGCTGGGGTTCGGCGCTACTATTTCAGCTACACGGCTCTTGGATGGAGCTGGGTTGGCTCCACGGCACCTCTGTGGTGGGTTGGAACGCTGAGGTGAAGTTTTCTTATTTCCCAGAACTGCATGAAGTGCCCTTAAATTAGCAACACCCCCCCACCCCACCCCCCCGCATTAGGGAGGGCTGGATTTTGGGGGACACACGAGGGTTGCAATACGCAAAAGCACAACCTAAACCCATCAACCCCCTCCATTTAGGGCTGGGTTTATGGATCAGCTCCAGCCAGACGGGCTGCCCCGGCACTGAGGATAATGAAACGAGGGATGGTGATAATTAAGAGAGTATTTGAGCTCAGGATCAGGCATGGAGCATCCTTGGAGGCTTAGTGAGGTGGACGGGGCATCTGCCACTGCTGGGAGCAGGGCAAAAACTGTCCCTGGAAGAAAAAACAAGGAGCTTCTGGGTTTGCTGCCAGGGAAGATCCTGCAAAAGTTTGCAGCTTATCTCCCTCCTCGGGAGAGAATTTTGCAAATTGAGCTCTTTAAATTCAAGGCAAATGTGTGCAGCTGGGAGGGAATAAGCAGGAGGGGAGACGGTGGTAGTTTATGAATGACAAAAAAATACGAAAGAATAATTCAAACCTTCGAGGGGATGATAGGGGTCTGGCAAAAGCTGCCTCCACTTTCAAGTCCTCGGTGCGGGAACAGCTGGGGAATGGAAAAGGGGCCAAAATATGGTGAAAGAACACCGTGGCTCAGAGCGAGCCCAGGGTTTCTCCTGCCCCACGGCACCAAAGGAGCCCAGAGCTCAGGAGCAGCCAGGTCTGAGACCCCTATACGAGACCTTTGCTTTTAAAAGGAGAGGTTGAAGTGTGTCTTAGGCAAGTGGGGGGCAGGATGAGCCCCAGCATTTAAACCCATAAATCGCATCAGCAAAGAAATGATCAGCCTGAACCAGCGGCCACTGACTCCTACTCCTCCATCTCCGTGCCTCAGTTTCCCCAGAGGTGGTGATGTGCTATACAGCCAAGCAGGAGCCCTGCGGGAAAAGATGCACAGGAGGAAGATCCCAAACTGGATTCCTGGTGTTGGGACAGAGGGGTCCCTCGCTGCTGACCCCTGCGGCAGGCAAGAGAATCGTGCCCAGCCGGACCCCTTTAATCCTCCCCAGTTTGCATACCTCATTCTGATTTTTCCACCCATATTTTTTTTTATATTAAAAAAAAAAAATCAGATTAACAGAGAGCCCAGTACATACAGTACATGCCATGAGACAGATGAAACCTTTCTGATACCCAGCCATAGAGTCCAAAATTAATCAGCTATGGATTAACCGGGTCAGGATGTAATTTAATAACAAGTGAGGGCGAGTCCCTGCTAGGAGGGAGCCGACGTGGCCCCGCACCGGGTGCCCCATAAAAGCTGCTGCAGAGCAGCGCAGGTAGCAGGAAAAGCCAGATGGGGCGAAATGAGCTCTGCGGCGGCGCAGGCTGCTCGCCGAAGGGAGCTGGCGGTAGCCTGGGTCCGGGCCAGGCTTTGCTGCAGCTGAGCCCTCCTCACCTTCCCTGTGCTCGGAGTCGGGGGTTTTAGCCTGAGTCAGGAAAAGATTTAAATGGGGTTTTGACTATGAGGGTGCTGTGGTGGCTTTTGGGGATGCTGAATGGGCTTTTTGGAGGCTGGTGGTCTGCTCTCTGCTGGGATTTGCAAAGCGGTTGCCGCTGCAAAGTGTTTGACGTGCTTTAGGAAGTGGCTGAGGGATGGGCAGACGGACACAAAGCACTTTTAAAGTGCTTTGATTAGCGTGCACCAGAAGAGATGCAAGAAAGTGCAGGTGCATGGAGTGACCCCTTTCCCCAAGCACCCCGGCTCCGTCAGGGCGCCTGGATGGGGATGGGGGGGAGGCAGCCATCCTCCCCGCTTACCGCAGCTGTAACATGATAAAGACAATTTGATCCCGAATCAACGGGAAACTTTCCCTGTCTGTCTGAAAGTGCCTCTGGGACAGAGGCAGAGCCCCCCGGCCCCGACCCAGCGTCCAGAGCTCAGTGCTGTTACCTCAGTCTGCTCCTAGGGACAAATAAATGACTTTGTCCCCCCCAAAAAAAATCCGCACTGGCAGCAAACCCTGCTAGGAGGTTGTTGGCCAGAGCCAAAAATGGATATATAGTACAAATGGAAAGCAATAGGAAGCCGCTAATCGGGTTAGACGGATACCTGCATTGATCCTGATTTTTGCAACAACAGCAGCTAAAAAGAGCCGGTGGCAGGGTTTAGGGTCCCAGTGCAGCATCAGGTGCTGAGCCAGAGCCACTGCAGAGATCAGGCAGCTCTCCCAAGCACAGCACAGCAGCCCATGACCCCACAGTCCCATCCAGGTGAGGACATTATAATTTGGACCCGGCAGCAAAAAGTAATTAAGACTTAAAGTGACCGAGATGATGCCAGCGGGACCCTCTGGCTCCCGGCAAAGCTGCGGATACTCACACCGCACACCCGGCGACTGGGAACGCTTTGCCCTCCCTTTTCCTCCACGGGCAAACTAAACTTCTCCTCTGGTCACCATCACCCAGAAAATACCCAACAAAAAAGGAGTGCAGCACCCAACTGCCCCCAAACCTACCCGCCGAACCCTCCTCTCCTCCGCCCCCAACTTCACCTCACCGCAAAGGCTGCTGCAAAGGAGGGAGTAACAAACCTGGCTTGTGCATCCTCCTCATCCTCCCCCAGCGCATGGGGCGCCCGGTCCCCTTGCCTCCATCCTCCTCCTCCTTCAGCTCCGCTGGCCAGGGGCTGCCCGGCGGTGCTGCCCCTTTGCCTCTCGCGGGCGCATGGCCGCGGCAGCACGGGGATGCTCGTACGTCTCCTGCGCTGGGCGGAAAGGCGATGCCAGTACCCACGTGAGCCCGGTGGGACTCCTTGCCCTCGTTCTCCTTGTGCCTGAAATGGGTTTTTGCTCCTTCGCTGGGTCCTGCCTGCCAGCAGCAGTGGCATCCAGGGCCCTCACTCACCACCTTCACGTCCACAGACGCGTGCACGGCCTTTGCTTTCCAAGCGAGGGTGAGGAAGGAGCAGCCCGGAGCGGAGGAAGAGGAGGTGATGCTCAGATGTAGCCCTTTCTGTCCCCCCCGCACAGGGCTGCTCGCTGGGAGGCTCTGCCACGTTCAGCTGGGACGGTGCCGGTTTCACAGGGACCCCATTCATTTGCACCCGCTTGAAAGGAAGGAGAAGCCAGAGAATCGGGACCCTCCGGTGCTCCCACCGCTGGCGTGGCTGCCTGCTGAGGTACCAGCCGGGTGGAGGCATCCAGGGGTCCTCCGGCCGGGTGTCCCCTCGGCCGGACACTTCCTCGGCTGCTGGCAACATCTGGGCCTGACTTTGCTCCAGTGTATGGAAAAATCCTCCGTTCCCGGGAGCCTGCGATTGCCGTTAGGGGAGCTCCCAAACTGCCGAAGCTTTGGGAGCAGGAACTGCACCCTGGGTGCTTTTTCCATCTCATTTTTATATAGCCAGGGGTGCCTGTTCCCCCAAGAGCCTCTGCAAGGTGGTCACACCTTGCCCCTACAAGAGTCCTGGACATGCCCCGGACACAGCCAAGAGCAGCCCCAGGCAGGTGCAGAGCAGAGGTTGCTGGATTCGGCCATAACCACTCAGTTAGTCCAGAGAGCCACTGGGGCTGTGAGCATCACCCATTGCCTTCAGTGAGGGCATCTGAGCTGCCGTTTCAAGCCCCTGCCTGCTTTGCCAGCAGGGTTTGATGAAACTGCAGCTATTTCCCCTTTTCATTTCTCCCCCCAGCCCCTGCAGAGAGCATTGCCTTCCTTCCCTGCCCCGAAACTTCACAAGCAAAGGCAAAAATGAGAAGGTCCCCCCTGGAAGGGGACCCAGCACACAGGAATGGGGCGAGTACCAGCCAGGGCATTTCCCGACTGACCTCCAAAAGCCGCCCCCAGCCCTCGCCTGCGTCCTGAATCTTCCTGCCAGCAGCTTGGGATGCTGAGCCTTTCCCTCAAGCTTCGTTCCAGCCTGTGTAATTGGGGCAGGTTTCCACGCTGTGCCATTGAATTGGGAAAGGCAAATATCAAGATCAGCCTGCGCTGAGCCCTTTCAGCAGCATCCCGGCAGCGGGGCGTGCAAAGTCGGGGTCTCCCAGAGGTGCCGCTCAAAAAAAACCCCCAAGGAAATAAAAAGAAATAAAACCAACCATCTTTTCACATCCTGGAAAATCAGACCTGGAAAACCTCCCCCCAGCTGTGGGGAAAAGGAGATCTCAAAGCTCAGAGACAGCAAAAAGCTGCCCCTTGGGGTCATCTTCCCCCAACAGCCGTGGGCTCCTTGTGCAAACTTGGAGCTGGTTTTGCCTCGGAGCAATTTCCCGATCTCCTTCCCGTGACCTTTGAAAATGGATACAGCCGAGCCCCACAGCAGCCGAGCCCGGAGGGGTGCCCAGCCACCCCGGGACAGGGTGCCCTGATCCCCCCTCCTCACCCAGGGCAGCACTTCAGCGATCATGGCAAAGCCATGGTTTTCCCAACTGCATGCCATGAGCTGAATTTCATCTTGGGATGCAACGGGAAATCATTCACGGGGGCACAGACACATGATCTCAGCTGTAAAAGCTGCAGTTTTAAGCCACTTTGGGGTTGGGGGAGATGCAAAGGGAACGGCTCAACTGAGGAAGCCAGATTGTATTGTTCTGGGAATCAGCAACACAATCATTTTTTCCCCATTAAAAATTAGGCTTTATCGGGTTGAGGCTTTGCTTGTATGGAAATTTCTACAATCTCTACAGGGATGGCCTCCCCCTGAGGCCGTGCAACTCATCACGCATCAAACATGAAACAACCCTGAAGGTTCTTCTGAAGTAACTCTGGGTTGATACTTGCTTGAACCTGAACCCAATACTAACCAAGGGAAGTCTCTTTGGCCCCTTCCGAGTCCTTCCACCCAACCTGTACCCCCAGTGCCTGGTTTTCTATGGGCTTTTTCATTAGTGCTTGGAGGATGGAAGCGTTTGTTAGTGCGAGAGCCGCAGCGGGCATTGAGGCAGTGCCAGGACCAGCTCTGTCTGCACTCCCCCACCAACCCACAAGACCAGGGAAGACAACGTAAACCGGTCTCTCTGAAAATCATATGTTGTTCTTCACCACTAAATGCAAACTGTACTGAATCCACTGGAACCAGAAGCGGTTTTGACTGAATATTCCCATTAACCCTCCCCACACCCTGCTCTGCACCACTGGGATAAGCGTTGCGCAGCTTCGTGCAGTGGGGATTCCCACGCTCAGTCCGCTGGGATCACCTAAAACATCCCTTTTATTTCCAGGAGAGACCAAGCCAACCTAAGAAGAAAGATCCCATTAACTATTATTATTGCAGCCTGAATCTGATGTCGCCCGCTTCTGCATCTCACCCCCTCCCCATTTAATTCATCCCAATAGAACGGACGCTCCTGCTGCTGTTTCAGGTTTTAAGTGACTACTTGGCAGCCATAGATTTCAGCCTGTCAGAAATACTGATGAATTATTTCAGTATTATTATTCCAGGTCCTTATGGTTTAATGTGAGCAGGCTGAAGGCAACTAATATTTCCTCGCCTGTGTTTCAATGTCTTCAATGTTTCTTGCATATGCTCCAATAAAGCAGATTGCAACGGCTGATGATTTTCTAATGGAAGACTTGCAAAGCATTCAAACCCATTAAAAAGATCACAGCCAAGAGTAACTACTTTATTTAAGTCTTGGAAGAGAAACAAAGGCTGTAAATGCTCAAAGCACAGAGCGTATCTGTCTGGGTTCAGGCACAAACCCAAGAGCATCCAAAAATCCTGTATCAGCACAACCTGGTACAAAACCATGAGCCAAGCACCATTTTAGCTGGAGATAAATGGAAACCTTTTCAACCAGGTGATTCTTCCACATCTTAGCAATAATAAAGTAAAATAAAAGGAGTGGCTTAATATAGGCGGGAACTTTCCGTGGGTGTTGGGCCCAGTTACATTTCCATTATATCCTCAATGCCGTACAGACTTTTATAAGCACAGTGAATAAAATTAAAACCAGTCACTCACCTGCAGCCCCGTTCAGCCAGCCTAAATTACAGCCCTTCCTCAAGCAATAAGAGTGTCTTGGGTGGTTATGGATGTGGCCGGTGCCTGCGCGTCTCTGACACACAGGTAAGGATTAGAAAGAGTTTGTCTCAGGAAAGACTCAGATTCGGAAATCCTATACCCTCATGAAACCCTACCTCGTCTTGCTGTCCTTGGCTTTAAAGGAAACACGGGGAAGAAACGTGGTGCTGCAAACACGGCTGTGGTGCATCTTCACACGCGGGGGTAACAACTGCCCCAAACAAACCCAAACTCTTCGGCGACCAGCTCCAAGAGAGGGGCTGTACCCCCAAAAGCTCAGCTCTTGAGCTGAACCCCCCCAAACGATAGCTTCATTACTTGGGAGCAGATTTGTCCCCATCATTGCTCCATGGGCAACGTACACATGGGGTGAGGGATTCCCCTTGACATTAAGAACTTCCCACCTGGCAGCAGCACCTGTTCTAAGAAGCAACATTCACATTTTAAGACTAAAAGGCACCAAAGAGTCCAGCAGCTCTTACCTGTCCAGATGTGGGCTATAGTCCAGTCTCTTGGTCCCACCAAGGCGCATTGCTGCCTCAACGGGAGCTGCAAGGCTTCGGGCTTGGGTCCTGGC
>NW_008824192.1:258590-282896 GCF_000699105.1 Pygoscelis adeliae
CCTGTGCAATGCCTAAGGGACACAAGGCCAATACTTTGGGAGCCAGTTAACTTGTGGCACTTCCATGTCCCAGGGAGGCCCTGGGAGCCTTTCAAGGGGTTTGCCAGTAGCCACTGAGCATCCCACACTGTGGGCAAACTCAAAAAGCAGCCCTGCGTTCAGCTCTGAACAGCAGCATCAGGCAGCGCCAGGGAAGAGGTGATGTACCCCAAGGTCGCAGAAGGATCTTCCCATTAGCAAAGACCCACCTCGTTCCCTCAGCCACCAAGAACCAGCTGTAGGAGACTTTGGCTGCTCTGATGGGTCCTTCCAAGCCTATGGTATGGTGTCCTGGTCATCTTTATCCCAAGGATACATGGGATGGGTTAAGCCTATCTACCTTCTGCTTGGTGAGGAGGATGGGAGGAAGGTACATGCTGGAGGCTGCAGGGTAGCCATGAGTTTGTTGACCAGGGTGGATGGGTCTTCTCCACCTCTCCTTGCTACGTTGAGCTGATCTGCGTCTTGATATCAGGTACCACGTCCAATCCTGCAGTAATCATCAACAGCAGGTGGTGGAAGGAAGGGTCCATGGCTTGCCCAAGTCATCAGCTTGGCCATTTCACTTTAACCCAACTCACAAGGAAGCCCCAAAGACTTACCCTTTAAGCACCACCCAAAGCCATGCATGCCCAGTATCCCTAGGAGATGGCACTGCCTCATGGGTATTTCCTGGAGGTTACTGTGACACCGCAGTAATGGGGAATCTCATTAATTGCTCGTTCAGCTGAATGGTGGTAACGAAGGCACAGGACATATCAAGAATCATGTTAGCATGGCAAGTGGCACAGGAACACCCAGAAAGGGTGATGCTCCGCAGAAAGGCCTGAAGTTGTTACAAGGACGTCAGGAGACTTGATACAAAAGGCCGGCTTATTAATAGCTAATGGGCAAATAAATTATGTACCCACTTGGGTGGATTGTGTTTCTCCCTCCTCGCTGCACCCTGCCGTCTCCACCACCTCCTTTCTCCCTGGTTTCCGTCCCACTTGGTTCTTTCTTCTCCTTTATTTTCCTGCTTTGTGGGACTTACGTGTGTTTTGCTCATCAGTGAAAGCTTCGAAGCTGTAGTGCTCAATCCAGTCTCCCCCCAGGGTCTCGGCTGCCCACATCCATCCAGAGCAGGACAGGGGACCACTGGCCACCCCGAGCCCTCTCCGAGGAGCGTCAGACACCTCCCCCATCACACCAGGGCTGCTCCCGTTCCCAGAGACCCGTCGATGCCCTGGAAACACTGAACCTGAAAGAGAAGCTCCAGGCAGCAAAACAAAAGCTTCTCATGGTGGCTTCCTCTGGGCCGCTTTGCAGGATGCGACCTGCCCTGCCTGCCATCTGCCCGGCCCCAGCAGGAGCAGCCCGAGCTGCTGGTGGAAGAGGCAGCCGGCGCGGCGCCAGCCACGCTCCAGCGGGTCCCTGGCAGGCAGAGAGGGAAGGGGAAGGCTGGGCAAACGGCATGGGGGCAGGAAAAGGGGGGTTGCTCCATGCGTTTGGGAGTTGGGGTCCCCAGCACCCCAAAAAACCCGGACCAGGAGAAGGGAAAGCTGAGACTTAGTAAAAGGAGGTTTGGGGATCTCCCTGTTCCCTGCACAGCTCGGTCGCCGGCCCCAGCTCTGCAAAGCCCAGGGCGGGCACGGATCTGCCTTGTCAGTGCATCCCCGGCTGGGATAACGCGGCAGCGGGTCTGAGCAGCCCGCGTGGGTTGCGGGCAGGCCAGGGCTGCCACCCCCTCCTGTTTCAACAGGGGCAGCCGTTTCCCCTCTCGCCTTCCCGAGCCCCGTTTCCATTCTGGTTTGTGGGCAGCACTCTGGTATCTGCCTGATGCTGCAGCCGGTGGGGTCCTTCCCATCAGATGCTTCCTTCCCGAGCTCCAAATGCTGTTAGCAAGCCTATATGCCACATTTTTAGAGGAGGCCACAATCTGCTGGAGCCCATCTGCTGGCACAGCATGCTCAGCCTGCTCTGAACCTGCGTGGGGCACAGCAGTGTGTTTCATTAAGCATCTTGGAGCCTACCACGCCACCCCTGGCTCCTGTCGGCAAGAGGAGCACAGAAAAAAAGGGATGTTCATCCAGGTTAACCCTCTGCCGTTGCTTTGAGTTGGGGATCTCAGGCAGGTCTGCAGTACAACCCCATCCCCAACACACAGAGGAGGTGAAAAGCATTTAGGGCAGAGCCAGAAGCAGCATCCCAGTCCCCAGACCAGCTCTTTAACTCCGGTTGATGGCCCCACCATCGCTGTCCTTGTGCCCCGAGGCCCCATTTCCCCCGTGCTCCCCCCTTCTCTAATCTTTCATGATCACTTTCTCCGCCCACTCTGATTTCACCGAGTCGTGCTATGCTATCCCTCGTGCCGGGGTGGTGTTGGGCAATCGGATCCCCAACCCCTCATCAGGCTGCCTATAAACACTGTCACTAATCACCCCGGACCCCACGCTGACCCCAGTGAAGTTCCACCCCGTGGGTCTTCACTGACCAACTCGATGCTGCCCCATCAACGGGCAGGCTCCTGTTCCACATCTGTCCTTCTCAGTGGGTTTGCATAACCCTAACCCACGTCACGGCAGCTCCTGGTCACCAAAATCAGGCTATTCTGTGTCAGTAATAAGAAACTCTCACCACCACCTCTGACCGGAGCACATATCTGCTCGCACCATTGCTTCCTCCCTGGGGAGAACAGCATCTCACCCAAACATGCATGAAGGATGACATCAAAGCAGCCATCGCCAGCCCTTATTGAACCCCCACACCAGCCTCCTCCATGAAGGGGCCATTGCTTGTCCATTTTCTATCAGCCATAGTTGAGGTTGGAAGGGACCTTTAAAGGTCATCTAGTCCAAGCCCCCTGCAGTGACCAGGAGCATCTTCAACTAGGTCAGGTTGCTCAGAGCCCCGTCCAGCCTGACCTGGAATGTTTCCAGGGATGGGGCATCCATCACCTCTCTGGGCAACCTGGGCCAGCATCTCACCACCCTCAGCGTAAAAAATTTCTTCCTTATATCTAGTCTGAAATCCACCCTCTTTCAGTTTAAAACAATTCCCCCTTCTCCTGTCGCAACAGGCCCTGCTAAAAAGTTTGCCCCCATCTTTGAAGATGTCCCTGCCCACAGCCGGGGGGTTGGACTAGATGACCTTTAGAGGTCCCTTCCAGGCCAAACTATTCTATGATTCTTGTCAGCCCCCTTTAAGTACTGACAGGCTGCAATAAGGTCTCCCCAGAGCCTTCTCTTCTCCAGGCTGAAGAACCCCAACTCTCTCAGCCTGTCCTCATAGGAGATACGTCCCATCCCTCTGATCATTTTCGTGGCCCTCCTCTGGACCCGCTCCAACAGGTCCGTGTCTTTCCTGTGCTGAGGGCTCCAGAGCTGGAGGCAGTGCTCCAGGGGGGGTCTCACCAGAGCAGAGCAGAGGCGGAGAATCACCTCCCTCGAATCAACAGCAAAGGGAGGAGGAGATGCACTCGCCCACGTTGCCTCTGCCGCTGGACCGGTGCGGGGATATAGATGTGGCTGTGTCACATTTTGGGGTGAGCGGTGAGGCAAAGGAGAGGGAGATGGTTTCTTTTCAGACAGTCAGAGAAGAAAAGAGACACAGATGGAAAATAAAAGGCTGCAGCAGGGAAGAGAGGGTGGTAATACCCCTCCTTTGGTGCCCCTGCAAACTAGGGAAGGAAAGATGGAGGAGCAAGGGGAAAAGTCTGAAATTAGGACCTCTGCTAGGCCTTTTCTTCTCCCTGCACACGATGGGGACAGTCAGGAGGAAGGTGAGCAGATGGGTCTGGTGCCCTGGTTGTAATCAACTTCATTTGAGCCGTGGCAGAGGGGAAGGCTCCCTCCTGCGCGGTGCAGGAGACAAGCATAAAGCAACATCCGTCCCAAGCAGGTATTCCTGCTTTACAGAGTCATAAGGCCAAGTGTGGGATCACTTCATCGCCTCAAAACCCTGTCCAAAGCAAGGTTACAGATGGGGAAACTGAGGCATAGAGCATGCAAGAGGGCTGAGCTGCCAAAACATCCCTTTGCACCAGGTGAGGGAGGTGCAGGTCTGCTCCCTTCATTCCTCCTTCAATATACGGGCAGCAGCTTGAGGGAGCAGCTCTGCCTGTACAGGTTACTCTGTCTGAGCCTCCAGATCAAGTCCCTGCAGCAGCTAGAGCCTGGTAACATTAGAAAGTGCTTGCTGGTGTCTCCAAAGCAGCAGTTTCTGTCTCCTCTGTGGTTACCGGGTCTTGCTGGCTAAGGGTGGCTCTGAAAAAAATGACCAAGAAAATTAAAGTTGCTGTCAGTAATCTTAAATTCACCTCGCAGGGGAATTTGTGCCCCTCCCAGCGAAGCTTTAGTGGACCCTAAACCAAAAGAGATCAAAATATCTTGTACCAGGAATTAAATCCAACAGTGCCCCTGTCTGGGGGATGGAAATACAGCAGCTTAGTCCAAGACTATTTTTACAGCATGCCACAACATTTATTTAAATCTCATCAGGATGGGGGCAACCCACCGTAGCACCCCACGGTCCCCAGGACCCGGCGGCTGCATTCAGACCCCCCACCCCCTCACTGCCCAAAGCCAGGGCTGCGCTGCTGACGAAGTCGGGCCCCCAAGTCCCATCCTCTGCAGCGGGGAGGGATGGCACATGGCAAATTTACCCAAAAAAAAGGGTCCTGCAGATCTTGGCAAGTGGCTGCGATATAACAGCTCCAGCCAGAAGAGGACAGTGGTGCATATGTTTTATTTAAGGATGCGCTACCTATGGGCACAGATGCACCAAGAGGGATTTTAAGGGCTCTAGTTCCCCTCTTCACTATTAAAATCACCCATTTCAACACACACAGCAGGGTGTGACAGGGGTCGAGGCTACTCCCAGTGACGAAAACCCATCCGGCCGTGGGTATGAATGAAGCCGTCGCACTAAGGGATGCTTAATGGGACGTTGGCTGCAGCAGGTCTCAGCTCCGACAGCCTCTTGGGCTGCTGGTGGGGAGCAGGGATGCACTGCAGTGAAGGCTGAGCCTGGAGACAAAAAGGATTGGTCTTTTTGGGGAAAACTTTCACCTCAACTGAAAATGGGACTTACTGGGCTGATTAGAAAGGTGTAGAGGAAGCTGCTTCAGCTGGTGCCATTGCTCTCTAGGGAAGGGGGTAAAGTGTGTGCAGGTACATACATACATCCCTCTACCTGCACACATATAGAGACAAAAGAGGATGCAAACACATACATATCAACATGCACGTAGGTATAATTACATAGGAACAGGCACCCAAGCTGTTTCCTGTATCTCAACATATACTCCTAACCCGAAGCTGCGGTTATCTGACCCCGAAGGCGAGACCTGCCCACCGCGGAGGGGCTGGCACAGGTTGCCGGGGTCATTTCTTGCTCGTAATTAAAAAGCTGAGGATCTGGGGGGGAAAGCAGAGCTGGAAACCCGCCAGGCCCCACTCACGCACCAGGCTCCTGCCAGTGCTCCTTGCTCCGAGGAAGAAGGCGAGGGTGGAAATACAGGGAGGGACCCTTCTGCTACCAAAAGCCACAAGATTTGGGGATCTAGGGATCCCCTGTCCAAGGGATTTAGGCACCAGCTCTCAGGAGCTGCAGTAAGAGGCTGGTTCACAGCTGTTTCATATTCTGGACCTCAAGTCTATATATATTCCTCTAAAAATCATTCACCCCTGTGATGAAAACCCAGGTTTGTCCCATAATGTGTTTTCTCAGCCCCACTCCCCTAGGGCAGGGGGGAGAGGGGGCTCTTGGTGACGGGTACCAATGTTTGCATCAGCCAGGATGCTGCAGGCACTAGAAAGGACCCGTTTCCCCTCTCCCAGCCCCCTCAGCTTGCTCACCTGCTGCAAAAACACTCACTTTTCTGCTGGTTTAGAGCTCAAACGGGCTCATGCCAGAGCTGGGGGAAAGGCAGGCACTTTTCTTGGTGACAACTAAGTGTTAGATCCTGAAGCTTCACTCCTGCAATGGAGGCAGAGCTGCTGGATGCAAAGGGCAATGTTATGGTTCAGGAACGGTCTTGGCGGAGACAAGGCTTTCCAGTGCTCCCCCTAAATGCTGTTTTCTTCCCCCAGGCTTGGGTCTTGCAATCCAAAACCCGGTTTTCGGAGAACTCCCAAAGCTTGGCAAATCGGTGTAATGACCAGTCGCATCCCGCTCCGTCAGCCCCCTCCACCGCCGTGCACAGTCAAGCAGAAGTGATGGGAAAAGACCTGATAGATGGGAGCCCCTTCACCCTCCTTCATCCATTCTCTCCCTTTTTCATCCCCAATGTGATGTTTAAAAACCTGCCGTGGGTCCTCAGCTGGTGGATGCTCCTGGAAGTTAAAGGGGTACAAGTGCCCTCTGCAAAATTTACCCTCTTTGGGGTAAAAAAGGGGAAAAAAACCCACCCACTTAGCACCTTCACGCAGTCCCTGGGGCAGGGAGAGGTTACACTTAGACCCTCTTAAACACCGATATGTTCATCGGGAGCTCTTAGACACTGATCTGTTCATCAGCCCAATGGCCGTTGCACCCCACAGCCTTCCTGGGGTGAAATATTAAAAAATAGGCATTTGAAAAAAATGAGGTGTCTGCTCTTAACTTCAGGTTGCTCCTGGGGGGGGCTGGTGTCTCATTGCTGCCCCAAAAAGTTCCCCTCCATCCCCCCAGCCCTGCTCCTGCCAGCTCAGCAGGCAGCACCGCACCCCCGCTTCAACAGCGTGTGCCCTGAAACAAGTCAGCAAAATTCACTGGTGTAAAACAAAACAACCCACAGAAACCCACCTCTCCTCACCCTTTCCATTAACAAACCCTCTTCCCCCTCCCAGGATCCCGCATGGGAGGACGATGCAGACAGGAGCTGCCAGAAAGCTGTCACAACATCCCCGGCGCTGCCGCATGTGAGATACGGCTCCGCACCCTCAAATAGTCCCGTCTTGCATTTTATTGCTGTCTGATGATCTAAACGCAACCCCTGCTCCCCTCTAAACTCTGCCTGGCCTTGCTCACCTGCTTTAACCCAAGAGCAGAGCATACCTGGCTGTCCCAGTAGGACCAGCAGCCCCAGGGATCGTTTGCCTTTGCCAAAGGTCCTTTTCTAACCTCAGGCAGGTGGAGCTGCTCACCAGATTATCAGCCTCATTCCTCAGGTGCCCAACTAGCCCACAGCTTTGGAAGGCTGCAGCTCCTCTGATGACGCTGATGAGCAGGTTTTCCTGCTGGTCAGGACCAGATGTGCTGGTTGGGCTGAAAATCTGAGTGAAAATCTAGGAATTGGGCAGGGAATAGGAAGGAAAAGGATCTTGGTGGTGACCAGTACCCATGAGGTTGGGCACCCTCTTTGACCCCAGATCCAGTGCTGGTTGCAGCATCCTCCCTCCCCATTCCCCACTGCTTTACTAAGAAGGTGAAAAGGAGCGATGAAGATGCTAGACCATCACTGGAAGATGCTGGACCATAGCTGAGGCTTGGCTCATCTTCCCAACCCCACAGATCACACGCAGGGACAAATTCATGCAGAACCAGGCAGGGGTCTGCAGCACAGTCCCCAAGACACACATCCCTGGAGACGTGACGTGGGAAAGGTCTGGAGACACTGTCCCTATCCCTGTCCTCTTCCATGGGCAGCTGATGTTGATCACTCCTGGAGGATCCTGGGGTAGATGAGCCTCTGTTTGCACCCATAAAACTGCAAGACGTGCTGCACTCCTTGGAGAGCTGAACCTTGGGGAGCCTCCAGAAGCAATTCCTAAGGGGGAAATAGCTCCCTGGACTGTTCCTTCTCTAGGGCTGGCTTTCTTTGCCAGGACTAGGGAAAAACGCTCCTTTTCATCCTAACATTGCCTGCCCCGACGGCAGCCCACAACCACGCTCAGCCCTGCAACCTGCCACCGTCCCCCCCAGCTCTGGGGAGCTTCTTGGAAAAGACTTGAAGCAAAATATTAAAGCTATCCCCCCAGCGGGGACAGAGCTTTGCTGCAGCGCACTGAAAGCCCAAGGAGAGGCTGAAATTTGGGTAGCCAGAGGTTGGCTTTTGCGGGGGCGGTTGCATTGGGAGAGCCCCTTGAAATCCCACATCAAACCGGAGCTGCCTCTGGTTTGGACACAGGGACAGGGACCGCCCTCAGTCAGCTGCCTGGGCACCCCCGGTCCTCGCTGGTGATGAGAAGGACAAAATAAGAAATATCTTTTTTGGGGCCAGCAATGACTAATTCTCCACCAGGAGCAAGGAAATAATTACGGGTCTTTCCCAGGGAAGGGATAGCCCTTAATTATGAGGCTGGGCAAACCCTCGGTGTAATATTCTGGATTTCTCTCCTCCTCAGATGAGCTCCTTGCACCTCATTTCTCCATCCGCTAAGTAGGAATGATCCCTCTCTCTCACCCCACTGGCATGACGCAGCCCTCGCTGGGATATCTCCATGGGATTAATTATGCAGAATCATTTAACACTTTTTTTTTTATTATGGTTGAATAACCTCTTAGGGAAGCCCCGGTGATGGCACGTGCCCACTCACCCACAAACAAGGAAACACAGCTTTTCCTGCCTGCAAAAACCTGGGGCATCCTCCATTTGCAGGCTGATGATGCTGAATCTCTAACTGTGCATGCAACTGGTGCTGTTCCGTAAGAGCAGCCAGGTTCCGGGGTACAGGCATCCAAATACTCCCTTCTCTAGCCTTTAATTTCCCCCTGGGGTGGTATGCAAGGAAACACCCTCCCAGGAAAAGCTAAAAAACCCCGTGTTGCCATCAGTTACAAACCTAATCCCTGAGCTTTGTACGGTGTCTCTTGCAGGCATGGGGAAACTGAGGCACGGAGGGATCGTTCTGCCAGCGCACGTCTTCGGCGGGGCTGTGGGAGTTGAGCCCGGGGCCAAAAGGGTGCAACCCCCCCCTGACTGCAGCTGTGCAGTCGAGGGGCCAAATCCCCAGCTAGGGTAACATGGGCAACCCCAGCAAGTCAGGCTGGCCCCCACGTCAGCGATGACTTAGAAGGGGAGTTTTTAGGCTGAATAATGGGAAAGTGCCCTTTAGGAAAAGCCTCCGGTGCTTGGCACGGGCCAGGCTGGCAGCAGAGACCGGCTGCTCCGCTGCCCTGGCAGCCCCACGGGGCCCGATCCTGCTCCGAGCTGCGTCGCGAGCTGCTTTTTGGATGCCTGCTCCCCTCTTGCTGCTCCGCGAAGGATTTGCAGCCTCCGTGGGGAGGCAGGAGCTATAAAACCCCATTTTAATTTTGCTCTCACCGGGGATGGCAAAGGAAACAGAGCTGCAAATCAAACAGCCTCGCTCCACGCCTCCCACTGCAGGCAAAGAAAACGCGACAGCCTGGAGAGCCGGAGAGGGCCGGATCCTCCCGCAGTGGGAATCAGCGGAGTCAGGGGGCAGGGATGTCCTGCTTGTTGCAATCCACCACAGTGCTGCAGCCGGCACGGCGAGACCGGTGCCGGCTTCCCTCCCTCTGCACAGGGCATTTAGCAGGGCTGGGCTGTAGGGCCAGACTCCGCCATCGCAGACAGGACGCTCCTGGGTTCTTCTGCATTGCCCATACTGGTGAAACTGGTCCAGCACCAGGCTCGGGCTTATTTGGATGCAAACAAGATGCCACCAGCTTGAGAACAAGCCCTAATCCCGGGGAGAGGAGACACAGGGTTGTGTTTTTTTTTTTTCCCCCAACGTGTTTCTCCCCTGCTCCTCCCTTCCAAAAACTGACTCTGATTTACATCACCTGCTCCCCTTCAGATCCGAAATGGTGTCAAAATCCATCCACAGACTGGTGGGAGTCAATCCTGATGGGGGGAAGCTGTCAGAGATGGAAAGGCAAAGAGGATTTTCCACCCCCCTTTTGCAGTTGAGGTTTTGAACACTTATTTTTGCCTCGAGGGTATGATTGAAGCCCTTGAGTCCCCAGAAAAAGTGTCTTGCAGGGGGTTGCGTTATGCTTTCTGCGAGCATCCTTGGGGTAAATTGCTCGGGGGTGAACAGGAGTACGGAGGGATTTGCAGCATATTCCCCAAGTGCTGGAAACCACTTGGGTGAACAGCGTTACCTGTGGGCAATCGCTCCCTTTCGAGCCACGCAGGCTGGGTTACAAGACCGCCCGGTGCCAGGGACACCCAAAGCAGCTCAGTGGGGCGCAGACCCTTTTGAAATCGTCCCCTTGCTCAGGCACAGGGACACACAGGCTTGGGGACAAGCCTGGAGCCAGGACTTACACCCACACACGAGGCCGTGCAGGTGCCGCAGCATCTCCCACACCTGGAGACCTCCGACGTGCCCAGGCGCGTCCGCAGGGTACCAACGCGTCCTCCCGACGCACCAGCCCTGTGTCACTTAGAAAGACGTGCAAGGAGGAAAAAATATGTCTCGCATTCATGCCAGGTTCATCTCACTGTGCCCCGTACGTGCCCGCTCGGTTTCCCAATGGCCGCCCCAAGACCCTCCCTCCCTCCCTCCCCACATTCTCGACCACTTTCTCGACCACTTTGCCCAGCCCGAAACAGCCCATCCCTCTGCCGGAGGAATCCTCCCTGCTAAATACAACGGCCCTTGCCAAGATAAAAGTGAAGCTGTGAATAATTAATGTTTCAATCTTTTTTACCACCGTCTGCTGTAAATATTTAAATAGCACCAAGATGTCTAGAGCTGAACTTGGGGAGGGTGAACCTGAGCAGAGCCTCTGGCTAGGGGAGCAGCCCTGTGGAGGGGCGAGCTGGGGAGGGTGGCAGATGCCATGGGGACAGGATGGGACATTTTCTTGGCTGTGTATACGCTGGGGCAGGGACAAGGGAGCCCCAGGGGAAAAAAATGATTTATGTCTCGGTAAGGAGCAAATGTCCAAGCCTTTCTGCCCTTCTGAAAAAGGGCAGTTCAGAAAGCGATGTATTTCCACCATAGGAAAGAGGTGAACATTTTATTGAGAGGAGTATCCAAATAACACAGTTTAACTTCCAGCACTCTCCTCCCCTCTCCTCTGCTGCCTTCCCCCGGCTCAAAACCTTGGTGGAATTTCACCTGTATTTATGATAAATACAGAAAACCGACCAGCAAAGCCCCTCTGCTCCCGTCTGCAGCTCCCTGAGCTCTGCTCTACACCTGGAAAACAAGAAAACAACCTCTGGCATTAAAACAACGTGCGGCCCCATGCCATCTCCCAGCTCCTGGTGCAGCATCCAGCCTGGACACGAGGGGCAGCTATTAGGGATATTTACCCTATCCCAATGGATTGGGAACATCTGGGAGCTCCCTGCAGGAATTAGGGATCCCCTCCAGGGACAAACACCATCCCAGCACTGGTTTTATTTTATTTTTATTCGCGGTGCTTAGGAGAACAGCACATCCCTGGGAAGCTGCTGCGTGCCCGAGCGTCTCCTCCTGCTTCAGCATCACTTCGGTATTTTGCAACCCTTCCCGTAGGTAATGGCTCAGAGCAATTATTGCCGCCGTGTCTGCAGAGATGTGGTGCTCCTGGGTCCTCAGCTGACGTGTCTCTTGCTGGCCACCTTGTGCCCCCACATACAGTGAGCCTGCGTCTCCCCAAGGCTCTGCTTCCAGTCGCCTTTGGGGATGCACTCAGCTGCTGAAACTGGGGGCATTTTCTTCCTGGATATTTAAGTGGTTTTCACCAGGATTGGGGGTTTTCCAGCTTTGCAAGAGCAGTTTTAAATGCGCCAAGTGCCGTTTGCTCTTGCGTTTCTCCCTGCACCAGCCTGCGCATAAGAAGACGTGCTCGTGGTGCTGTCGGTCCTCCTCCCTGCGAGGCTCGGGTTGCAAATCCCTTCATCATCCTCCAGTGAAAAGGCAAAAAAAAAAATCCAGGAGGGGTTTTGCTGCTGGTTCCAGCCCTTGCTCCACACCCTGATGCGATGTCCCAGCCACTGAGCTGTCACCCGGGGAGGGGGGGACCAGCCAGCACCACACCACCAAACCCATGCTGTGGTTTAGATCTACAGCCCCATCACTGCGGCAGCTTTGGGACCATCCTTGGACAAAAAGCAGGTCCAAGGTACCTCCACAGAGCCTGACCCTATAATCCTTCTTTTAAAGGCAATTTCTGGGCTGGAAACAGCTTTCCCACCTCTAGAGGCTCTTTGCAGGGTTGTTAGTTGTTTTTCCTCCCTAGAACTAGAGTAAATGTGGAGTTTGGGACCCCAAAAAAATTTGCAGTTTGACAATTTGTATGAGTGTTGCTCTTAAGCCAAGCATTTCACTCAGTTTTAACCTTTTAAAAGCCTTTTCCCCACCAACTTAACATTTGGAACAAAAGAGACTTTGTTTTCTCAATGGTATGCTTTGAAAACTTCAAATCTTTTTCCTCATCTACATTCCCAAGTGAAGATATTAATCAAAAAAATGTGTTTCCCACAACAACAACAACAACAAAAGGCATTCGGTCAATGAGTCATCATTTTTCTGTGAAAAAAATAAGCATTCCCCCAGCTCCCTTCTCAGGAATACTCTAATCTCTGCACCAGTCCCTGCGGCCAAAGCAGTTGTGGTGGGTGCCGGCCAGATATGGGGGGTTTCTGGATGTAGGTGCAGGTTCAGGTTGTCTGGGCAGGGTTTACTCCTTCCTGTGAGGTTGATGGCAAGATCTGCAACCTTTTTGGCATTGTAGGCTTTGCCTGGTTGGCTTAGTTTACCCATCCCCAGAGATTTCAGAGCCTGCAAAAGGGCAAGGAGAGCGTGCAGATGAGCTAAGCACCAACGTGCGGGTCGGCTGGGGACGGTTTCCCAGCTCTTGGTTGCTCTCCCCACCTCTGGGAATGAAGAGGGAAGGAAACGTCCATGCACTGGGGAGATTTTACCAGTCCCTATGGATTGAAGCACCCCATGGGGGGATGTCACCCCCTTTCAGCCCAGGGACTGCATCGAGTGCAGCAGAGCCCACAGGCAGCTCAGATACCCACTCCATTGGACGCTGGCCGGGCTCAAACTGGCCTCAAAATCCCAGGGCTGATCTGGGGAGCCCGCTGGGCACGGGGGCATTGGCCATGGGGCTCCGTACTGCTGCACAAGAGGTGGGAGCAGGATGGAGCCCGTTGGGTGCTGGGTGCTGTCACTGAGGGTGGCCCAGGTGGCTTCAGAAAACCAGAGAAAGAGAAAGGGGGCAAAAAAAGAAACCACCAAGATTAAACCCTTGGCTGATCAATTTTCTGCAGAAGGCCGCTGGAAGGCGGGCGGGTTCACTCTGTACTAAGTGGTTTATAGATTTCCTCTAAATAGGAGGATGCAGCTGCCGGTGTACCACATCGAGGAGGGCACTAATCTGGCGTGGGGGGACAGGGGACAGAGGTGGGGACCGCTGGCTTGGCCCCTTCCTCCTTTCTCCCCCAGCAAGCACATTTAGCAGCAGGCGAGGGGTTAATGGGGGGAGACACCCCAGTAAATGCTCCTTCCCCCTCAGGATAAAACCACCTCGTGCATAACCACGGGCAGCGACTCAATGCAGGGGGATGGGGTTTTTAAAGCACCCACAGGACACCAAGCTGGGGTTTTTTTTGAGGGTTTGAGCTAAAGGGACTTGCCCAAGGCCTTGCAGGAGGGAGAAAAGAGGCAGAGCATCCTTCCCTGCAATGCACGGGGACAGGCTGGCTCGTGGGCATGAGCCCGCCTTAATGTACCCCTCAGCTTGGTCAAGTCACAGCAGTGAGGACCCCAGAGTGGGTGCAACCCCCCCACTAACAGCTTCTTTTCATCCCACCACAGGGATCTGCATACATCACACGGGGACCCCGTGGGTAAGTGGGTGAGCAAGGGTAAAACCAGCCCTATGTCTAAGCAAGGTGGGAAAAAAGGTGAAGGAGAGATTTTTCTGATGCTTAAACACTCCCACCTCATCCCAAGGGGAATCACACTCTGGTACCAACTCTTCTGAGTTTGGAGAAGTTTCCATTTAAGCCAATGAACGGTCGGGGGTGAGAGGCCTGGAGTCGGAGGGAAGTGACTAATCAATCCACTCATCATTTATTTATAAAAACGGCAGATAAAAAAAAAACCGCTGAAGACAGCAGCCAGCTACAATCATTGCAGGAGGATTTTGGAGGAAAAATGGACAACCGAGGCAACAGCTTTCAGAGGAAGGTCTTATCTGGAGGGTCTGATCGATAGGGAGAAGAACCGTATGAGACTTCTTGTCTCTCCCAAGGCCACTGAAAATCTCTCCATCCTTCCCAATGCTTTTATGAAATAAGCAGGAAGTCACTAAAAAGGAGTGGCTTTGCTCCAGGGTGGAAACATCACCAGGACATGCTGAGAAGGACGTTCATCACTCCCGAGACACTTGTGTTCAGCCCAGTCTCCCTGCGGATGCCTCGTCATGTCCTTTGCAGTGTCTTCTGCTCCACTGTTGGGCATGGAAATCCTCTTGTAGACAGATCTGGTGGAGAGGACACATCTGCTTGGCTTGGGAATGTGTAGCCGTGAGGCAGTTCCCATGGGCATAGCCTTCACCCAATATTAAGAGAGCAAGGAATAGAGGATACCTTTAGAAATAACATCTTCTAGCTCCTACTGCATGGAAACACATGCAAAATATTCACCTCCAGGCAGAGTCTGGGCTCTCCCGCGGGGCCCGAAGGGATGAGCCTCCCTGCTCCCATGGGACTTGGGCACCTACACCCTCACCATCACCCCCCCCGCAGCAAAATTTCACCCTTGATGAAGCCAGGGAAGCAGGATCTCTAGATATTTTAAGGTCCATTAACTGGCAACATAAAGCCTGAGAGCCTCATCAGGCATAAAAAGGGAGTAAATCCAGGGACATGTGCAGGGTCAGGGCACCGGAGCAGTGGCAGAGGGGTGCTGGGGTTCTGGCAGCACTGGGAGCCAAAGGCGCTCTGAGCTGTGCGGTTGGGGATGAGCCAGTTCGGTAGCACAGAAAATACAGCACTGAGCTGCCACAAAGCCCTGTTGACCTTCGCATTGCCATGGGACCTTGGTGCTCCTTTGGCTTCCTCTTGCAGCATCAGAAACCACTGCTATGAGCAGTGGTGATACGAGAGGATGACTCGTACTTGGTGTGGGGAAAGACAGCACCTATGGGAACCTGGAGCCCCAGTGACTCATCTCCTCATCTCTCACACATATGGAGGCATCCCCAGGAGAACTTCATGGGGACTTGTTGCCAAGAGCACCGTCATGGTCAGCAGAGTGAAAGAGGACCTCCTCCATGTCAATCGTCTGGCTTAATTTAGATATCTGTCTTCAGGCCAGAAGAGTAATGCCTTAAAAGCACCCATGTCTCTGCATTCAGGGTGAAAGGAGTCAGGGAAACAAGCTCAGACGGACCACAGATGCTCACTGTTGGTGCAAGGGATGCCACTCAGCAGAGCCCCATGAGGACCCTACAGTCCTCTACTGCCCCCAAAACCCCTTCCCCCATGCCATCGCCGAGGCTCGTGGCACCCGCAGCGTTGTGCTGGCTGGCCATTCAACCCGTCTTCATTTGGCAAGAGCTTGCCTTGGGAAACCATCCGGCCAAGGCGTGAGCAGGCATCGTGCCACCGCAGCAGACGGCGGGAGCATGGGCAGCCGGGAAAATACATCCCCAGCACGCTAAAGGCACGCGGCCCAGAAAAGAGCATCCAGAGGGGTCTTCTCTCTTCTCTGTAGGCATGAAAGGCACCAGCTGAGAGAGTGGGGGGCATGTCCTTGTGGCTTCACTGTGAAAATATGGATCCAGGCATGGAGCTGGTGACGGGAAGCAGTTATAGTCATGCGAACCCCACATCTCAGCACTGCTCTGCCTGGGCACGTATCAAAACCATTCCATCCCACGCAGCTCCTAACAGTTAGGTCTTAATAAGGATCTTTCAGGCACTGGTGCCCTGGAAATCCGAGTGGCATCCCTTGCACCAACAGTGGGCATCTACGGTCCGTCTGAGCTTGTTTCCCTGGCTCCTTTCATCATGAATGCAGAAAAATGGGTTCTTTTAAGGCATTACTCTTCTGGCCCTGAGGCAAATGGCTAAATTAAGCTGGATGAATCATGCGAAGGAGTTTCTCTCCGCTGACCATAACGGGGATCCCAACACTGAGACAGAATGGAGAGGTCCTCCTTAGGCATGAGACATCCCCAGGGGACCAGCCTGATGGGCAGCCCGGCTCCAGTGCTCTTCGCTCCCAAAGAGCACCACCATGGTGACAAAACCTCAGCTCCCGGCCACAGGGTCAGGCCCTGGGGTCGGCACAGGGAGAGAGGGTCATCTCTGCCCGGAGGGAGGTGGGGAGTGGGACGAGGACAGGGATCGATAGGACAGTCATCTTCCTGAGCATCAGCAGCTTCTCAGGATATATTTAATACACTAAAACACATTCCCCCAATTTTCTATTTATGGCAAATGAATGTCTAATCCTTGAGCCGCGATGTTGCAGCTTTGTGCTGAGCCGGCGGTTCTGCTGATGCTGGTGGGGAGGGAGAGGACGAGCTCGCAGGAGGCGCAGACCACAGCAGAGCTGAATCGAGCCACCCCCGAGCCCCTGCCAGGGAGAAGCCACCTGAGCAAACCCTCTCCCTCCGACAGAGCATCCCAGTGCCATCCCATTTATCCTGCACAGCACCAAAGCAATGCCTGCATGGTGGTCAAAGGTGCCTTTGCTTCTCTTTCTGGAGCTGTCAGGGGTTGTTTTCTTCCAGTGACAACTCCCACCATGGTCAAAGTGCCACCATCCCACCTGGGAACCGCTTGAGCTAAACCCATGAGCTATTTTCCCCTACAGCATCATCACTAAGGCTGAACTAGGGCATGGAGGGGAAGGGATCCGAAACCAGTGCTCACTGGGATTTAATGGATGTATTTGCATGTCCATGCATAAGGGAGTGTGTCCACGCGCATGTCCCATGGTCGTGGACCGGTCTGGGTGTGCACACGCTGGGGTATACACCTGCCAACCAATGCAGAGGAGATTTTCCAATGCTAAAGGAGCCAAGTGGCAAAGGCAACCAAAACCCCGAGTCCCGCACATGGTGGGGGGCTACGTGCAGTGGGGAGCCCCTGGGCCGAGGCCGAGCTCACTGCAAACCCCCCGCAGACAGTCAGCAGCACCCGTGTGCTGCCTGACGTCAAACCCGGGCTCCTTCCAACGCAAGCTGAATGTCAGCAGCACCCAGGAGCATTCGTGTCGGTTTGGAGTGCACCCAGGGGCCCCAAAAATGAGGCACAGGCACCAGCTGCCTTTGGGCTGAGCTTTTGCTCTTTCCAAAGCAGTATTTTCACCGAGGCGGTGCATAAGGCCAGCTCACCTTCAGCCGCTCCTCCCTGCCCATGGATGCTGCGGGCAGTGTGAACGCAAGGACGGACCTTCCTGGAGGAGGCTGCTTTGACCGATGCTGTGAGGATGGAGCTACTGCTGCTTCAGGGACAGTCCCAGGCGCCCGGAGCCCGAGCTCACACCCGCATCTGCAGGGCTACGGCGGAGGGCAGCTAATGTTACCTGCCTGGCCCCCAGCCAGAGCAGGGAGGAAGACTGGAGGGGAATTTGTACCGCAGAGCCATGCCAGGGAACTCTTGCAATGCCCTTTCTCTCTGTCCTTGCACAGCCTATGCAGAGCAAAAACCTGCGGGGCGGCAGACGGAAACCATGGGAGGTCCCAGGGACCTCGCATCCCTTCCCACTGTGGGAAAGCTAGTGCTGACATAAATGTGCAAATGGGCAAAACCGCTGAGATTTTCACATCAGTCTGCTGCATTTATTGCAGGTGGAATGGGAATGTCAGGGGGGTTGCAGGGGAGGGGGTTCTTCATGGAAGGGGGTGTCCCCCCCGGCTCTGCACTGGTTTGTCAGGACCACATCCCTGGGCCGTGCAGCGCAGGAAGACTTCTAGAAGCTGAATAATAAATAAAATGCCATTAGGGTGGCTGGGAGCTGAGCAGAGGAGGCCCTTGCCCTGCAACCAGTAAAGCTGCAGTGAGAGCTTCTGCATAAGAAGCCTGTGCTCCTCTGCTGAAATTGCTGCAGACGGTCGAGACATCTGAATCTCTTCTTTCCTAAAGCACTTTAGAACTACTAATGAAAAGCACTGTGTAAAAGCCACATAACGTCATCATCAGAATAATAATAGTTACTATCAATGCCTGCTTCTTGCCAGCCTTATTGGATGCCACAACTTTTTCTCTGTGTGTGTCTGTCTTCATGAAATTATGCCCTGCTAGATCAAGTGCTCCGCTGGTTTTTTTTCATCCTTAAGGGTTTCAGGGCATTACAGTAACCCAAAACCTTTAAAAACATTTGTGAGTAAAGTGCTTTGAGCTGCCTGGCTAGGAGATGTTATACAAGTGCAGAGCATTGTTCTTATTTGATGGAGGTCCTTCAGGGTTAAATTCTCCTTCTGCCTTTTAAAGAGTGGAAAGAACCAGCGTGTGAATGCTCAAGAGCGTGGATCAGACTAGTCTGGAAGTGGAAGAAGTTGCAACCATCTGGACCCCCTGTGCAGTTGCTGGAGGGAGGCCAACAGCCAAGGGGAGCCTCATCCCTCCATCCCTTGGAGGTGACAGTCTCTCCACTGAGCGCGTTGAGCCCCAGGTGACCCCAGAAGACCAGACTGCTTGGTTTTAGACAGCTGAAGCTGGAGAAACAGCTTCCAGCCCTGCTCCTTTCCCCTGGGCCTGCCCAGCCCTCCCACGGGGATAAAACACGAGGTTTGGAGCAAAGTCCTTCCACCGTGCAGTGCTGGCAGGGGGCAGAGAGAGGCCACAGCAAAATGGGAAGGCAAGCGCCGTGGTTCATCTTCCCTCCACCCTTTCCACCTTCCCAGCCTGGTTTTGGGCTCCCCAGGACCCATGTCAAAGATCTCACCCAACATCAGGGACCTGGGACCAGCTTCTCTCACCTTTCTCTCCAGCAGCTACAGCGGGGTTATGCCCTTTCCAGATGGGATTCAGTTGCCTGTAGGCATCTCCTTGGGGAAGAGAGGAATTGCCTGCCCAGAGATCAGCAAACACCTTCGTTTGGTCAGATGGGGCTCACCCAAGCTGGTCCCCGCGGCATCCCCAGGGACCCAGGCGATCGGTGGGACCTCACTGTGGCCATCTCATCTCCGGGGACCTCCCCAGGGATGACTTGGGAGTTTAGTTGGTCCATCCAACTGATCCTTTTGTAAACTCGGGCAACACGAGGCTGCATCTGCTGCTGCCTCCTTCTACAATTCAGAAATTTGTTATCCCCGGAGCCAAAGCTGGTGAGTTGCGAGATAAAAATGCTATTTCTGCCCAGGATTTCTGCAGCTGCCTCCGAGCATTTGCAACCGCTTTCTAGTTATTAAGGCTCAACTACGAAGAACTGTGTTCCTTTGGCAGAGATTTGCCTTTAATTAGCCAAGGATAAAAGGACAGTGGAAGACAACCCTGTGCCTAAGCGGAAAAGGCTACGCTCTCAAACGACGCGCCGTTGGCATTTTTTTGCAAGGCAGGGAGCAGGTGCCTGGCAGAATAGATTTGTTCTGCTTCCCTTGCCTGCCCCCCACCTTCACGTCTCACTAGGTAAAAACCATGTCCTTGGGGCCTGATCCTGCCCGGTGCCTGCAGAGCGGAGAGGCAACCATGGGAGGGAGGTTGTGGAGGATGCGGGGGCAGCTGGTGGACTGTGCCCAGCTGATCTCCACGCGGATGAGAGGAGCAGGATGACCTTGGCATCTCCGGCTCCCCAAACCCCAGCACTGCTCTTGCCGGGAGCTGATTTTGGCTGCATTAAAGCAGCAGCAAAACAAACTCTCCGGGTTCTCGCCAGCCCTGGCGTTTCTCTGTTAACCCTGAGGCTGCAGTGCCTGATCCTTTTGGGTCCCTACAGACTCAGCAAACCATCCTTCAAACCAGTAATCTCCCAAAGACTCATCTGTGGAGCATCATACAGTTCGGGCTTGGATCAATGCCCCCATCGCCTGTGCCCACCCGAGGCGGTGAGCAAGCTTTGTCCCAATGACAGCAAGCCACAGAGAGCAGGAGGGGGGGCAAACCTTCTGCTGAGCCTTCGGTAAATCTCCCAGGCACCCTAGACCCTGCTTCTCCCACCATTTTTAAGGATAAAAACCTGAGGCAGTCTCACCATGGCTCTGTCTGCATCTCCCCAGCACAGAGAGGCACAGGGCAACACGACCTCCAAGCAGGACCTCAGCATGCCGGGCTGAGAAAGGCAGCCGGGTGCCTGCCTTCCCCGAGAAATCGGGGTAACATTGGAGCAAGGGAGCTAAATATTGGGGTAGCTCTAAATATTTGGGTAGAGCTGGCTTTAATCCTTGGATCATACCTCATTATTTTGTCTGCCCTAATGCTTCGTAGACCCAGGGCCCCAGCAGACTAAATTCTGCATCTGTAAAAGCCTAGATTTATGTTTCTTTAATACACCCAGATGTTGCTCTCATTTGCCTAAAGCTCCCCTTCTCCTGCCCTGTACACCGTGCCGGGAGGCAGGTGAGAGCGCTGCTCCCAGGAATAGGGTTTTCAGCACCCAGCACAAATGCAAAGGAGGGAGAAGAAGGAGTAAGAAGAAAGTGGGAAGGAGAAAGAGGGACCTGGCCTGATTTCCAGAGCTGCCGGATAAATGTGCATCTCGGCAAGAGCTGTGCAAGCGCCAAACCTTTGCCTAGAGGTTACCTAAAGATAGGCTGCGGGGGCCTCACTTCACACGCCCACCCTTGCAAATTTTTTTACACCCAGCCGCTTGGTTAAGGCTACTCCGAATCGACGGCACTGCAGCAGCGATGGTTCGACTCTGCATCAGCTCCCGCCCAAGCCCCACCGCACCGGGCATCCACAGAGCATCACCGGGAGGGCGGCAGCACCCTGGGTGCGGGATCATTTTTCTTTCCCCGCTCTCAGCATCTTACTTAATGGCCTCTTCGCAGCTCCGGTCCGGGAGGTGCTTTCAGGATCCAAGTGCCCACTTTGCCAAATGGAAGCGGACTCGCTAACAGGCAGCCAGGAGGGCTAAAAATTCCGGCTTGTCCCTGGGGCACACGCGATGGGCTGTAATGGGATTTGAGCATCCTGAGCTTTCCAGGACAAGTAACAGAGGTAGTGCTTTCTTGGCACTTGAATCTTTTCCTTCCTTGATGTAAATGAGCAGGATTTTGAGGGCTCGAGCCCCTCAGCAGAGAGAGGAGCTTTTGCAAAGGCGTGGGGCATGGTCTTCCCCACGCCGAAGAGCATCACTGTGCCACCTTGGAGACCTCTTTAATTTATGAGCCGGAGTGGATCCGTGAGGGGTTTCGCGGGGTTTCGCCTGGCAGAGAGGCAACAGTCAGCAAAGAAAGTGGAGGAAAGTAGGTCATTTAGCACAGGCGCAACCAGCCAGGCTGCGCTCAGTGGGGATCAGCCGCTCGCTGCAGTCGGGATCACAGGCTGGGAGCCACTGATTGCAGGGCCGAAAGGGCTGCCCAAGCACAGGGAGGTCTCTGTGTTGGACGGTGTAATTCTTCCATCCCTCTCCTTGTCTCTTTGAACGGTGTAAAAGCACAAGCAGCTCGGCTGGCAGGAGGATGCAACACCCCTGACGGCATCTCCCGCATCCTCCAAGCACGGCTGGGATGGTGCAGCATGCTGATAGACTGGCAATTTAAAATAATTACTGTATCTGCCTCACAGCCTCCTCCTGCTACCTCTTTGGAGAGCCTGTGCAAAGCAGACTCTATTCTGCAAACGCTTGTACCACTTTGTGTTTAGATATTTATGAGCCCACAAGCCAACGGGACACAGAGAAGGGAAAGGTTTGGCATCTGCCGAAGCCGGCTGGGGCTTCTCCTGGGCTTGGAAATGGGGCTGAGGAACACCGACTGGCCCAGTTTGGGGACTGCTTCCACTCAGCATTATAGCAAATACTGTGACATTTCGCTCCGGATGCATTGCTCATACTTACGTTACTTTTTGTACACCCAAATGGTTTTCCATACTTAAATGTTCAGAATTAGCTGCTCTAAAATACCTCCTCTCCTCCTAACAACATCCATCCACGGGTTCAGCCACCCATTTATGCATTTTCACTGTCCCAATATTGAGCTAAGCTTTGCAATTTGCTGGGTCCTTGAAGACAGCTTAGCAAGCTGCGTTACAGATGGGGAAACTGAGGCACAGAATGGGACATGATGTCCCCTGGGTCACCCAAGCGGCCTTACTGGCACAGGTGACACTTGAACCCAAGGACTCTGACTTTGAGCCCGCACCAGGGGCTCCTCCACGACCAATACGAGGGGATTCAGGGCTGGCCGAGATGGAGGTTTGGCACTGCTGTGCTAACCCTTGGGTTACAAGGTGGTGCCACTCCCTAGAGCCGAGCAGGACCAACCCATGCCGTGGGAGAGGAAGGATCTCTTTTCCTTATGTTTTACTCTCCACCCCGTGAGCACAGAGTAGGTGGCCGAACTCGGCTCTACCCCGCAAGAAGGGAAGCCCAGAGCAGCGGCGGTGCCTGCGACAGCCACCAAGCAAACTGTCAAACCCCAAAACACAAGTACCAGGTGCCCCCAACACCTTCCCTGCCCTTTGCTGTCCCAAGACACTCGTAGGAGAGGAGAAGACAAAACAGTAGGAGAAAATACTGCTACAGTTGCTCCCTGGGGATGGAGCAAACAAAACATTCCTCTGCAAGAGGAGCGGAAGCCATCCCGGGGGAATCCATCCCCATTCCCTGCTGGAGATCCTACTAGGAGACATCTCTGGGGACATGAGGTTTGTAACCCCACAGAGGACATGCTACTAGCACCGTCCCTGCCTGTTTGCTTCTCCCTCTTCCAAGAGGGATCGCCAGCTTAAAAAAAAACCCACAAGGTTTCCTGAGAGCAGGTTTATGCCCCAGCACCACCCATTCCCCGCTACCTGCACGGACATGGCTGATATCCAAGTTGGTGGAGTGGGGAACGATGGGGAATGTGGGCTTGACCCCGGCTCCAGCCCCTTCCCCTCCACCCGCGTTGCTGCTGCAGCTTTTTTGGAGCAAATCCCATGGGGCATCCCGTACACACCATGCAGCGTGTCCGTCCTCGCCGGCGCCCATCACTGAGACCCATCAGCTCCTCCCATGGGGTTTCCCGCTCCAACAGCCCCTGCAGACCAGCTGATGGTGGAGCAGAAACTGATTTTTCCAAGGTTGAGGCTGTTTCTTTCTTTTCTCACAGAAGGTTTAGATGTATGGAAAAAAAATACCCAGTCTACCAAAAATACAGTTGCTTGTCTTTTTCTTCCCCACCCTCCAAAGAATTGATATCAAAAGAACTCCTCAATAATATACATATTTATTTTCTCTTAATTAGTGCCAATATTTACAAAAATTGTGATACTCTGTGAAGAATAAATTATATACACTCATGATAAACCAGACAGCAAATGCTCATTTGGAATATGTATGTACACAGATCTGTATACCTATATACAACGGTCAGCCTTATTGACTCGGGTGCCTCTCAGCCCACAGATCCACCCGACCCCCAGGACACCCCCGTGTCGTCAATAAGAGCAGTAACGTCTATACACACTGTGCAATTCGGATACAGCTGGTGTCTAAATTTTTGTCTAGCAAACGCACGGTTAAATGACTTGAAATTCCCACCAGTCCTCCTTTAACAGTTTATAGGCCTCTCTCCATTCCTGGTCCCATTTCTCCCGTAACCATGGAAACAAAAGGTTCAGCTCCAGCATCCTTAGGATGAGTCCTACTTGGATTTCCTCTTCCTATTGATTCGCACAGATTAGGCACCGCACGCAGGGTTGATCCAATACCCATTTTTTCCCCTTGCGCTTCGGCGTATGACATTGGAGGACAAGAGCGCAGTCTCAAGCAATGAGGGAGCAAGCGCAAACGGATAATTACAGTCTTATAGGCAGCAGAAAAATAAAATAAAAAAAACCCCCAAAAATCCAAACCCTAAAAGACCAACCCGAAGCTCAGGACAGCCAGGCAGGTCTGGGGAGGGGATGTGGTCCCCACGAGGGTCCACGTGCGTGGACCTTGCGTGGTTACATGATGTCCAGCAGCTCCTACAAGCCAAACCACCCCCCCCTCCCCAGAGGAAAACCATGGATAGGGAATTTATCTCTCACATACAACTGGGCTGGGGCTGTAAATCAGTGCTGTGCTCTCAGGGATGATTTACACTGCCAGAGGCTGGGCCCTCTCCCCCACAATGGGATGCGGCAGGATCAGAACACCCATTTCTGAGAAGGGGGGGATGACATCTGGGCGGCCAAATGCAGTAACATCATGGGGAGACCAAGGCCATGGGGGTGCCGCTCACACGGGGCTGGGGAAGGGCAGTGCTTTGGCCGGAGGCAGGACAGTGGCTGGCGGCGCGGGGGGGGGG
>NW_008824192.1:282924-290913 GCF_000699105.1 Pygoscelis adeliae
CGGGCGCACGGGGGGGAGGACCTTGTCCCCCCTCGGGACTCCTGGTGAGGGGCAGCGGCCGGTCCCCAACGGGAGGGACTGAGGGATGCGCTGGACATGGAGGAGGTTGAATGCTGCCACGGGTGCGAGGAGGGAGCCACAGCCCTTTTTTGGGTGCAAAACGAAATGGTTCGGGGCTGACTCCTGCTCTTCTCGCCTCTCAGCCCCTCTCGCCCTAGCAGCATGCTGACCAGCTTCCACTGACAGAAGAAACCACTGAGACCCCCCCCATGGATGGAGACCCCGAGATAAACCCACCCTGGCTCCAAAGCAGGGAGATGCTTCTTGCCATCACCCTGGGACGCAAAGTCAGCATGGTTTGAGGAACTTATAATCCATCCATTACAAAAATAAAACCCTGAAAAACCCCACCCGGTGCAGCACAGCACTTGCATCGCAAACAATCCCTTCGACTTCTGCTTGGCTTCACCTGCACAGTCACAGAAATGGTTGTGACGGGCCCAAGCCGGGGATTCGGGATCCAGAGCAGAGATGCTGCAAAGCTGCCGGCTTGCAGAAGGATGCGCGGAGCCGGACGCCACCAGCCCCTCGGGTTGCTCCCACTGCCAAGGCCAGATCCGGATCTCCTTCTTCACTTGGGCCCGTCCCTAAGTGCATTGCAAGCTCTGGAAAAGCTACAAAGACTTTGGCAGCAATTTCAAGGGCTGACCCAGGAATTATCTGATAACAAAGCAAGGCCCTTCCTGAAATACCTCCTCCTCCTCTGTCTTTTTCTCTCCTTCTGTGTATTTATGTACAAATATGCCCATATTTATACACCCACGTGCTGCACTCTCATAACACCAATCTAGAGATCTTTTTTTTGTATAGCTCAGTATTCACATCTGTAGGACTTTGTCACAACATGCTGCAGAGATTAGGTTTCCCAATAAAACACATTGCCCCATACAGATATTTTTTTTCCTAGCAGCCCTAATCACTTGATGGTGTCCAGCCGGTACATGAGCCTCACCCCATTGCCCTTAGCAGAGATTTTGGAAGATATTAAAAGACTGATGGGTTGCTCACAGGTTCAGGCATGTGGTTGGGTGTTAGAAGACAACCCGCGCTGTAATCACCACTTTCCATCTCTCCAAAACCACGGCACAAAGGATTAAACTAAAATACAGGTGCTGTCTCCTCTGGGTGCCAACCCAGGAGCACGTCCACAGAGCAGAAAGCTTCAGTCCTCCATCCCAGCCCTGGAGAGAGGCAAACATCTCCACAGGAGGGGGAAAGGAACCAGACCACCTACGTTAGGTGGCCCGATGCAATCTAACGTAGATGGTGGGACTCTCCTGCTCCCCGGTCCCTAATTTAGCATCCTCAGTCTAAGCCACTTTAAAGCTCATTTTTGCACCCTTTCAGAGTCAAGGGGAGTTTTGGATGCTCAGCATCTCTGCAGAAACAGGCCCAGAGTCTCTCAAACCAAATTCCTCAAGAAAAAAAAATTAAAAAAAGAAAAAAAAAGTCAGTCTCCTCCTGAAAAACTGGTTCAAGATCACATCAGTGAGTCAGAAGCAAAGCTAGAAATAGCACTGGAGCTCCGACCTGCAGGCACAAATCCCATTAAAAGCTATAGGGGAACCATTTCTCTGTGCCAGGGAGAAACCTGGACCCCTCTGCTTCGTGCAGCCTGACGGATCACTTCCAGCCACGGCCCCTTTTTGCCCTGAACCAAACATCCGAGCGCTTATCCGGGTGTTTTCCCTATTTCCCAAACATGGTGCCAAGAGCAGCCCAGAGACATTCTCCCACCAGGGCTCATTTTCCCCAGGAACACCTGCCTGGGTCAATGCAAGAGGTGCAGGATCCATCCTAAGGAAGAGACCGGCCGTGCTGGCCCCTGCCATGGGGACGGATGCCAGCTCACATTGGTGACAACAGGAGGAACGTGGCCTCTTGCTCTTTGGCCCTGTTCATCCCTGTGATGTGGTTCTGGGGCTTCCCAAGGCAGCCGGGACCCCCCAGCTTGGTGAGTGGGTTTGGATGTGCCTGATGCTGCTCACGGACCCGCTCTCCCCTCCTGCCCAGCCTCGGAAAGCCCGCAGGGACACTGTGCCCAAAACAACACCTCTCCCCAAAAAACCATGATCTTCCTCCCTACTGAACCACAACGGCGTTCACGCTCCCAACTGGCAAACGCTCCCCCCAGATCATCCGAAGCCCACAGGCATTAAACAACCGGGCACATTGCAAAGTCTAGTTGAGTGCCAGCATCCTCTCAAAAACCCTGCAGCAACCTGCCCTCGGCCTCGGTGCTTTCCCGCGCACTAGGGATGGGATCGCCCGGTGCTAGGGGCACCCATGGGTGGGCGGGCAGAATCCCAGCGCATCAGGCAGCTTCCCCATGCAAGCTCACATCCCCACGGACCCACCACGAGCCGGATCGATGGAAGCTGGCCGACCGCCCTGGGAATCGCGCCCGAGCCGGTGGCTCACGCCAGCCCCATCCCATTCAACGGGATGAGCTTCAGAAGCAGAGATTTATTGCTGTCGGTTGCATTGCTTCTTTTTGTGAGTGTTTAAGATGTTAACGGGCTTCAGGAGCCCCCATTTCAGAGCTGCAGCAGCAGAGAGGGAGGAGAGGGCTCCTAATATAACAAGATGTAATTAAAAACAGGCCGGGGTCCCGGGCTGTGTGGTGCTGAGCACCTTTGAGACCCAACGCATTGATGCTGCTGATCCTCTGCGCCAAGCAGAAACCAGGACTCTCGTGCACTAACCATGGACACTTGGTATTAATTATAGCCAGGCCTGAATCAATCAATCAATAAAATAAAAATGAGGAGTGATTCCACCTGGCCGAGTGGAGCCACATCAGCACGAGAGATGGATCCGGCCCTAAAGCAGCATTTTGAACCATTGCTGTAGAATACGCTAGCACCGTTTATTTTATTGTTATTAGTATGGTTTTCCTCTCTGAGCTCAGGAAGGGTCTGAGTGACCTCCCTCGCACGCTCTGCCGTGGGGTTCCCTCCTTGTGCCCACACTTCACCGCAGCGGTACAGCACTGGCCGTGCCCCAGTTCAGCCCAAATTCACTCCAACTCAACAGGCTGCTAAACCCCATCCCGCACCCCGGGGAGGCTTTGCTTGACCCTGGTCCTGGAAGAGATTCGCATCGCTCTCCCATGATCTGGCAGAGGAATGGGGCACCCGTCCCCGGGGATTGTTGGCAATGGGGGAAAATGCAAGGAAATCCAGATGGGGATGGGGAAAGCAGGTGAGATCCCCCTGGACTGACAGCTCCCACCTATCTCCAAATAACACCAGGGATGAAGAAGAAGCAGAGACAACCTCAGGGTCTCTGCACCTTGACTCACCCCTCCTAAAAACCCTGGAAGAAGGCAAAGCAAAGGCTCAGAGGCACGAGCTCGGATCCAGCTCAGCCTCAGCACGTGCCCTCTGCACCATAAGGGAATAAACCACCAGTCCTGAGGCTCTACATGGTTGAAAAGGAGTTTTCCAGCCCGAAATGCACCCTGCCCTGGCAATCCCAAGGGCAGGTCATCCCGCTCCAGCCCATGTCCCACCATCCCAGCACCCCTGAGCCAGGAAGCCCCCGATGCCCTGAGCGCTCACGTTTGCTGAGGATTTGGCCCTATAGTCGCTCTCTAAATATCTATACACACACACATGATAATTGTACAAGAAACGGCTGAAAATTGCTGAACAAACAAGTCAGGAGAGCCGGTACCTGCTATCCCACCTGCTCCTCATGCCCTCTCCGATCCACCACGGTTTCTGCTCATGACGCCAAGATTAATGACTAATTACTCGCCCCATAATGAGTGCAGGTGTTTAACTTTCAGCTCACCTTCCCTCGCTTGCATTAGTCGGCTCTCATGTCTGGATGCTCAGACACTCAGGCTTTGCCTTGTTATCTATCAAACTGTTGTCAGCACATACCTTCCCCATCCAGTTTTTAAATACAATGGAGAATTTTTAACTCCCATGAATCTCCTTCGAGCCACCGGAGAATCTATAAACACTATAAACATGAATACTGTATAGTCTACTAAGAAAATATATATTTGTGTGTGTATTAAATATTCAGATTCATGCAACAAATATCCATGCAGCTGTACTGTATTACTGGTTAAATTTCACTGCAGTATAAATATATTATAGGCCACAGCATAGTTGCTCCAGTTTTATATATAGATATAAAAAAAGATGCTTTTTCCAACTCATTTTCAATGTGTCAGTGGAGGTGTCTTTGGTGATCTTGGAAATATTGGTGATGGAAGTGTCATCTAAATAAATAAATAAAATCCAAGCGCTTGATTTATTTACTCATCCCTCCCGATGCCTAGCATAGAAAATTTAAGACTTAATAAATAATGTGCCGTCATACTAATTATCCCTCCCCTGGGCCTCACACTGGCATACTGCAGTGGCTGAAACTATTGCAGCATGCAGCATTTTCAGTTATGAAACATGAGCCTGGGCGATGCGTTCGCACTTGGCACTCCCAGGGCGGAAGCCCGAGCCTTCAAGCAATTCGGACACACGGCTGCATCTTCCCTTCATTAAGCTCTGCCTGACCTTTCCCAGCCGTTCCCCACGCCTGGAAGCTGGCTGTCACCCAGCTCTGCAGGACAGGGACCGGCGTTTGTGGTACCCCGGGATGGCCCGGAGCTGCCCCTCGCGTCCCCATCCCGTGGCTCGAAATGCCCAACAGCTCCGTATCTTGGGAAAGCCACAAGCCTGGGATGGGAGAAGGGAAACAAAATGGTTCGGGTTTTGTTTTTGTTTTTTTTTTGCACGAACGCTTATTCGGTGTGGAAATCAAAGGTTAAAAGTCACTTACACAGCTATTGCTTCCCATGCAGAACCAAATATACACCGTAGAAAATACTGTATTAACTACAATGCAGAGCAGCACTCAATATCTGCAATTGTTCCACTTCAGCTTTAAATACGTTACTAGATTTTAGCGACTAGACATCGGTTAGCATTTTGGTGATATTCACATAGTTTGTGTTAGCTAGGGTGCAATTGGCTGTCTTCAAGTTCTCCTCCCTAAAATCCTCATTGCTATTGTTTACGCCTTCCTGAATCTCCATATAATCAGACTTACTAATAGTAGAGGCACTTCTGCTTTTCTTTAGGTCAGGGGAAGAGGGGATCTTTGGGCAGCTGGTTACTTGCAAATATTGAGCCTGCTCCTCTCCCTCCGTCTCCCGGTGGTAGAAGTAATTGAAGTTAGACACTATGACGGGCACTGGTAAGGCAATCGTTAATACGCCAGCGATGGCACACAAGGAACCCACTATTTTCCCCCCAATGGTCGTGGGGACCATGTCTCCGTAGCCAACAGTCGTCATGGAAACCACGGCCCACCAGAAGGCATCGGGGATGCTCGGGAACTGGGACTCGCTCTCGTCGGCCTCGGCAAAGTAGACGGCGCTGGAGAAGAGGATGACGCCGATGAAGAGGAAAAATATCAAGAGGCCCAGCTCCCGCATGCTGGCCTTAAGAGTCTGCCCCAGGATCTGCAGCCCCTTGGAGTGTCGGGAGAGCTTGAAGATCCTGAAGACCCGCACCAAGCGGATGACTCGAAGGATGGCCAGGGACATGGCTTGCTGGCCTTGCTGACCATCCTCCGGCTTCTCGGCCAGCTCCGTCCCTAAGGTGATGAAATAGGGGATGATGGCTACAATGTCTATAATGTTCATGATGTTGGTAAAAAACCCAGCCTTGCTGGGGCAGGCGAAAAACCTCACCAAGAACTCGAAGGAGAACCAGATGATGCAAAGTGTCTCCACAATGAAGAAGGGGTCTGTGAAAGAGGTGGACTGCTGGTACCCCATGCTGCTGTTGGAGTAGGGGGGATGGCTCAGCCCGCTGCCGTGCATGTCTTCATTCTCATCCCGAAAAATGGGCAGCGTTTCCAGGCAAAAGCTGACGATGGAGATTAAAATCACCATGACGGAGACAATAGCTATAATCCTGGCAGGGCCTGAGCTCTCAGGGTACTCAAAGAGCAACCACACTTGTCTCTGAAACTCGTTCTCAGGCAACGGTCTTTCCTCTTCTTTGATGTAGCCTTCATCCTCCCGAAACATCTCCATTGCTTCTTCCCCCAGTTCATAGAAGCGAATCTCTTCCGAGAAGATATCTAAGGGCACGTTAACCGGCCTCCGCAACCTCCCGCCAGACTGGTAATAGTACAAAATTGCATCGAAGCTGGGTCTGTTCCGGTCAAAGAAATACTCGTTCCGGAGTGGGTCGAAATACCTCATTCTCTTTTTAGGATCCCCTAGTAAGGTCTCTGGAAACTGGGCTAGTGTCTTGAGCTGCGTCTCAAAGCGCAGACCCGAAATATTAATGACCACCCTCTCGCAGCATTCATGGTCGGTCTCGGGGTTATACGTGTCCTGCGGGTGACCGGGAAGAGCTGCAGCTTCGTCTGCAGGATCTCCAGTAGCAACTGTCATATTGGGGTTTAAAAGAAATCCTTATGCTAAACTCTTCCCAGTGCCCGGTGGTGGGATCGGATTCAGGGCAGGGCTACTATCCTGCAGAAGGACAGGTACGTAGGTTTGGAAGTGTCTCATGAAAAGGCGAAGGGATGATACAAAAAAAAAAGAGAAAATAAAAAAAAAAGGAAAGAAAATCGCCCCTGCTGAGAAAGAAAGAGATGAAATAAAGTTGGGGGGAGGAGAGCAGCTCTCTTCACTAGCGTGTCTATCCCCTTCCTCGGGAGGGTTAATTTGCCTTCTTTGGGACAGAGTTCAAAAACTCCCATCTAAACCCATTAGGTGGAAGAGAGAAAACACCTGAGGAACCGTCACCTATTCAAAACCAGCGCGGAAAAACTGGCATTGGCGAACCAGAACTTTTTTTTTTGGATAAAAATAAAAATTCCAATTAAAAAAAAAAAAAAGAGGGGGAAGGGAAGAGAAAGGAAGGAAGAAAAATAACCCCATCCAGCCCTAAAGTGGCGAGGGGACCCCGCGGGGTGCTGGGGAGAGGCAGACCAGGCTCAGCTCATTCCCAGGCATGCAGCTAAGGGTTAACATTTAACCGTGCAATCTCAGGCAATCTACCCTCCAGGAAAGCTCTAACTCCGGTTTTAAGTTCGACACCTTCCCAATCCTCTTGCCCTGGCCATAAAGCGACGACGAGGCGACATGCTGCCCTCCCTGCCTGCAGCCAACCGGGCAAGCTTTGCGGCTGCCTGAATTTGCAGCTGCCGATGCAAGCTGCCCCGCAGACCACTGCAGTCCCCCTCCTCGACCGCTGGTGTCCCGGCTCCTGTCATTCTCTGCAAACCACCATGGCACACAGAAAACAAATCACATTACCTGGAGAAGCCAAATCTTAGTGTCTCTTAGTAACACCGATTATCTGACCCTGGGGAAATCCTAGAGAGAAATACAGGCTTCCAAGATCCCCATAATTTCCTCTCTCTTCAAAGTTAAAAATAATGGTGAGTCATCGTAGAAAAAGGAGAAGGGACATAAAAGGGGTTAGATTCCCAGATGGTGGAAGTCAGGTCTTGTAATGGTTTGGACTGGAGAGAGAGAGAAAGAGAGACAGAGAGACAGAGAGACAGAGTCTTCTCGGTAGCTGTTGCAGATCTGCACTTCAGGGCAGATGAGCGTCTGTCTGATGCCTTCGGTACGACGGTGAAAAGATGCTAAGCTCAGCAAAACCCGATGTCCCCAGTGTCCTCGGGAGGTGTGGCATCGCCTGGAAAAAACAGCAAGAAGGTAGCAAGCTGCCGGGGGCTTGAAAGGAGCATCTGCAAAGCCCCAGCTCCTCCAGGCACCCCCTTTTTCCTCCCCGCGAGCTGTCTGCCCGCTGCCTGGCCAACCTGCACTGCAACACGAGAAGAGGGCGAGAGCGCACTAGCGGCAAGGCGGAAAAAACCAGAGCCCCATCTCCCTCCGCTCTCGCTCAGCGCCACGGCGTGCAGCGGGGCCGGGCTGCCCGTGGG
>NW_008824192.1:291196-292540 GCF_000699105.1 Pygoscelis adeliae
AAGCCAACCCCCCGGCCCACCCACCCCCCGTGGGAATTCGACTCCGGTGGGCAAAATTTCTCATGGGGATGTTGAGGCTCTGGTCCCCGGTCCATGCCGGGTCGTCAGCATCCCTGCCCCTAACGAGCGCTCATTTAGCTCATCCTGCCTTGCCTCACATCACAGATATGCTCAACCCAGAGAGGTCCAACCAACCTCTCATTTTTTCTTTATTTTTTTTTTTCCCTCCCAAAGAAAAAAAAAACCCTCTAACCTCCCTTCTTCAGCTCCAACTCCACTTGTCTACTTTGAGCCAGGATTACAGAACCGGGTAGGGGAGGCAGGTGGAAAATAACCCCACGGTCCCAATCTCCTCGGCAGAGATTTCAGCCGTCTCCAGGCCATTTATGCCTGTTGGTTCCTCTCGTCATCACCCGAGGTGCAGATATTGCCGCAGATCCCTCTTTTCTTGGAAATTTCCCCTTTCCGTGCAACCCTCCTCTCCCTTCTCCTTATGCACTAGAAAAAATAGTACAACCCTGACAAGGCTTGCAGCATTCAACCGCTTCGCTTAACCCTTTTCTGCCAGGCCCAGAGGAGAGAAGATTGCATTTGTCCCAGTTTTTCTCCTTTTCCTGCGTTTTCTCCCCACCGCTCGCTCCCCAGCGGCTGGCTCGGGAGTTCGGCTGGATTTGACGTTCCTTGTCTCCTCCGAGCATCATGCTAAAACACCACCAACACCATCTTTCTGCTGCTGCAAAAAATATCCAGCAGCCACAAACCCCCGTTTCACCAAAAAGCCACCAACCTTGAATATTTTTTTTTCTAAATACAGTTTTTCTCCTGCCTGTAAACTCTCTCCTCCCCTTTCTCCCTTCCCAAAACACCCCAGGTTTGTTTAACAGCACAGAGCTTTACTTATTTTTTTTAACATGTTGATTTTTATTTGGCATGAGGTCTAGGCTCCTTCCTCCAAGTCCAAATCCAAGCGGTGATGCTTGGTGCTTATCAGAGGTGGTTACGGCATCATCTGAGTTGACATCACACATCCCGGCACTCAGTTTCTCCTACTTTCTCCCCATCGCATGCTTTCCTGGCTCCCTTTGCTTACAGGCAAGCACACCCCCACCCCCACCCCAAGCATCTTTGGGGTTAATTCATGCAAATTTGGGGGTTGGGGAGGGGAGCGTGGAGGAGGTGAAGACGATTTGCCCAAAGACCCTCAATTTTCTCCCTGCCTGCACAGCCCACTGCAGGCAGGAGCCATGCCTGTATTTCGGAGGGGTGAGATTGGGGGTGGCACGCCTCGAGGACGAGGTCGTATTTGCGACTAAAGCACGAATCCCCCCATTTGCTCCGTTTGTG
>NW_008824192.1:292874-294017 GCF_000699105.1 Pygoscelis adeliae
CTCCCTCCTCCCAAGCAAGAGACCTAGATTTCAACCACTGGGAAATAATCATATCCCTGGATACGTGATGCTGCTTTACCGTGCGGCTCCGATCCATACCATATCCTTGGTAATAGCCTGGATCTGCTCGGGGAGACCTGGGGGATGGAGAACCACCAGCTCCGCACAGCTTCGGGGAGGGAGATGGGGCAGGATCAGACTAGCAGGCACCACACCGTCCTGCTTTTGGCTGGGGGTGAGGATGTAAAAAGCAATAATATCGTATCACTTTGTGTTTACAGACCTCCCTTCACACGGAGGCATCTCCCACCCCCAAAGAAGGGAGACGGCCAAGCTATACCGACTTGGCCTATAAGACCTACGGATCAACCCCTGCCTTAGGGCACGAGGGAGATGCATCTGCTTGGACCAGTCTGCCATTACCCCACGGCCCCAAGGAGAGCATCGGGGCAGCAACAAGTCCTGCAAGGCGCCCGGCACCCAGCAAACACCAGCGCTGGAGGAGGTGATGGAAATATTTCTATTCCCATATGCAGCTGTCAAATTTGCAAGGGGCTGCCAGTGCCGGCGGCGATCGCCCCAGGGACAACAGCCCGAGGTGGCAAAGGAGGGCATGGACCACCCTGAATACCCAAGAAAATCAGTGCTAAGTGTAATGCCCAGCCAGCCAGGGGGATGTGGGGACACGGTAGGGCTAAACCATATTATTTTCGGTCCCTGAGGTGCCAGGAGCAGCGGGTGGCATGGAGCCAGAGACTGGGTGCAGCACCAGGGAGTGCGAGGGGGATGCTATCGCCCACCGCTCCTCCCAATACCCCTCTTGATCTTGAAACAGAAATGTATTTCCCCGAGCCCCAGCCGGACCCCAATATTGAAAACGAATTTCTAACCCTACGGCAAAATTGGGAATCCTTTGCTCCCTGCCACGAACAGTCCTTGCACGTACGGGTTCTCTTACTGCATGCATCCAACTGGACACGAGGCTACCCTGGATGAGGGATTTTTAATGTCATCTGCATCGTTTTAGCCTTTTCTGAAGGCAGATCTGCCATAGCAGGGTAGGCTGAATCCAGAAAATTATTTGCCTGAGGCTAACCCTTATGCAATATGCAGAAACTGAGGCCGGGCAGAGAACAATTCAAG
>NW_008824192.1:294052-313354 GCF_000699105.1 Pygoscelis adeliae
TGCCGCCTTGCGAAGGTTTGGCAAAACCGGGGGGGTTTTTCGTATAAACAGCACCAGCTCCTTACAAAGAGCCAAAATCCCGTCTCTTGCAAATCAGGGGAATTTCTCTGAATTGAGTGACGCTCTCCTGATTTACTATCCTAATTGTGGAGCTATTATTACAGTCTGTGTGTCTGCACCCGCCTCCCTCAGCCACGCTGACAACTCCAGACATAACCCAGCCTTTCGGAGAACTAGACGAGCTGATGCACTGCACCCACTTGTCTGTTTTACAGGGATTTAACCAGCCGATGTCTTCACACCAATATTATAATTAAAAAATAAGTCCCTTCTGGAATATTTCTCTTATCCAAATGGACTTTGCAGTCATCCAAACTGGAAACCTTACCCCATCTGTGTGCGTGGCCCTGGGAAAGTCACTTGGCGTGAGGATGTCCCAGGGACCAGGCGATCTGGTGTCCAGGTCCCATCAGGAAGCAGATGAGCTCCCGGTGCTTTAATGCCTTTATTCCCAGGGAAGCCCCCAAAGGCTGTTCGGACCTTGTATTCGTGGGCTTGCAGCCAGCCTGCGCCATACAAACAAAAAGCAAAAATGTGCTTTTTTCCCCTTTTTTCCCCCCTGTATCCTGCTGGCGGTGGGTTTGGGGGATGCTCCACGATGTGGTGCTGTGGGGGCATGGATGAAAACCCGCAGGGCAGGGTGTCCCCAGGACTGGCCCCATCCAGAACAGCAAAACTCAAGCCCCGGAGTCACACTGCAAAGCACGACCCACACCCGACCTCACGGCTGCATCACCCCGGATGGGTACCAGTTAACCCGTGCAGCCGTAAGCCAAGCTGCTCCCTCCAGAGAGGACAGACCCTGTCCCACCACCTTCACGCATCCTGCACAGCCTCGGACGATGGCATCTCCCCGTGGTGTCCCTCCTGGGGACCCCATGCCACCTCTTGCAAGGCCAGAGGGGCTTTGAGGGATGGGGTGGAGACCAGCAGCCATGCCAGGAGGAAAAGCCAAGCTGGACCAAGGCTTGGCTGCGGTGCTGAGCAGAGTGGGCTTGGACGGGGCAGGGCGCTGAGCCCCCATCTCCATCCGAACCACGGCTTTCCAGTCGCAGAGGTTGACATAACTGGGCCCCGTGTCATTTTAGGAGCTGTGAAAGCTGTGAGCGAGTTCCCGGGGCTGTGAGTCACCCTCCGGGGAAAGCATCCGACCTCCCACCACTGCCTACGTCAGAGGACCAAGCTCCTGGCCCCCCAGCACCCCAGCACCCACGCCTCGGTGCATGGTGGCAAGGGGAGGGGACGCCAAGAGATGTCGGTGACGCCGATGTGGTGGCACGGCATCTAAAAATGAAGGCAGCCGGGGAACAAAGTTACCCAGACCCACAGAGCAGACTTTGCTCTTCCATAGCAGATGCTGCTGGTGGATCCCGAAATATCGCGGTGAGATAGGTCAGAGTGGCTCCCCCCATCTGGGCTCTGCAGGACCTGGGCAGGGCTCCTGGTTCCTGGGGGGATCTCCTGGTCCTTGGGATGATCTCCTGGTCCCTGGGAAGGCACATCACGGCCAAAGGGAAAACAGCAAATATCGCCTGGCTGCAAAGTTAACATTAAATTCATTCTCCCTCTGTATTTCTCCAAGGTGGTTTTCATAATAAAATATCTGATTATTTTAAAAATAACTCCTTTGGGTACCGCTCTGAATTCTCGTTTGGTCGAGATTGCTGAGTTGCAACATCTTTGCTTCCAAAGATGCTCCACCAGCCTGGATGGCCAGTCTTGAGAGGAGCCGGGCACCGTTCATTGAAAAGAAAAGTCATTTAGCTCAACTGAAACACGGTAAAGAACTTCAGTTCTTGAGGGCTTTGGAGCTCGTCGAGATGATTGTGAATATTTTATGCCAGGCTGCCGCTCGCTCCAGGAGAGCTAATGGACCTGCTGCCGGGCTGGCGCAGGGCGAGCATCGGTCCCGGGCAGGTGCCTCCCGCGTGGGCTGCTCCAGCCACTCTGGTTAAAAGGCTCTCAAAGCCGCTTTATTTCACTTGCACAAACAAAAAGGACAGGACAAGCCAAATTAGCGAATGGAAAAGAAATCAATAGCCTCCTTCCAGCCGGGCGCGAGTGCTTTCAGCTCTGGAAAGAAAGCCCGTTGGCTCACAAGTCTGTGCGTCGCCCCTGGATAAAATCCCCCCATCCCTCCCCAGGGCTGGGGTTTTATTTAAGGTGTCAGCTGAGCCCCCGCGTCCCTGAAGGCTGGCTGCGGGCCACCGCCTCCGCGCCGAGAGGACCCAGCCACGTCCCTCCGTCCTTCCAGTCCTCCTGCTCCAAAGGGACCATGAAAGTAGACTTGCTTCAGGGCTCCAAAAGTGCCTTTATCCGAGACACCAACCAAACCCTCTGCCGAGCCAGGGCTGCTCGTGTGACCGCGAGACAGAGGAGAGGTGACGAACACCTCATTTTCTCTCTGATGATTCATTTTCCCCAGATCTGAACCAGCCCATGCCCATCTGCCCAACGGAGCATCCCTCCTCCTCTGGCTTCAGGGGGGGTGATGCTCACCAAGAAGCAGGGAAATAGGGCCAAAAGTTGAAACCTTCTGGTTGTTGAGCTTAGGGAGGAGAAGACTAAGGGGAGATTGGAGAAACCTCCAGTGGAGATGGCCAGTACCTGTAGGCAGATCGCCTTTGCCTTGGGGGAGCGCTTAGGTGACCTCAGGGTCCCCTCTGCACCGCCATGATGGGGCACAACTCCTTTTAGCCACCAGTCCTGGGACTGGTTCCCCGTGCAGGTGCTGACCAGGGCGACAGCATCTCCCATCACAGCACAAATGGGACAAGCAGCCCCACAGAGGCGATTTTTAGACCCCGTGGGTCTCAGCCCAAGTGTCTGTTGGTGCTGGGTGGGGGCCAAGAGCTGCGGAAGGTCAGATCTGAGCCATAGAGCGTGGTGAGATGTTCCCATCACCCCAGACATTCATCCCTCCCTGAGGAGCAGTGGGACCGCAAACAAGCCGTGAGAAAAAGGAGTTTGAGAGGATGATTTGCCTCTTTTCTTCCTACCACGCGGAGATGCTGCAGGGAGGAGATGCAGCCGGTGGGGATGCTCGGGTTGGAGAGCACCTTCCCCACGGCTTGGCGGCGTGGGCACGATGGCACTGTGGGCACAGTGACACCGTGGCAGGTTCAGCCACGAGATGGCACTGCATGGCACGGCACAAAGCACCCAGCCTACTGGGCCAAATCCTGGGCTGGGCCAAGTTATGGGCCATGCCAGCCCCATGGCCGTGCCAGGTCGTGAGCCATGCCAAATCATGAGCTGTGCCAAATCATGGGTCATGCTAAACCAGGAGCTGTGCCAGATTGCAAGCTGTGCCAAATCATGAGCTGTGCCAAACTATGGGCCACACCAGGTCATGAGCTCTGCCAAATTGTGGATCATGCCAGATTGGGAGCCGTACCAAATCTCATGCCGTGCCAGCCCACTCTGGCTTGGTTCCCAACCTCGCCGTTAGCCCCCTCTGGCCAAGACCCCTGTGTCTCTGCCGCCCAGCGCTGCTCCCTTCCCCGTGGGTCTCTCCTGGAAACGGCCATGCCACGTTGGAAAATTCCTGGAAGAAAAAAACAAGATTCTGTGCACTTTCTGAAATGGTTGGGAGGAAATTCATTATTTTACTGCCGCTGCCCAGCTGCTGGTAGGGGCTGGAGATGCCCCATCGCGGTGATACCTAACTGGCCCGGCAAGCGTGTCCCCAGCAGCTCTGGGCTTGCCGTTCTTACCGGTGACTCGGGCAGGTGACAGCCGCAGGGCTGCAGGTGACAGAGGGAGGACACGAAGTGACGTGCCCAAGGCTACCCAGGCAGGCAGTGTCAGAGCCCAGTCTGCTCCCCCTGGGATCCAGGCATGCTCAGACCCCACAGCCCTCTCCCCTCGATCCATGGGGAACGCCACCAACTCGCAGCATCCTCTTCCCCGTCATTTCTCTGCCGTATTTACTATTTCTTCATCTCCCACCCCCTCTTTTGGGAAGAGACAGACTTCCCCGTTTCCATGGAAACCCTCCCCCTCTCCCCTCACTTCTTCAAAGAGGTTTTCATCCGTTTCTTTCAAAAATAGCTATTTTTAGCCCTGGTTTCCCCTTCTCCCCCTCCCCACCCTTCGCTCTCAGCTCACACTTTCCCAGACGAGCAGCACCCACCGGGGCTGCTACCGCCGCCGAGCACCCATGGAAGCCAGGCACCACCTGCGTGGCTGATGACTCGGCCAGGGCAAGAGCAGCTTCAGTCCCTGCTCGGGTCCGTGGTCCAGATCCTGGAGGTTCACTTAATTTGTGCTTAATTCCCCTGAGGTTGTGGAAACGTTAGCGTATAAAGGAAATGTTTCTGTTCTGCAGGAAGGTCCTGGGAGAATCCGAAATACCCACCGCTCTGCGGGATGGGTCCTCGGGAACGACCGTCCTTGCAGCACCCTCTGTGATTCCACGACCCCATGAAGCCAGGGGAATATGTCCTTTCCTGCAATCGCAGAGGGGACAGAGCCCCAGGTAGACCCGGGTAGCCCTGACCTGAAGCTCAGGAGCTCTGTGCACATCGGCTCCTGTTTGGCCCCGTGCTGGGATGAAGGCAGGTTGCCCAAATGGAGCCTAGAAAGCCGCACGTGGTGGCAGTCACCACCTGGGACAGACAAGGAAAGCGCGGTCCCTTCTGTCATTCTCTGCTTTGCAAAGCCAAGCATCTGCCACCCCCGTAACAACATTCGTTGGTTGGTGTCTTCGTCCCATCTACGCTCGTTGGTGCACGTCTCATCCACGCCGATGGATAAATCAAGAGGTGAATCGCACGCTAACACCTGGAAGAGCAGGAGATGAAGTCTGCTTCCACCCTTCACAAATACAGGCAGGGCAGAAGCACTGCCTAAATCCTCAGTATCGGTGCTGCCTGCGGACGAGCACGGTGAGGTCCTAAAACTGAAGCTCTGGTAGAAGAAATTCAAGAGTATATCAATAAAATGAGTAGTAGCAAATGGCCAGGACCAGGTGGTGTTAAGTAAAGGAGATTTCCATGGGGGAAACGATAACCTTAGCCGTCCCACGGGGTAAATACGACGGCAGAGGGATGGCCAACGACCCTTGCAGAAGGATGTCGTGCATCACTGGTTGGAGTAGAAAGGAAGATCCTTTCAGGTACCAACATCTGCTTGAAAGATAGGAAGCAAAATACCTAATATGATGCCTCCTTAGCAAGGCATGGTCTGGGGAGAGAGGAAATACCCGGCAGGAGCCTGACTCCGAGCTGGAAGAGCCCCTCTGCAGCATCCTGGAAAAGCCACGGTTGGAAAAGCTGGATGCTCTGGCTTGGAAAGAGGACTATGACACAGGTCATTAAAATCCTTCATGGTGGTGAGATGGTGAGTAGGGAATGATGAATCGATATTTCTTCGTAACGCAAGAAAGAAATGCCACCTAAGGAAATTTCCAAGCAGCAAATTTCGAGGCAGCGAGTGAAGGATTTGTTGCACATGTTGCATCGGTGTGCAGAGCCGCGTTTCTGGAGGCCGCTGTAGCCACGCAGTCCCCACGTGGGGATGCCCACGCTCGGGTAAGGAGGTGAGCCAAACGTCAGCCGAAAGGACAGCAGAAACCAGCCCTTCAGCAGCCAGGCTCCTCTAGACCCTTATTTTAAGATGAATTTGTACATCACAAACCCAGGCAGCGCCAGTGCTTGCTCCAGGTGCGGCTCCAAATCCTCTCCACTGTGTTACTGCCACGGTGGCATTTACCCGCTGCCGTTTCTAACCTCCGGAGATGAAGCACGAGACATCCATCCTGTTGTCACACCGTGCCACCCCCAGGCTGACCTACATCCCGCAGCCTCTGCGCTCCTCTCAACTCCTCCCTCCAAAAGCCAACAAGTTGGTAGATAAAATCCGACTCGGGGGAGATGAGCTGTCGGCACCGATCACGTCCAGCCCCTCTGCAGCTCTTTGGTGCAACGTCTTCTCCATGCATTTATCACCCCAGGTATGGGCTGGAAACCCTGCAAAACCCTTGGGGTCTGGGTGTGCGCCTCAAATCAAGGTTCACCCCTGGGTCCCAGTGATGGGTTGGGTATGGGAACATCACCCTCCGCTCATCAGCGGTGCCGTGGAAGGTGTCTCCTGCTGCTCTTCACCCAGGTGACGTGTGCCAGACGTGGCCCCTGCGCCCGTCCTTCCTCCGAGGCTGGTTTTGGCTGATGGTATTCATGCCCGTCATCTGCATCTCAAACTTTGCGACATCCTGTTTTTCACGGATGCTTAAGCACCTCCCCAGTTAACCGCACGTCAACCGAAACCTGCAGCTGGAGGCACCACAACCCTGAGGGGAGCTGATACAGAAATCACGGTCACGGCAGAGAGAGAAGGACCAAAAGCTGCTAAAACTCACTGCTCTGGCTCTGAGCACCCCTGACCCAGCGAGGCTCCCTCCTCCCAGCCTTAAATCTGCCTCTGCCACCAACACCGTCCGGGATCTGGTTTGGTCCCATCCAGTACAGCCACTCTGAGATAATTTGGAAATAATTGCACTGAAGCTGACGCAAAGGGACTTTGCTCATCACCCAGCTCATCCTCCCCTGCAGACCTGATGCTCACAGCAAACCTAGAGAGCCAAGAGAGACAAAACCACACAAACCAGTCCCAGCACTCAACACTGCTTTGTTAGGAACTTGTTTGACCGTATCAGCCTTCTTGAGGCCAACAGGGTCAAACAAGATGTTTAGAAAAATTCAAGAATTCGAGGTTGTCCATCATTGCTGAATTCCCCCGGGTTGATCCTGCCCGGGGTGGCCGCAGGCATGCTTGGCTGCTGCTCTGCTTCCAGTCCTGAGCCCCCCAGCTCAGCACCTGGAGCGTCTTCCAGGATTTCTCCCTGGATTTCAGTCCTAGGAATGGGATTTGCAAAAATACCCAAGTCACTTGGGATAATAGTCTGTGCTCCTGGCTCAGTGACCGCTGAAATAAAATCCCTCTTGCAGGAGCCCGGGCCCTCCAGCTGTGGGACACAGCACAGCAGCACTTATATTTGCAGGTCAAGCCATTTTAGCACCATCTCTAATAATTTATCACTTAGGGGTCCTCTTCGAGCGATTCAGATCCTGAATCAGACCCAGCCTTCCCTGCACCTCCCTGGGCTCAGGCGGCTCATCCCAAATCTCAGCTGGGGTTTGGGCTGAGCCACGGCTCCGCTCGCTTTGCCATCTCCAGCTGTTTCCCCCAAACCAGGAATATGCATCTTGCTTTTTAAATTAAATCTGCAAATACCAGAAACAGGTGATTTAAAAGCAAAAGGAACCAGAAAAGTCTCCAGTTTTCAGCTGCTCTCGGAAATCCTCTCCTCGTAGGTTGTGGGAGCGCAGGAGTGAGACTGGTCACAGCTGCTGCCGATTGAACTTCTTTCTCCGTTCTCACGAGTCAATATTTTTAAGACAACCGGTAACCTAAAAAAAAAAGCTCTGACATTATTTGGCCACGTTCGCTTTTGGGTGAAGCTCAAAGATGTGGTACGAAGCCAAGAGCAAGGTTTTCAAAGGAGCGTCGAACCTCGCTTGGCCAGATCTCCGCCTGCGATCAGGACGAGCGGGTCAGCTCTGGAGCAGGCACCTCCGCCTGCATTTGCTTTGCCAAAGCATCGCCAGTGACATCCCTTCGTATGACACATCATCAGAATTTCAAGGGTTTGCCTGGAGCTTCTTCAGTCCATAAAGAGAGCGCAGCTCTCCAGACGGCTGGTCGGGATGCTGGAAACGTGCAGATTTTATCCCAAGAGTTTACTTCTCTAAAGGAGTAAATTTTACTCCTGAGAATGGCATTAAATTTCAGATTATTTCATCCTGAAAAATTAGTTCATCCAGAGGATGCATCTCAAACCTCATCCTTGCACCATCCTTTGCATCCCCAACATCTCCCCTCCACCCCATTTCGGCTTCAAACCACCATGCGCTGCGTGTTTCAGCCATTTTATTGAACTTTGCGTATGAAATAACAGTTTCCAGTTCTAATGAAAAAAAACATTAAAAAAATAAATTCAACATCAGGTAAAAAAATCACGCAACCAAATAAAGAAAAAAAAAATCACTTTTTTACCAGTAACTGAACACACAGTAAGGCCCACACCACGGTGGAGGTCACCAGGACGATGGGATGCAGCGGCTTGTTTTAGCATCAGACTGGTATCAAAAGAACAAGTTTAAATAATTGCAACAATTAAACAATTGTTCACTGGCAAAACCGGAGTTTAAAACGAACTCAGAGTAACAAGACTGCGCTTTACATCTCCAGTCCAAAATTGCATCGCTTCTGTGGCACCGAATTAGTCAGGATTTAGCCTTCTTGCAGAAAAGGCTTTAGTTTTTCAGTCTGATACACTGAATTTCACAAGGCAACATTTCACTGTTCAAATATACCCAACGTGCGTTCCAGTTGAGACGGTCACGGAAACATTTCAGCGTTACCCAGCTGCGCACGCGAACGAGGGAAAGCAAAGTCAAAATTATATCCAGCCGTCTCAGTCCCAGGAAGATACCGTGAAACTAAGTTGCATAGTAAAGGACGGGAAATTAAGAAACACGAGCTGCTCCTGTGTTGGAGGTCGATGGTCGACGCAACGCCCCCCCATTTGCAACGTTTTGGGACCTCAGGTGATGAATTAAGAGCCCGTTCTCCTTGAAAGATGCTAAAATCAGCCGTGAGAATACCTCACCTTCAGCAATGAAGGTGATTTCCCCGCAAGACCTGAACAATTTGAATAAGCAAGTCCGACTTCCAATATACTAACGGCAGCGCAAGGGGCGCGGCAGCAGGCACATCATTTTGCATTAAAACTGCCCTATTTCAGGCACTGGTTGACAATTTCCTGGCCATGTTTCCCCTTAATACCGTTCGACTTGCAAGTCCAGCTCGACCAATGACTTCTGTATTGCCAGATAAATTGTCCTGCTCCGAAATCATCCTCAGGAATTGGAGTGACGCATTGAAAACACAGCATCAGTGGCCTGGGCTTGCAACGGTCAGAGAGATGATGTATTACGGAAAACACGAGTCGGTGACAGCCGTATCTCAGACCGTTCATTTTAAAGATGCACTGATGATGTCATCTTGGAGAAAGCAGAAAAAACGTGAAAAAGAAATGTAATTTACCTGTCTCAGAGGCTGGTGGATGAAAACACGGGGATTACAGGGCTGGGTAATTTAATTCGCCCAGGGCTGCTACTTGGCTTTAGTCTCAGCTCAAGGGACAACTTTCTAGCTGACCCTGTGCAATGGAAAGAAAAGCGAGAGAGTGGAGAGCGTGCCGGCTCCCAAAGCTTCTTAGGGGAGAAAAATGCTGTCCCATGAATTCCCTAACTTTAAAAGGATTCAGTAGCAATAACAGCATCTGAAATTCTGTCTCAGAAAACATCCAAGTGTGTGCATAATTAAAGCCTTCTGCACCCTCTGGGGTGCTCAAGGGCTGGTTTCTGAGACATTAATACTGCAAGTTTTTTCGCCAGCACCTGTGGAAAGAGGCTGGAGGCCAGGATGGGACCACAGGAATCCTGACTTTTCCCCCAAATCTAGCGGGGCAAGCAAAGCAGCCTGCTGTACGCTGTCTCTGAAAGCCTTCTCCAGCCACGCCGCTAAGCCCCATCCCATCTGCTGAGCCTGCTGAGCCGTCGTTAGTGCCCTTAAACACTTTATGGGATATTTTGCTTTCTAATTTTGCTGCCTTCTTAAAACATCTTAAAACGTGTTCTTAAAACAAGTGGTTTTATGGGATTGTATACCAGCCCAGCTCCCTTGATCTGATTTTCCTGCCTATCCACCAGGATGGACCCAACGGCAGAGCTCTCATCACTTTAATAGCACCCTAAAATTAAAAGGGGGAAGGGATGGCATACAGCATTTGCCGGAGACGGCAGCTGTGCTGGGTGCAGAGGAGAAACGTCTACGTGTTCAGCGTCTAAAGAGCACGTCTATGCACGGCATCTCAGAGCTGCTCTCGGCATCTCGGAGCACGGCTTTGAAGGGCTATGAATAAAGATGAGCAGCCTGCGTTCGGATGATTATGGGAATCAATGCACACTATTTTTTGGATCTTCTCTTGATGTCAGCCATCATTAAATCGCTCCCTGTTTTGTTTTTTTAATCGACTGGATACATTTTTAATTTGTCTTCCCTTGCCAAATCCAGCCCTCTGCACCAAACGACATCCCAACACAGCTGTCCTGATACGATGGTTATCTTTAAAACACACAAAGCTGGAGTCAGAGTCGTGGCAACACAGATTAACAGACCGGACTGACAGTTAAAGACTATCACACTCTCGATTATTTTGAAAAAGCACATTAACAATTAGCTGGCTCAGCAACCAAGCGAAAGAAACCCAACAGCACGGAGGAACGTCGTCAACGCCAGTATGTACAATACCGAGAAGAGGTTGAAATTTGGCAAGATTGTCATCGGTGTGCGATGTCCGTGGGGTGGGTTCGGTGCTGGGCGGGAGGAGCGGAGCGGCCGGCGGCCACGGGCTGAGCTCTGCTCCGGGAACGGGGCATTTCTGCTGCTGGGAGCGGGACCGCTGGGACCCACCAACCCAAACGGGCGAAGGGACCTGGTTTTTCCCATCACTTTGCTCATCAAAATACACATTTGGAACCGTAACAGAGAGACGCTTTAACAAAGTGGCTACTGAAAATGGACAAGGTATAATTATGTTACATACACACATGCCATAAAAAAGTTCTCTGTAACACCGGTGAAAAATAAAAATAACTTTAGTACTGATACATTCTATCCCCCATTTTAAGGGCTACTAGATCATGTTCCAAAAGAAACTAAATTTAACACCTTTGGGACCAGGGCTTCCCAAGATCCAGGTCTGTGTTGCAATCCAGAAGATCAATTCTCCTGTTAACGCGCCGTTAACCTGCGGGCAACCCGGGGCTGTCTGCAGGGGTATGGGGGATGCTGGGTCAGACCTTCGGTCAGTGCTTTGGCTGTTTGCAGCCCAAAACCACCAGCGTGGTAGAAAAGCGCTTTCTGGGTCAGTCCCTCAAGATTTCAGAGTTGCTAAAGCTTTTTGTTCAATCTCCTTTGCAGCCTCAGGAGCACGCTACGAACCCGTCACACGGCAGGGAAGGCTGCAAACAAACATATTTTGCAGCTCCTTAGTGGTTTTGGAGGTGACATCTCCCAAAAAAGGCCAGCCCCATCTCCCCCAGCCTGCCCGCAGCTCCCTCCATGGCAATGGGGAGGAGACCACCAAATAACCACTGCTCGGTTATTTGGGGTTCCCAGTGATGGAGACAGGCTCAGCCCTCACTCCCCAAACACTGGGGACTTTTTATGGTCTTTTTCAAGGGGTCTTTTTAAGGTCTCAGATGTTTTATGGTCTGAGCATTAATTAATATTGGTGCTGGGGAGCTGCAGGACGAGCCAGCCGGGGGCAGGGGGGCACAGCCCCCCTCTGCAGGAGGCAGGGGATGGATGCCTGGCAGGTGGGTTTTGGCTGTGCCACATTAAGACACAGTCGGCCACGAGGCAAAAAGCTCTGCAAGCCCATCCTCAGACCGCTCCGGCTGTGGCAGCACCCCGGTTACTGCCAGATCCCCAGGGATTTGCCGGCAGAGCAATTTGCTGGAGGATCCTATGGAAGAGCTCCCTCTCCCTACCCCCCCGCGGGCTGGCCTCAGGGCAGGACACAGCCAAACACGCAGTTAATGAGAGCCACCGCTCCAATTAGCTTTAATTTGCGCAGGCGGCTTTCACACCAGATTGATTTCACACCGCAGGGTGCTTCACCTCCGCGATTCCCCCGGCATCCCTCTGTCGAGCCTTGGCACCCCCAGCTCCTCTCCGTGGGCTCGGGGACCTGCTGCTCGGGCTCTTCCAGCAGTCCTGGTCCCCAGCCCACCTCCCTCTGCACCTCATGCTGCAAAAGCTGCGATAAAACCAGGTGCCAGCAGCACCAGCACTTTCTAATTCATTTATCCACAGCTCCAATGGCTACAGGGTTTCTACCATGCTGGGAATAAATGCAAACAAGCCCAAGGAGCAATGTCCTGCTAAGGGCCAGATCCATATTTGCTCTTCATTCCCCAAGGCGAGCAACGAAGCTTTGACTAAAACTGCTGGTTTTTTCACTTTTGTTTCTTTTCTCACCACCTCAGCCCATTCTCCCCAGCCTGCACCTATGCAGAGCCCCAGAGACTTCTGTCTTTGGGACCCCCAAGCCCTGCTCCCATGAACAAGGTCTCCACCACCAACGATGCATATGCCATGACAGGAGGAGGAATTCAAGCCAAGACATTATCCGTGGTTAAAAACCCCCAAAAAAATAAACACGACCTCACCAAAGTCGACACATTCCTTTAAGAACCACGTCATTTCCCCACTGTTAAGGGAGTTTCTCAATCCTAATTTCAGCTGAAGTTTGCGTGCGGGGCTTAAACAGCCAGAAGGGAGGATGACTTCTGCTGAACTACAGGCAGGTCTGGAGCAATCCCAGCTCTGAACGACAGTTCAGAAACCTGCTTGGGTCTCGTTCATCTTCAAAGCTCTTCTGCAACGAGAGACGCGTGGTGCAGACAGCCGGCTGCTTTGCCACGGATATTCCCCCGAGTTTTCCCATTTCAGAGCCTTTCTTCCAGGTAGGGTGTTTATTTTTAAGTGCACCCTCACTTGGGTTGTGCCTCGAAGCACCCCACATGCGTCTCCTGTGGATGTTCCCCATCTCCTGCCCAGGATCTGGTTTGAAATGCAGGTAAATAGCTCCGCTCGGTGAAGGCTCCAGGTCTTGGTGCTGCCCTCCAGGCAGAGTGGTCCTTCCTCCACTTCCCAGGTACCCAGTGGGGACCTCAAGGCTTGTCCTTGGACATGGACCCAAAGCAATCAGCGGCACGAATTCAAGAGTCTGCTTCACATGCCTAACGATTTTGCCTCCCGTTACCTCCCCTTGAGCATCCTCTGCTTCGGAGCAAGCTCCAGCTCACTTTGTTTGGTCCAGTCCAAATTAACATTCCCCGAATCATCCCCGGTGAACTACTGCAATGCAGACGCAGAGGTTCCCGTGCTTGCCTGAGTCCCACCGACATTATTTTCCCCCAGAAATCCAATGCCGTTGCGAGTATCACCTTGCTCCTCCAACGGAGTACGTGGCGGGTGGGTTTTAGTCTCAAAGCTGGGACGGAGGCAGCATGCCGAGGTGGATGAGGCTGGGGCGAGAGGGGGAAGCCAAAAGCAGGAGAGACCATCAACCCCTTTGCCATGTGCATTTATCCCTTCACAGACCATTTATCCCATTGCACTGGGCTAATATTTACCCATACGGCCCTAGGAAATGCAGTGAGGTTAGAGAGACCCCAGCTTTAACAGCTTCGCAGCCCAGTGCAGGCAGCCCACAGCTCTTAACCTGCCACAGAAAAACCCCACAGCTTGCAAAATGAAACAGCAGCAGGCAAAGGAGCGATGGACTTCCCGTTTATTATAGTATTAGCAACACAATACTATAATATTCCCTTGGGACTGAAGTACCGTGAAACGGCAGGGAAGGGCGCACGGGCTCTCATGAAATGAAGCAGGGGCACGACCAGCCAGGATTGGGTTTTATACCTTTTCCACCCCTGGAAATTCGATTTTTCCTTAGTTTTTCATGGAGTGATCCTGAAAGCAAGGCACAACTTGTTGACTGTTTGACACTGTTTTCCTCAGCATCGGCGGAGATATTACTTTCTTAATAAGGACTTAAAACAAATCACAGCCTTTGGTACAGCACATACCTACTTATAAAGGGCATTTGCAGGGAAGTCAGAAAAATGGAACAGAACTTATTCATGTCCCAGTGCCAAAAACAGCCCGTGTTCTTCAACAGTGAGAGCAACTGAATTTCCCCCATCTCCCTCCCACCCCGAGCAAAACACTTGGACTGCTTATTAGCAGCTCTGGTTAACGTTTCCTTTCTGGCTGCTTAATCTTTCAAGAGATATTTTTTTAAAATAAAAAAAAAAAAGACTGAAATAATGTCCAAATGATTTCCACCTCCCTTCCTCCTTTTTCCTGGCTTTGTTCAGTCTCATTATATTGCACATGATTTGAAGATAATCTTCTGGCTGCAAAGATGTTCCCTTCTACATAATGCACTTGTTAGAAAACACACACAGATAACGTGGCAAATATTTCATATATATATATATATATATATATGAAATATGAAATGGGTTTAACTGGGGAGGACAGACCCTCCGGTGGTCGGGTCCACAGCAGCATCAGTCATCGTGTCCGTGATTTTTGCCATTTTCTTGGAGATGTTTTATTTCTCAACACAGTCCTGAAGGTCTTAATTTTGAAACTTCTTCTGTTATCTGTTGGGCAGAGCAAAGAACCGCTTTTATGCACAGCCTGGTTTGGAAAACAAGCAACAGGTCATTAGTTTTTTTCAAGGCAAAGTAGAATAAGTTTTGCACATTGGTCCCCTTCGACAACTTTGCATCCCCATTCCCCACAAACAAAAAAGAGAAAATTTGCTAACTGAAATTGTTTAACGGACTAAATGCAACACAATCTAAAGTGAGCTAAAGATAGAAGAAAGACTCGTTAAATATATTCCGGTTATTAACTATTATCTCACATTAATGGCAAGTTCCAAATCCAATCCAGAATAATTAGCGCAAAGTGGGTTTTCCTCATCATGTTTTTATTTTAATCAAGCTGGGATTGTTCCAACCCGATACTCACATGACATTAAGCAATTGCTTGATCTTATAAATCTGATACAGGGGACGGCAGGAGCCAGGGCTGATCTGACGCCCAGTGCTCGGACCACAGAGTTGCTCCCGCAGAGCTCAAACCCGAGAGCCCATTTTGATGCAGGGATGGAGATGTCTAGCAAAGGGCAAAAAAAAGATCCCCCAACTTCTGCGGTGCCGGAGCTGCCGAGCCTCTGGAGTGCATAAAACCAGCTGGTATCGCAAGAGGTCAGCTTTGAAGCCTTATAACCCCACAGCATGAAGGGACTCATTCTGATTTCTATTTTAATACAGCGAGATGCTCTGCTCTGTCTTTAAGACACTGAAGTACTTAGAAACTTCACGCGACTGCTTACATCCCTTTCATTTTCAGAAATCATACGCTCTGCGCTTAGTTCATGTGGCGACAATCGGAGCACCCCACCTCCTGCCGCGCCGCATCCCGGGCGCTGCGCCCACCTGCGGACGGGGCACGGCCAAATTTCACCAGGGTTTAAGCCCTGCGTAAGTCTGTGGGAGTCACACACCCAAATTCTGGCTCTTTCATGGTTATTTTTCAAGTGGGAATTAGTAAAGCTTCCTATAGCGAGGTTCATTAACTGTATTAAAACCAGTGTGTGGTGCACACTAATAAGATGAGCACTACGACCAAATCAGATTATGTGAGCCGGATGCTTCATTAGCAGCCGGTGATGAGACAAGGGTAGGAAGGATCTGTAATCATAGCTCAGAGCCCAGCCTAACGCACCGGGATCGAGCCCAGCTCATCCTCAAAAACGAGCCTATTTTCCCCAAAGGGAGAGTCAGGATGGAGATATGCAAGATGGGATAGGATCCATGCACCAAGGAGGGTGAGACCCGCTCTCTGGGTGTTGCAGGGACGATGTTGCAGGGATGCCAAAAGCAGGCAGAGAAAGGAGGGAGGTGGGATTTCCCGCAAGAAGCAAAGATCCCCTTGCAAGGCAGCGTGGCACCCGGGGAAAATAAGCTACCAGAGGGGCTCAGTGCTCCTTGCAAGGGTCTCAGACCAGCTGGTTATTCAAGCACCGGCTTATCCTGAAGTGCCAGAAGGAATATTCATGGGCTTAAAGCTAACTGGGGTTTATGCTTTATTGGACTGGGCTTGCTGGTGGCGGATTACACCCCCTTCCCGCCTGCCAGCAGGGAAGGGCTCCTGCTTTTTTGCAAAGCAATGGTCAAACTGCCGGGATCCTCAAGCATTGCTGGAGGCTTACACAAATAAAACCCAAATAGCACCTTCAGCCTGGCACGGCCCAGGAAATACCATTGGCTTGGCCGAGAAGGGGACGGCAGAGTTGGGGCTCTGCAGATTAAGTGGTAAATAACAATTTCCTCAAACCGGGCAAATAATCTAGTGCTTTGGGGTACCCTGGTGCCTTTTCAGGCTGTATCCTTGCCCTTGTAGAAAGAAACCCCAAATCCTCAGCCTAAGGATGATGTTATTTCACTGAATTCAGCAAGAACAGCAGTGGGAGTGAGAAGTCAGGAACATTCAGAAGATATTGCTGCTCCAGCTCCGGAAGGGATCCAGATGTATTCCCATCATATGGGGGTGATGAAATCCTCTCCACTCCAAGAGAAACAGAGGATATTAAACAGCAGCCACAAAAATTAGATGTTTTTAAATTGGTCGAGCCAAGTAACTTGTATCCAAGCATTCAGAGCTGGTGAAGCAGCTCATGAGACTGCAAGTATTGAGTATCTCTTGAGCCCTGGACCTGTTGAAAATCCAGAGGACTGGAAAATAGCTCCTGTTGGGCCAATTTTTTAAGGGATAAACAAAGTGACCTGCAAAATTATGGGTCTGGCCATCTGTTGCTGATCCCAAACAATATGCTGGAATAGCTGAGAGTCTTAATACAGAATTAAAGAGGAAGATATAATTGATGCCAATCAACACAGGGTTAGGGAAAACAGATCTTATCATATTAACTTGATATCTCTTCTTACTGAGTTGCACGTTTAGCTGATGAAGGTAAATGCATGTGTAATGCTCTCCTCTAAGGGAGCTGCATGACAGCTTGGTTAAGAAAAGGGAGCAATAAAGCCAATTCCCAGGAGATATCACAAGCCAGAAAACCAGCTGAACCCAGGTTGTGTTCACTGGTTCATGTCTCCTTGTGCTTGATTTGCTTTCTCAGAGCATTTTGCAACCAAGATGGGAGAGACCTTGCTGAAAGGTTTTCAGCCCCAGGAGAGAACAGACCAGGCTTGTTTCAGATGCAGCAGAAAGAAGATTTCCTCCTTTAACTCGGAGGTTTCTGAAGTGCAGAATATCATTCAGGCACCTGAAGGTTAAAGCCCAAGCGCTGGGTGCCAGCATCCGCCGATGCACGCACGGAGGTAGGAAACCCCTCTAGCCTGCAATGCTACACCCAGCTCACAGCAAACTCCTTTCACATCCCTCCTGCAAGCTCAAATTTGCAGCAGGCAGGTTCATTTTAAGCCCAAACTTCTTATGTCTCGTTTCTGACCTGCTGCAACAGCCTGAGGTTCAAATCGTTACTGAGCCACGGTGGCAGCTCCAAGCAGAGACCAGCGAGGAGGGAGAAGTGGGATTTCAACTATTAACGCACAGAGGTTTCAGGCAAGACAGGCCATAAGGATGGAAAAACATGTTCAAAGATGCAGTGTGAAGAAACTGGAGGAGAGGAGGATGGTTATGGGAAGGGGAGCCACAGGGCAGAGCTGGCATCCCTGGGAAGCTGGGTGAAACCCTGGGCTTCCCTCCAGCTGGGGGAAATAACTGCAGTTAACGGGGTATCGGGAGGAGGGTTTGCAAGCTCTGCAAGCTTCAAGCAAGCTGAACTCCATAAAGCCTTTGGAGGATTCTTTACTTCTGGCTCTGTGTTTCAAAACTGCCTCTCCCTTCCACAGCGTGTTTCATTGCAAACACTTAATGAAGCCGCTCAGTGTCATCTGCAGATGGGGAAACCGAGGCCCAGAGGAGCTGACCTGCCCAAAGCCACCCAGCAGGCCGACAGCAAACGCCCAGCAAACACCGCAGTGCTCCCATCCTCCAGGTCTGGGGTGCAGGGACACACATTTTCATGGACTAACAACCAAAATCCCCCCAAGCAGCACAGCATCACCCACCACCCTGCACTGCACTCAGCTCCTGTACTGCAACCAAGTCGAACGGCAAGCTCATCTCTCTGCAAATGCAAAAAACACTTTGCAAAGCGTGTGTTCATCCTGTCCACGCTCCATTGCAATCTTTAGCTTCCCGTGAGAGCAAGACCCCGAGCACGGACCCTGCTGCCAGCAGCCCCGCTCCCCCCACAGAGGCTGAGCCTTTGGTGCTTCCACCGCCAATTGAACCATGACACAACCCCAAAGGATTTTCCGTATCTATCCATGACAGTGCTTCAGAGGAAGCAAAGCAAAGCAGCTGGTGCTGGTCAGCATCAAAATAAAACTGACTGCACTCTGCATCCTTGCCAGCAAGAGCAGAGATAGCCACTCGCTAATCTAGTTGTGCGAGCCGCCCATCCAAACCAAGTCTTCCCACCCAATATGTATTAAAGATGCTAAAAATGAAGTGCAACAACTGTAGAAAAGCAACAGACATGACAGAGCTTAAACATGCTCAGAAAAGCATCTGAATTACAAGTCTTAAGGAAATGAATCATTCCTAGACAAACCCAGCAGCGCACGCTGCCGTCTGCATCACTGAGCTGGGGGTCTTAATATTAGTGTGCAGCACGGCTGGGTAAAGACTATTCCCATTATGAGTAGGGGAAGACCAGCGATCAGGAAGTATTTTAGCTACTCCCAACCCGAGCGACAAGCTGAGCAAGATAGGAGACAGGTTTTAATTTACTTGAGCATGTCTTGGTTCATAAGAAAGAGAAAACTGATGGTGCCCTGCGGGGAGGTTCATGCGTGAAGGTTTCCCTGCCCTGCTGCAGAGCATCCTCAGTGCCAAAAATTCAGGCTCTGAGTGGTGATGAGACACAGACAGACCCTGAAACTTGGGGGTCTCACAAAGCAGCACCTTATTCGTGGAAGGAAAAGCAGATGGGGGCTCAGAGGGGATTTTCTCTGAGCATTTTTGGCTGAGTTTCGCCAGCAGTGGGGATAAAAGGGCTCCAGCTACAAGGGCAGCGTGGGATCCTGCACGCATCCCTCTCCCGCACAGAGGACGGTTCTCATGAGCAAAAAATGGGATTCAGTTTTGCCGGTGACAAAAAGTAGGAGCCCTGATGCCTTCCCAGCGCAAAGCAGCAAACACGCGTCCCATCAGGTGGGATGAATATCGCTTTGACGGAGACACCATTACTCATTTTCCTGTTCGGGAAGCCAAGTTTGGGAATAAAAGGTCTCAATTGTGTCCCAGACTTGACCACAGCGGAGCTGGGAGAGCTTCGGCTGGGGCAAGAGCCAGATGCTGTGGAGACGGGGCTGGGGCTGCTCTGCAGGGCTCCCCCCAGCAGCGAACATGCCCCCCCACCGTGCGATGGCTCTGCCCTACAGCAGGGCTGTACCCCCCTCCTCATGTCAGTCCTATTTCTGTCCTAAGAAA
>NW_008824192.1:313391-320268 GCF_000699105.1 Pygoscelis adeliae
AAATGAAGCCAAAACCCCCCCCACTGCCAGAGAAGTGATTCCCGGCCGGGATGAAGCACCTCAGGGCACCCACCCCGAAACATCCCCAAAATGTCCCCATCAGAGCGGTGATGGCCGCAGTCCCGCGGCTGTTTCCAAGGAAACCCTCCTGCCGGAGAAGCGCATCGCTCCAGCCCTCGCTGCTCAGTGCCTGACTCCCACCGCTGGCACTGGGAGAGGACTCACACCACCCAGCACCCGCGACGCAGCACCCATCGGGCTCGCCCGGACCTGGTGGGTGCTGCGTTAGTGCAGCCTCTGCCATGTAAACAGCACTCAGGGAAACGGGGAAAGGCAGCAGCATCCCATCCTTAGCACGTCCTCCAGCTATACAACACCCCCCAAAGTCGATCCAAGCACCCCATTCAGACTATGGGTGCAGACCCATAGCAGGGAAGGGTGCAGAAGAGCAGTACTGGCTCCATAGCAGTGAAGGAGACAATTTATAGGATATTGCCCTGCCCACAGCGTCCTATAATGTCCAGAAAGTCCCTATTACCCTGCACCCATCGCCCATACGACCACCTTTGCACGACGATGGCAGTGCTCTGGGCTCTCCTTCCCGGTACACGCAGCAATTGAGACAGAAGGGGAAAATGAGTCGCCTTTAAATCCTATTCGTCTGTTTGCACTCACAGGTTTGCAGTCTACTCAGAGATCACTTGTTAAAGCATTTAAAAATGGAAAAAAAAGGCCCTGTCTTCCATCACGCTGCGACGGGAGCCTCCATGCGCTCTCACCAAGATATGCATATTTTAAAAGCTTGGCAGGAAGAGGGCTCCAAACTACACAACTAAACAGATTTCATGCAGAACGCTCTCCGTACACACCAACCGCTGCAAGAGACCCTTTCCCTGCACTACAGCTCTGCCAGGAGAGACCCCTTTGCAGCCGATGAGCTCTGGATGGCTCCTTCCGTCTGCTGGGGAAGCCACTTGTCCACCCTTTGCCTCCACTTAACTGTCCATAAACTGGGGATTAGAAACAAAAACCGACCTCTTTTGTCAAGTGATGGAGTAGGAACAATTGCCCGGAAAGAAATTTAACCCTCCTGGAGGAAAGAGATATCCCCAGCCCTTGTTTGTGTCCACACGTGGGGTGGGATGGATACTGCTCTGCTCCTCTGGCCACCCCGAGCACCTGAAGGGCATCTATTGTGCTGGAGAACAAAAGAACCTTTTTAGAAGAGTTCAGGCCTGAAAATACACAAAAAAAGGGCAAATAAGCAGGAGAAAAAGGTGACGTGTCAAAGTACCAAGCGGAGGGGCCAGGGTTGGGGTTGCTGCATGTCCCCTGCATCCCCCGGTACTGAGGATGCGTCTGTCCCTGTTTTGAGGTGGCATCCAGAGCTGAAACAGGGGATGGTCCTAAAATACAAGCAAGGGAAAGGGAAAGGAGCCTAGGAAAGGAGGTAGGAGGCTGTACAAGGCTTTATATCACCCAGTGCCCCTATATAAACCAAATACATAAAGCATCCGGGGAGGCAGCTACAGCCTCCCAGGGCTGCGTCCCTGGGGCAGGAGCTGCCTGCTCCCATCCTTGCTCCGTCCTTCGGTGCCAGCAGTGTCACTTAGTCTCTGAGACGACAGGTACGAAGGACAGGGGAGGAGGAGGACATTTCGGAGAGCATCCCTGCCACGCCGCACATTCAGACGACAAGCTGGGGAGTCCATGCCGGGGACTACCTAGGGACGCAGCCTTTGCCCTGCTTGCTTTCTGCGTGATCTTAAATGTCAGCCAGCAGCTTTCGGTAATGCACTTTCCTCCATTTAATGTAATAAGCTGAGTCTAGGCAAACCCTTCGCCTTGCCTTGGGAAGGCTTTGCAGCAGGCTGCCAGACAGCAGGCAGGCAGCTCAGCTAATACTAATCTCCTAATGCTGCCCCCTCTAAGCACATTGGAAACAGTGGAGTCCAACACGCTGCAAAGGCTGAGGCTCATCTTTAACTCCCGAGTGACTGTTAAAACAGTCCTAAGTTCTAATAGGAGGCACATTGCAAGAGAGCAAAGTAAGTTAAATAAGCAGCTGGCTGCAAAGAGAGCAATCTTTCAGCGATCTCTCCAATTCCTGGCACAACGCACGCGGCAGCCAGTTTAAGAGAAGCCGTCAGACCGTGCAGCAACAGAAAGCATTTATCTCGCTGAACGGTACCTAACAAGACAGCGCAGAGGGAAGAGGCAGACAGAAATGGGGCAGAGCATCGAAAGGATATCCCCCTTTTTCCGCGTATCTTAAAGACAGAGCAGCAGTGCTTTTATATTTTCCAGCGATACCATTCGGTACTGGAGCAAAACTGCCTTTCACTGCAGCGGATGAAGTGGTTTCCTTGCCACCTCTCCCATACAGCATCTTTTACTGTCAATAAAACCCATTTGAAATTATTCTGCCCCTACAAAATAAGGTAGGGAGTAGTCAGGAAAGCAAACTAACAACCTGCAAGGCTTCTGCTTATTTTAGACGGCAGAGAAACCGAAAATTGTACTGTGCCGTTTCCAGGAGAACATGTGGTTTCCGTACCCCATGCCGCTGCCACAGGGAAAACGCAGACACAAAACTCATCTGCAAACTCTCCCGAGTGGGACTGTTTCCCCTGCTTTTAAACTCAAATCCTCCTTTTAGGAATAGGCATGCAGAAAAGCTTTAATAACAATAAAAAGTGAAAGCTCGTAGGCAGAAATGACATTTCAGCCTGCCTGTAGCCTGGGGAAAAGGCACGCTGCTGTGTTCCCAGTTATCCCGGACAAGGGACCCCAGGTTTGTTACCTCCCGTGATGCTCCAGAGCATCTCCCTAATAAAGATCCTCTGTTAGATCCTCAGCTGGTAAAAACTACGGTAGCTCCAATAAAGCTGTCACATACCATTAGCTAAGAAACTGCTCTGATGTTTTTCTTGGTTATAAGGGTTTTATTAGCTGGGGCTAAGGCAAGGCTGAGGGAGAGTGTTACAAACTGTCCTGATCCTTTTAAGTCTGGGTAAAATCCCAACTAAACGCCGATTTCGGCGTGGCCGGCATCTCTCAGGAAAAATCCCCCTTTCCACGCACTTGGGAAACGTGTGACTTGCGCAGGTTGGGGTCAAATCTCTCTTTGTCGTAAGAGGTATTTAACAGCATCCCTGTGCAGTTCACTACCTCGAAGGAATCTGGTTTCATTTAACGCAAAACGCAGCAAAACAGAGCCAAGGCACTCGAGGCTGAGCGGCCAGGCCCTGCCTTCAGCCTGCTTCCAGGGCAGGGGTCGGACGGAAGCATCAAACTGCTGCCAACAAGCCTTTTAGCAGAGAATTGGAGAAATCCAGCTGCAGAAAAGCAGCAGGGTTTTCCTCCTATGCATAGCACTAAAAAGCAAAGTGAAAAGCAAATATAAGCAGAGGAGCTATAGGATGTTACCGCACTTTACCTAACATGCAGAAAATACCCGAGAGCAGCAGGGTAAGCTGAACAATAAAACTAAGTAGTGGAAAACACTGGGTTTGTCCCAAAAAAGCAACGTTACCTTATGATGCATAACTCTACCCTGTGCAAAGCTCACCTGATCCCATCAGATGTCCCGTGGCCCCTGGTGCTCACGTGAAGATGAAGCCGGTGTATTTTTCCCCGGCGGGGTTTTGGTTACTTTTCAATCCTGCTCTTTATAGATGTGTCCCCCTTGTTTCAAAAAGCTGCCGGGGTTTTTCAGCCGAGCTTTCCTGCTGGCTGCTCAGTGCCATTTCGCACTGGGTTTGGGGAAACCGCCGGGTTTCGTGCGGCCCAGGCGGAGCGCGGGGTCGTTCTCGGCGGAGCGGGCGCTCGTGCTTGTAGGATGAGACTCCATCCCCAAATTTCACTGCCAAGGTGTGAGCTCCTCTGCGAGGGAGAGGTGGATTTGTGGTGCGCTTATTGCCTACGGGTGCTTTATTCGGCACAGGGGAAGCCGCGGGGGGGGGACGGAGCCTGGGAAGGGGGTGCCGGGATGGGGTCACATAGCGGGGCAGAGCCGCGGTGTCCTGCGGGATGACGGGGCTGGAACCATCTGGAAAGGTTTTTTGCGGGAAGAGCAAGGACCAAGGGGGAAGGGAGAAGGGATGCCATGACAACCTTTAGGGGTTTCCCAGGAAACCAGGGTCGCCATGGCAACTGCATCACTCCGGTCTGAATTAGTGACTTCCGCTGGAAGGCGTGTTCGCCACTTTAATCTTCTTGCGATAAGTGGCTGCATCTCTCCCAAATGCATTGCAAAAAAAGGAGGAAATATCCCTTTGTCTCCAGCTGGGTGGGTTTGAGGCTGCACAGCCACGGCGAGGAGCCCGGCACGGATCCTGCATCCCCCGGTCCACGCCAGCATCGCTCCCCGCACACTGTCGGCTCCTGAAACCATTCCATTTTGCCTTTCGCCTCCCTCCTCCCCGCACAGAGACCCGCTGCACAGCCACAAATTTGTCGTTGGATGAAATAATGCCATAGGGTTGCAGGGGAAGGGAATTAAGAATAGAAAATGAGGGCTTTTTTTTTTTTCCTATTTAAATCAGCATTGATTGCACTCGGTCTCTGACCAGATTAGAATTTCATAAATGTTCTAACGGGGGAGAAAAGGGAATCTGTGATGTGCCCATAATGGCACGCCACATGTTTCAACATTAAGTATCATTTAACAATGCGGTAACATTGACTCTCTGCAAAATTAAATGGTTATTTCCCCCCAACCCCCTCCCAGTACTCTCTGCAACATGTTTTCCTCATCTCCCCACCCAACCCGGGGTTGTTAATCCAACAAGTGAGCTTATGTGATGGAAGGGAAATCGGCTACACGCTACCTTTAGGGAAGGGGGGTGGAAAAAATCAGGAGCTAAGCAAGAGGTCCCCAAAAACAAGAGAACAAAAGCAGCCCTGCAACACGTTGCAGAACAAACACCTGTTTCAACGGTGAGTGTGTTTTGTCTTCATCTTCCTTCTCTTTACCCTTTAGCCGTCCTCTTCTTCGGAGAATTTTAAATCCTTTTTTTGGATCTTTAGAAAGGAAGGATCTAAAAAAATAAACGTATAAAAACGAGGGCACACACAGACCGACGATGGTGCATGTTCCACACAATACCGAGTACACAGTCACTTTGCATTATTATTGTTATTATTATTTTTTACCGCATCCTCAGATTTTGTTGCTGTTTGGTTTTGTTTTTTTAAACATCCGTAAAGATCTTTTTGATGTTCACACAGTTGGGATTGTTTGTGGTTGTGCAGTTGCCTGTCTTAAAGGCAGCCTGTTTGAATGCACTGTGGTTGATTCCCCCTTCCTCGATCACCATGTACTCAGACTTGCTGAGGGTGGAATTGCTGCGAGCCTTCCTCATCTCCTCGCTGGACGAGAGGTGCTGGCAGCTCCCAACGTGCATGTATTGGGCTTGCTCCTCACCTTCAGTCTCCCGGTGGTAGAAATAGTTGAAATTGGAGACTATCACGGGCACGGGGAGAGCGATGGTTAGCACCCCTGCGATGGCACAGAGAGAGCCCACAATCTTGCCCCCAATGGTGATGGGGTGCATGTCCCCATAGCCCACTGTGGTCATGGTCACCACCGCCCACCAGAAGGCATCAGGGATGCTACTGAAACCTGAACCGGGGTCATCGGCTTCTGCAAAGTAGACGGCACTGGAGAAGAGGATGACGCCGATGAAGAGGAAGAAGATGAGCAAACCCAGCTCCCGCATGCTGGCCTTGAGGGTCTGCCCCAGGATCTGCAGCCCCTTGGAGTGCCGGGAGAGCTTGAAGATACGGAAGACCCTGACCAGCCGGATGACTCTGAGGATGGCTAAGGACATGGCTTGCTGACCATTGCCTTGCCTCTCAGCCAGCTCGGTGCCCAGCGTGATGAAGTAGGGAATGATGGCCACAATGTCAATGATGTTCATGATGTTCTTGGAGAAGGTGGCCTTGCTGGGGCAGGCAAAGAAGCGGACCAGCAGCTCGAAGGAGAACCAGATGATGCACAAAGTCTCCACCACAAAGAAAGGGTCGGTGAAGGACGACACCATGGAAGTAGCCGAGGACGAGGAGTTGGTGAAGACATCAGGTGGAAGAGGGCCACCGCCTGTCCCGAAGGTCCCCCCAGTTCCTTCATAGTCGTGGTCATCCCTGAATTCAGGCAGGGTCTCCAGACAGAAGATGACAATAGAGATAAGGATGACCAGGACAGAGACTATGGCAATGCCTCGGGCTGGCCCAGAGCTCTCAGGGTACTCGAAGAGGAGCCACACTTGGCGTTGAAACTCCTTGTCAGGAAGCGGCCGCTGCTCCTCCCGAATGAAACCCTCATCCTCCCGAAACTTCTCCATGGCCTCCTCCCCCAGCTGGTAGAAGCGGATCTCCTCAGAGAAGATATCGATGGGGACGTTGACGGGTCGCCGGATGCGCCCACCCGACTGGTAGTAGTAGAGAATGGCGTCGAAGCTGGGACGGTTACGGTCGAAAAAATACTCGTTGCGGAGGGGGTCGAAGTAGCGCATCCTCTTGCGCGGGTCCCCCAGCAGCGTCTCGGGGAATTGAGCCAGTGTCTTCAGCTGGGTCTCGAACCGTAACCCCGAGATGTTGATCACCACCCGCTCGCAGCACTCGTGCTCCCCACCGCCCGCGGGCTGGCCGGCGGGGATGGCGGCCGGAGTCGGGGGGTGTTCGTAGCGGTCCCCCCCGAGCAAAGGATGAGGATGCTGTGGCTCTTCCAGCAAAGGGTCTCCGCCGCCCCCCACCACGGTCATGCTGCCTTCCTCCCCTTCTTCGCCCTCTTCCTCCTCTTGGTCGGGGACCGGCTGGGGGGCGGCGGGGGGCAGCTGCTCGGGGTAGCCCCGGGTGTGGTGGGCGGTGGGGG
>NW_008824192.1:320553-342303 GCF_000699105.1 Pygoscelis adeliae
CCCCCGCACCCCCCCCCCAGCCCCCCCGGCCCCGCCCCGCAGCCCCCAGCCCGCTGCGGGCATCCCCTCCCCTGCCCCAGCCCGGGGGGGAGCCCGATCCGTACCCCCACCCAGCGACACGCCGAGGGGCTTCGGTCCCCTCCCGGGGAGCATCCTTTGATGCTCAGCGGGTCGCGAGCGGGGAGAGTTTTTTCCTGGCAGAACCGCTGCCTTAGAAAGAGTTTTTCTGCCCTTCCCCTGGGAAAGTGAAATGTAATTTTTATTATTAATTTCGGGGTTTGCCTGTTTGTTTCAAGTCACCGTTTCAAGCCGCGGCAGGGCTGTGGGTAATGGAAAGCAGACAGCAGCGGCCGGAGCTGCCAACAGTTGTTTTGAATCAGCGTTTCGGCTAAAGTGCTGGGGATTTTTTTTTTCTGTATAGACGAGAGAGCGTGTGCATGTGCTTGTGCATGTGTCTGTGCGCACACGTGTGCATGTACATGTGTGCGTTTGCACACGCGTGTGTGTGTGCGTGTCCATCCCCCCAGCAAAATAAATGGAGACGTGAAGCTGAGCCAGCCCTCGACCAAGGCAGTTTCAGTCTGAACCCAAATCTGCATTTCAGACTTTCCTGCAAGAAAGCCAAAAGGCTTCAATTTTTTTTTTTTTTCCTCCCTTCAATTGATCTTCTGCAAATAGTTCAATTTTGGTCAAATGGGAATTTTTAAGGTGAAAGCCTCCTCTGCAGGAGCCCAGTGCTGGAAAACGCTCCGTGCCCAGGAGGTGTGCATCAGGGACAACCTCTGATCTCTGCACCCAGCTGTGCCCCCCCCTCAGCCCCCTCATGGGTCCTCGTTTTCCCAACAGCAGAAGTGCTTTAATCCCCAGCCACGTGCCAAGTGGGGCTTAGGCAATTCAGGGAGTTCCCGGCTCAGGAAAGAACCCGACCATGAGGGTCGGGGAGAGGCAAGAAGGGCGACCGCGCTGCCGTTCCCACGCCGGCCGGGTGGTCCCACCGCGATGGAGGTTAAAACCCCTCCACCAGCCCCACTTTAGCTTATCACTGTGGTTATTTTTAACCAGCACAGCCTCCAGAAGGTAGGGAGAAAAACAGATGAAAAGATCAAACTTATTTATACTTGAAATTATAAACAAGCTGTACAAAATATACAAACCTAGAGGGGGAAAACAACAATAAATATTGGTGTAAGAGCTGACTCCAGACTGTAAATGGCAGACTAAAACTGCGGATGAGGTCTGAGCGAGCCGAGCCCACCTTCCTCTTTGCTGACAGAGGGGAGAAAACCCTCTGCCATCAGAAATCAGGGGGGTTCCCTGGGGAATGAGCCTCAGCGAGGTCCAGCGGATGAAAAGGTGGACCTGGCCGTGGGACCCAACCCAACACAGCCACAGGTGAGCTGCCTGCTCTGCCTCCATCTCCACCAACCTCCCGGTGCTGGTATGGCCAACGCTGGGTTTTTCATACCAGGCGGCAGCTTGGTGTGGCCACTGGAAGACATTCACTCGTGATCACCCGCAGGGACGCTTGTCTCCGGGCCGTGTCACCTCGCCCCAGACTTGGACACATGTCCCTTTGTTGCCACCTTCATCCTTGGCTCTAAGCCCCACTTTTGAGTCCCGTTTTTCTTGAGGCTGCAGGTCTCCTGGGATGAGGGAGTTGGGGCAATGGGTCCCCTATCTTGCCCCCCCTCATCATTCCTACAGCAACTAATAGTGCTAATCAGCAACATGCTCCCAGCAAGAGCATCCACTCCTCCTTTCCAACACGCAGCATCTCCCAGCCATCCCAAACCTCAGATAAAACAAGAAGCAAAGCCCTGGAGCATCATTAACCCTTGAACTGCCCGTGTTGCTTGTAGGTTGAGAAAAATTCCTGGAAACGACAGTTCACATCCAAGTTTGAGAATCTATTTTCTCCAGGTTTCATGATCATGAAATAACCATCATCTGCTCACTACATACATGTGTGTAGCACTTCAAGACTTGTCTGGCTCATCCCTTTCCTCTGCTAGGATTTCTGCCAATAAATCACTGTCATCTGGTCTAAGGCAAACAAACAAGGCTGCTTTAAACCATAAACATTTATTGATGACAAAAGGCTTGAGGCAACAAGGCGTAACTTCCATAACTGCAACAGTTTAATCTGGATCTCAGTCAGGGGCAAACTGTTTGAAAATTATTGAGAGAGCCACAGACCTTTGGGATGCTGCTAGGAAAAGCCCTTCCCTTAAAACCAGGAGGATTAAGCTGTTACCCCCGCCCCCATCAGCTGCAACACAGCAGCAGACATTAACCCTTGAGCTCCGGGCAGCTTTGGTCCAGCATCACGCTGGCTCAAAGGATTTTGCCGCAGGCTATAGCCTGGTGGCCCCAGGCGCCATGTGGCCTCCTGGCCCTATTTATTCCTCAGCTGCTTCCACATAATCCTATCAAAGCCAATTAAGCTGTGCTAGGTGAGCAGTGTCGCTGCAGGCAGAGAGCAGCCGGAGGGGCAGATCACCTCGTCCCCAGCAAAGTCCCCTCAGCTCCTCCCTTCTCCCGGGGTCCCCAGCCAAGGCTTGGTTCAGCATCGGGGATACAGCAATAGCATCACCTCCTGCTTGGCATCAGCCACCGCCAGCCCCACACGTGTTCCCTGGAGGGGTTTGCATACAGGCACTGCACCAAGACCATAATTTGTCAAGCAGCAACAGAGGTGGCCTAGGTCACGTCCCAAAACCAGGAGGTCTGAGCACAAGGGCAAAGGCGGGGGGGCAGTTTGGGTCTGGGACAACCAGCGCTAATAAAAGCCCAGGGGAAGGGACATCTCTGCGATGTCCGATCCGGCCAGCACTGTGCAAGGTGCAGCATCAAACCCGCTCCTCGAGACTGTGGCTTTTACGTCTAATGCAAAATGTCCCAGTCCTCCCTCTGCAAGTTTCCTTCTGCTTTTTCATCCAGCTATTCTGATGCATCTGGTCTCAACAAATTTAATTTTATTCCTAACGGCCATTTAAGAAATCCCCCTGTGCAATGATCCACAGGCTGACCTATAATATCAGATGCATTTTCTGCAAAGAAGCAGAGCATCACTCTTGTCCTCCTTTAATGGCCTTCTCAGGATGGATTTCCAAGCAGAGGGGACACACAGCTTCCCTCTTCCCACAGCCAGACCCGGACCACGAGGGGAACCCCCCCGGCAACCCTCCCCAGGGGGACATGGGCTGCACAAAACATCTCAGGACCTTCACCCCGACCCTCAGCTCTTCCCCAGCATGGGGCTGCCTTAGCATGCTGCTTCCACCTGGAAATTTTGCTGCCTCCTTGCCCCCATCGCCTCTCAAGCAGCCTTTTGGGGTTGTCCTTCTCCTACTAAAATCCTCCTCATCCCCTGTTAGCACCCGGCAGCTGCGCAGAGAGGTACGGCATCCAGCCCGGCTGCTGCAGCGAGCAGGATCTCACCCGCTCTCCCCTCCCTCGGGCTCTCCCCTCCCTCATGTTTGAATGGGAACCCTGCCTCCATTGATAAATCTGGGACAAATCTGCTATTCTTTATTTTGGAGGATCAGAAACCTCTCAGTGCAAACGCTGTTACAATAATACCTTAATGCACTGGAAATGTATTGTCTCTCCTCCCACAGCGGGGAACGCGCAAAGCCCCAACTGCTACCTCAAGGCAGTGCAGTATTAACTCACTGGCGAGGTTTCTCATGTCATCTCGGAAACATGAGCTCTACCTCTGCCGCCCATAAGGTGGACAAACGTTACAGATAAAGGCTCGAGGTCATCACTAATCACTGCCTGAAACCTTCGCAGACAGGACTGCAGAGGACCGTTGCCATCAGACAGACAGCAGCAGCAACCCAACTTTTCAAGATTAACTTGGAGCAATCCATACATTATACAGCTAAAACATACATTATACAGCTAAAACAGATGAACGGATGCTCTAACCCTGCTCTGCTTAGCTTGCTTCACCCAGGTTCAGCTGCTTGCTCTCCCTGTAACCTTCAACTAGTTCTTCCCTGCCAGATTATCCCTGATTTAATTGTGATTATTTGCTCGGCAATTGGGGAGTAAGTTGTACAATGCGACCTCTGGCTCCAGACTGAGCAGTCCTGCCATCCTCACCTTCTCCCTTGTGGAGACAGGAGGTGGGAGCATCCCCGCAGTCCCTGAGGCTCGCGCCCTTCCAGGAGAGCCATGCTGTTATCCCAGCGTACACTGAGATGGGGTGACTGACCCCATTCCCAGAAATCAGGCATCCCATTTCATCTCCTCATCAAGCCACAAAAGCCTCAGATGAAGGTAACACCTCTGGGGTAACAGCTGGGGTAAGACAAATTCTCTGCCGATGCCACCCAGGGAGGCAGCAGGAGGGATGGGAAATGCATCTTGATTTCCCAGGATGAATTTAGTGCTCTAACTCTGGAGCACACAGTCCCTATTCCTGTCCTTGTCTTAGTCAGACTCTGGGTGTAACTCAGTCGTGGAGTGAATCCTTCAATCCCTCCGTGCCTCAGTTTCTCATCTGTACATTAAGAGAATATTTCTCGCCTCCCACCTAGAGTCTATTTAAATCCTACACCAGAAGCGTTTCACTGTGCTCGTGGTTGCAGAAAATGAGAAAGATACTGAAATTTGGAAGAGGGAGGAAAATTCAATGCTGTCTAAATACTGCGGCTTGCTTAGCCCTCAGCACAGGTGAAGAGCATCACTGCGAGCTCCATAGGGATAACTGATGCCTCTCTTTCTTGAACAGATTATTTATCACCAAGCACAACAGGACCCCGAACACCCTGGGATCCTCTCCAACTGCTGCAGTCCAGCTACCGAAGGCAGCACGTCTTTAGAGAACAGTCATTACCGCTAATAGATGGGGGGAAGTGAAAATTGAACCGCTAACCCAAAATAACCGAGCATGGACAGGAGCTATTTTTCATATTTTTTTTCACAATGCTGTGGATTGAGCAAGAGTATTACGTGGCCAGCAAAGAACAAGATCTGGTGGCTAAAAAAGGTCAACCAAGTTGCTCTGCATCGCTCGGTTATTTCACTCGGTGACTCCATCGGCTTTAATGGAGCTGCCTGAGCTAAATCCCATCCAACCCTTTGGGGATCTAGGGGTTACAACTCAGGATATAGTTAGACCTATTTTAATATCCTAAAAATGTGATTAACTGGGTGGGATTATGGCGGCCAAACAATGTTAATGCAAATTCCACTGTAATGGGGATCATGTTCCAAGGCCTTCACAATGACAGCAAAATGATACCCAGCGACTTCTTACGCAGCTCCTGTTGCATGCCATTATTTGGTCATTAAGATATAAGATTACATTGACAAAGCAATTTAACCACAAATCCAGGGAGACAACGGGGCAACGTTACTGCGTTTTCATTACGAAGGCAAAAATGTCCGCGGGAGTGGCAGACGACCTGCATTTCAGTGATGGGGAGGAGGAAAGCCAGGGGACTCCTCAGGGACTCGAGGTGATGCCGGGAGAGCATCGGTGCCAAGTCAGACCCAGCCTCGGCGTAAAGATGTGAAAACGCCGATTTCTGGCAGCAAAAAGCATCGCACGGGTGAGGAGTGGCTGCTCGCCCCCTGAAAAATTTATTCCACGGATGTCACTTCTGTTCGGGGTTGGTGACAGCCACCCAGCGAGGTGGCACGAGGCAAGGCGCAGCCTTCGCAGCCTCCTTAAGCCGAGCGAACCGCAATGCCATCCCATGGCAGCGAAAACTCTTGATATCAGCCCCTACAACCAAGCCCAGCAACTGCTCTCCAGCTAAATGGATGTGGTCAGAGCAGTTTTCCCTAAAATACAGGATCGGTCTCTTCACGATAGTATTTTAGGTTGCATTTTCAGAGGATGCTCAAGGTATTCAGGGTGAATTGGTGCCTAACTCCCTTCAGCTGCACAAACAACTCTGTTTTTAAGTAATATGATTTTGCTTTGCACAGAAATACTGGAGAATGTGTAAGTCATCTCTATGCCACAAAGCATCCCTTGTACAGGCTAAAATGTTTATTTTTAGAATGCGCACTCTTCACCTTTTTCCCACTTTTTAGCCAGTTATATTCAGAAAAATAAATTGCATCACAGAAATGAAGCAATTTTTCCTGTGTTGGGTAGCTGGGACGGGAGCTGCCTCAACCCTCCTCTGCCCTGGCACCAGGCACCGGGGCCTCCCAGCAATTAGATCAGTGGGAGCTGGGCAAGGAGGAGATTTATCAAGGGCACTGAGCTGTCTCACGCAAGCACAGGATCCCCGTGACAGCTGCTGTGCCGCCTGGAAAGCAGGCAAGGACTTTCAAACCGTGTTTTGTCTCTTGGATTCCTCCGCCTTTCTCCAGTCCTCCCAATTTTTCCGTGACTTTTCATTTGCTAGTTCAGTGAACATCGTATTACAAAGGAGAGAGATGAAATCTGAGCTTGCAGGAGTTTGATCGACACAGCCAGGGAGCAAATAACGAGCGATGAGGCATTGCCATCACGTTGTATTCAAGTGGGACACGACTTCCATCAACCACACGTCTTTGACGCCGTTGGGGAAGAGCCATCATTTAGCAAATTTGGTGTCAGTAAGGAGCTAGCATGAGGAACGCAAGCATCAATACATTCAGCTCGGGGACAAGCCAGCTCTTGGGGAACAAGGCTTGTCCCCCAGAGCATCCCAGTACCCTAAGGGCTAGCAGGACTGGGGGAGCCTGACCCAGCTCTGGGTACCTACAGCCCCCATGCCACTATGCGAACCCAAAAAAACAAAGTGAGGAAACTCTGGTTTCCACAGAAATCCCATGACAGATTTTGCCGGAAGGGAAACTGCTGGTGGTTAAAATGGGGAACACGTTGGGTAGGTAAGAGCCAAGAGGGGATAGAAAAACCCTTTCGTAGCTTATTGTGTTTCGCCCTCTAACAAACAGAGAAGCAAACTCACTGTGGTATAATTATTCTGAAGCCATCAAACTTCTATTAGAGTTTGATAAAGTCATGGAAAGAAACAGGGCAACGGCTGCCCGGCTGCAATTAGAGAGCCACGTTACAAAGACAAGGATGCTCCAGCAGGCTGCATCCCCCAGCGACACGGTCCTCGGGCTTTTAGTCTCAAAGGAAAGGGCTAAAAAGAAAATTAAAACTTGCACAGGTCACCAGGCAAAACACATTACTGCAGCCCTGGCTTCCTGGCTTAAGTTAGTTAGTTCATGTTTGTACAGTGCTTTGAAAAAACAACAACAAAAAAAAAAACAAACGTGCGTTAAGTGCTAATATTGTCATCATTCACTTTCTAGCTGGCAAGCCAGGGGAAATTCTCTTCTGCCTGAAGGCCCTTCTGTCTGTCCTCCCCATCTTCATGGTGGGTTTAACCCTCAATCACCAGTGCTGGGAAGTAGTTTGTTATAAAAAGCCCTCCCTTGGCTTTATCATTATTATATGGGGGCCGTTTTCTGCAGGGGAGACGCATTTGCACAGGGCTTGCAGCTTTCAAACACAGGCAGTAAGTTTGTTTGGGTTTAGCTGTCACAGCAGGATGCTGGTAGATCTGCATTTAGCTGCAACATCTGGATGCTGGCAGATCTGCAAAGCCTGCAGGTAAGGCTGGAGCTCCTTAACGCTTCCCAGCCATTAGGCAAAGGCTTCATTTCTAGCTGGGAAACCCAAACTAGCAAAAATTCAGAGCAGAGGAATTTGTGCAGCATCACGGGGAGTCTGCAGGAGAGCTCGAAGACCCGAGCTCTGCAGCAAAACTGTGTGATTTATTTTTAAGCATATTTCCTGCTTTTTAGCTACAGCACTTCTTTCTCCGGGATCCCCCTTCTCGCACAGCCCGTTTCTGAGAAACTCTGAAAACCCGCTCAGAAATCCCCTTGTATCATGGGGTGTTTGCAAGGAAGAACACACCGAAAACAGGGTGAGGGGCAGCAGATGAGTCGCTTTTTTGTCTTCTTAAGCCCTCTCATTGGGACCAAGGGGTGTGACGCTGGGAGCTGGGTGATGGGTGACACAGTCCTGCCAGATCACTCATGGGCGCCACAGGGACCGTGTTCGTTTTGCTGACCGATGGTCTTTTTGGCAAGAGCTAGTAATAACGAACGAGATCTGCTAACAACTAACGCAAGATTCTCTCAAATGACTTTTCTTACGCAACCTCCAGAGCAAAAGTAAAAGCCACCACATTCTTCTTTTTCATTTCTCTAAGCCCAAAATGACAATATAACCAATTTGGGGATGTTTTCTTGGGGGGGGGTGCTTCCTGAAGCCTGGCTTTTTTTTTTTCCTTTGCAATATTAGGAAAAACAGGTCCTCGCTCAGCTTGGGGACACCAGGAAGGCTGATCCGCTCTGTCACCTGTGACAGTAACCCCAGCAACAGCTCGGCTGCCGGCAGAGGCAGGAGAGGATGCTGACTCACTGCCTGCTTCGCTTTCGCGGCTCACCCTTCATAAAAAGCACTGCTGGAAGAGTCTTGCTATTCCTTTCCTCTAACCCTCCCCTTAAAAAAATAATTAAGAAACCTCAATTATAAATGAACACATGAAAAAAAGTATCAGTGAATATCAAGGAAAAGTTTAATTCCACGAAGGAACTCATTTTGGTTCAAAAGGCAGTACCCACCATTAATTCGCTGAAGTCATTACTAACAGAAATGACTCCCGAGATGGAAGGTTTTGCTGCAAATATAAATCACTGGATTAGTAACAGCCTGGAGACAGCAAGAAGGGGAGGAAACTTGAGAAGACCTTCTTAAAAGAAGAATTCTCCCCGAAATGACTGAAAGTCTCTTCTTTCCTTTTCCTCTGACCTTATTTCTCTGTCTGCTGCTTGCTTTCTTTTTTAATGCAAATCTTGTTCTTTCTCTGCTTTGTTCCCCTTCTTCTCTTGGGGAAGCACAAAATGAGATCCAGAACAGCCCAGAGAGGGGAAATCAGTTGACTTTGCTTTTTTCTCACAGCTTTTCCTCCTGGTAAAGTCATTTTGGCCAGAGAGCGATTAGAACACAGTGCAGGCAGAGCACAGAGATGCTGGTGGGAGCTGGACCCACGGGCGGCTTCCAGCATCCCGGGGAGGGAGGGAGCAGGGAGGGAGCCCAGACACCGCAGGGGTCCCCACCAGGACACAATTCAGCAGCCGCCCCCTTGGGAGCAAAGCTATGTGACACCCCTCCTAATAAATAGTGGACTTGGTGATGCTTTTTTAATTGCCAGGATTTATTTCTGCTTTTGATTCATCCGTTTGGTCCATCACAAGGAGTATGTCTAGGTACTCCCGACACACTGTAAAGCTGCCTGCGTGGTCTTGCCAGACGTGGTGATGTCTGGGCTGGGTTCCCTCTCCTGCTGACCCCAACTCCTGCCACCCAGCAGCGATGGAAGACCCTCGCCTTTTGCTCAAAGGGTGAGTTTCCAGCCCTTGCGCAGAGCAGAGCCAGCAAAAACCCAGCACAAGGTATTACTATTGTTATTATCTTCCAAAGACCTCATGAGGTGCCTGAAGATTTTGGGGAGGGGGAAGAGCAGAGGATGAGATCTGACTCACAGCTGGGAAACGCATGAGGGTGGCAGAGCCTGTTAGAGAAAAATCAACCCAAGAGATGCCTCCTTGCTCAACAGTCATCGTAAGCCAGAATTCAACAGGGAAATCCTGGTAAATCCTCCAATTTCTGCAACACATACAACCATTTTTGGCACTGCAGGAACCCAACGATGCCAGAGCCCAGGGCACATGGATAATGTGGGGCCGGGGATATGGTGGGATATTGAAGAAGCTCTACTGGCCATATAGACCCTACACACACCCTACACGCACCTTTCTTCCCAACTCAGGGACAACCATCACCTACAGATAAGCCTCCCTAGGAGCCCCTGTGCCATAAGGCCAGGTCCCTCGGTGCCCAGCAAGCAGCCTCTGTGCCGTGGAGATGCTGCTGGCAGGTCCAGCCTCCTCCTCCAGCTCCTGGCATGGGAAACAAGTGAGAAAACGGGTTTTTCACCCCATGCCCTCTGCGACGGGGTTTCAGGCTGTACCTGCCTGTGTCTATTGTCTGACGCCTGCCTTACACGGGAGCTTTTAATAGCTCCATTATGGCAGCAAAGACAGTGCGAGGCATCTCTGCAAAGCTGAACTGGAAATGCTTTTTAATGAGGATGATTCACGGTAGCTCCTAGCCCCGGTGTCAGCCGCGGCACTGTGGACGGGGCGCTGCCTTCCACTGACATTTCATCATGAGGGAGCTTGGAAGAAAAGCTTACAGCTACCAGCACGTCCTGGCTTTTTGCAGCATGGAGGAGAGACTGAGGTTTGGACTTGAGGTTGTTCTCTGCTCATCTGAATCTCCAAAGCAAAGAGGTAAAAGGGGTTTTTGAGCTCCAAAGTTTGCAGAGCTCCAAGGGGTGCATGAATGCCCCAAACCGTGATGTGAACAATACTGCAACCACCTCCTCCACCGGCCCGACTCAAGGAGAGGGATAAAGCCACAGAGCAGGGACAGGAGGAGGTCCTGGACCTGTATTTTGGAGGCTGCTTCACCATTTAAAGATACTTGAACTGCAAATCAGGGCCAGCGAAAAGCCAGGAGGCTCGACTCAGTGCCCACACTTGGGTCTGGTTTAGCCCATCATTCATTAGTCCATTAAACAGATGACTTTGGGACTATTTCCCAAGGTGATGCACAAAATTTTGGGGAAAAAGGACTAAACCCCACATCCCCTCATCCCTGTCTCTGAGGCTCTGCAATGTCCTCAGGGAAGGGTGCCTCAGTCTCATCTGTAAAATGTGTTGCAGGTATCAACCTTCCTTCGTGGAGTTCCCTGAAATCTAGGGAAGACGTGAGTAGGGTGGCGATTATAATTATTTACACCACCCTAACAGCGTTTTAAAGCCCATCATGGTTGTGGCTGGATTTCTAACATTTGTTAGAAAGAGATAAAAGCTTTTTTCGCTGGTCGGTCTGACGGCTTTCAGGCTCTCTTTGACATGCTATGGCTAATAGCCCCTTCATTTGATTAATTTTCATTTCTGCCGTCGGTCTTTAAGAGCTGCCACACAGACTTTGTGAATGGATTGGAAGAGACGGAGCAGCGATCCCCCCCGAAAGCTGCTCCAATTCTCATTAATACAAATCCCCACAGGGCGAACTCCCAGCCCTGCGCTCGTGTGCGAGGAAGCTGAAAATAGCAACGTTTATAATAATAATAAATAACGGGGCGGGTGCTAGAAACCATGAAGTGCCTCCGACGGATTTTGTGTGTGTGTGTATGTGTGGGGAAGGTCCCAAAATGCAAGTGACAGCAATAATTGAGGCTTTTGTCAGAGCGTGAGTGCTAGGAATAATTGAATCGCTGCCTTGTTACATACGGACCGATTTAGACCCTCATTATGCATTTGGCAAGTACTTAGCATAACGAATCAATTTAAAATGGCACATGAGATTCAAGTAATTCATAATGAAACTCCAAATCAAGATTACAAGGCAAGACTAAGCCTCCCCAGCTCAAATTAACAGGATGGAGAGGCAGCCTGTGATGAAGATGAGCTGAGGGTGGGGAATAGCCTAGAGGAAGCCTCGAAGCCTCTGCCACCGCCTTTTGCACGGCCTTGGGTCAGGCATTTAAGACTCCTGGGGCTTTGGACCCTCGTACTACAATTGCATGTGTGGTATTTGTATTTCAGAGAGTATTTCATGTCTGGCTCCTTTCACAAATGAGAGAGGCAAGGTCTGATCTGTGGTCAATGTTGGGTGTCCCCGGCTGTATCACGTCTTCGTCTCTCTTGCTACTGAAGGAACAGCCCCAAATCTACCTAGTTTCTTCTCCTGAACTTACCCCCATAAAAGCCCCTTTGCCACCGTGGCATATAAGCTTACTGCAGCTCTGTCGTCCCCCTCTGCTGAGCCACAATACTTCTCTGCCTCCCAAATTTCACACAGTTTAACAGGCTTAAAACAGTGAGATGGGGGAAGAGGCATCAGATGAGTCGCGTGGGCGAGACGGGGTACCCAAGACAGGACTGAGGTGGAAATGAAGCACGTAAATCCGGAAAGGCTTCATGAACATCCCTACATAGGCATACGCAACAACTCTAGCACACGATGGCAAAACTTAGCAGAAAGGACCCGGCTGCTGTCCAAGAGGCACGGAGCAAGGCAGAGCCTGGCGTAAGCTGCGCTCAAGTCCAGCTTTACGCACCCAAGGCAGCAGAGGAACGTAACAGCACGTTCTCATAGCAGCTGCCTGCTAAGGCTTTACCTCTGTGCATTTTAGGAATTATCCAGCTGGGATTAAAAACGCCTCCCACCTCTTCATATTTAAATATAGGTTTTCAGGCTAACAAAAAAAAAAAAAAGACAGAGGCAAGGCTTCGCTCAACTAGAGCTGAATAACTAGGGATGACTAATACGACGTACTGTGGGAAAGCGCACAAGAGACTCTTACCAGGATGCAGACCCTGGCTGATAAAGCCTACTACATCCACAGGACAGGTCATCTGGGGTTTCTGGGATACTGCTGTTTCAAGTTTACAGCCTCTCTTTCTTCTGAGTCTCCAAACAGGCTGCTTTGCTCTAACATCATGGGTAAAAGATGAGTCTACGGGTAGTTTGTTGGGCTGGGACCACCCGTTTTCCTCCCGTCCCTTTGAAGAGGTCCCAAATACACACCGGAGCCAAGCGGGTGCCCTGCAGGATACAGGCACAGCTGGGAGGGCTGGAAACTCTAACTTGGCTGGAGGACTTGGGTTACTTGGGGAAAAGAAAAAAAGCCCATCCGAGTAAATTTACACCCAAGCGACAGCTTGGGAGTCTCCGGCGCAGGGGCTGCTGCTTGGCAGCGGGAGGAAGATGCTCCTGCAGAATCCCTTTGCTCCAGGTGGTCCCTGGTTAACCTCTATTCTCCCCCCAGAAAGATTAGGAGGGGAATTTTTCATAAGTAATTCCAAATCTCTGCTCCTTGTGTTCACCCTGACATCTCATCCCGGCTTCTGGCTTAACAGCACAGGTCAGCTAAAAGGTATTTTCCAACCTTGCTGCTCCACGCAGTAATTCCCGGTTATATAGGGCTGCTGCTATAGGGTGACAAAAGGAAGTTACTAGGCTCCTGAAAGGCAGATGCAGTCCTGAATCTCTGTATTATAATGTAAATCATACTATGAAAAATGTTTGGGATCTTCTGATATTCCCAGTGCTGCTGAAGTTGCTACCCAGTGCTACCCGTATAGATATTAGGTACATGCAGTAGCAGCTCCAATGCTTTTTTTGAGGATCTCAGAAAAAAAAGGGAGATCTGTGTGTGCACGCACATGTAATGAAAAAGGTTTAAGAGAACAGCATCATATCCAGTATCATGATGGAATAATTTTGGCTAAAAGGCATCTCTGGAGGGATACTGTGCAGGTGCACAGGAACTCTTAAAGCAGTCAAGCATCATACAAAAAATATTCATGGAGACTTGTTATAAGTTGTGACAAATCAAGCTGCTACTTGTTGCATTAAGTTTCCCTAGACATATATTTTTTTTAAATTAATGCTTAAGTTCTTAAGAGGTTCAGGATTTATCCTACAAAGTGCAGGAATGAAGTTACAAGATCTTTTACAAGGCTATTTTGTCTATTTTTCAACACATAGCACCTAAATATTCTCTTCTTAGTATTACATCAACAATGCAATAGCCTATATCGGTCTTGTTTTGTACAATATTCTGCTCAAACCTCCCCCGCTCTACGCTGCATCTTACAGTTAAGACAGAACAGCAAATGTTTTATGAGGAATATAAAGTTTTGGTGGGATGGGCCCCGTCGTCTCCAAAGACCTGTCCCTGAAGTCACAGCAACTTTCCAAAGCTTTAGCAAAACAAAGGTTACTGCTGCCCAGGTGTTTGCTCACATCTCCCATTAGGGTACCCGGATCTGTAAGGGTCTTCACATCAAATGTCCAGAAGCAAGTCTTTCCCATCGCCTTGTTTTTCCCAAAATGATCCTTTTTTGCTGAAAAATCTTAGCTGCTAAAAGCAAGTTTTTTCCGCTTCTTCTAAAATCTGATACAACTCAATAGAAGTTCATTCCCAAAAATGTGTTCATAATAATGCTACATAAAATACTTCATAGGAGTCAAAATCAGAATTAAATATTCTGATTTCATCCAAGTTCGCCCATCCTTATAAATTTCTTTAGAAATCCCCAGAAAAGGTGGGGAGGAAAAAAATCGATGGGGGAAATCATGGGAAACTTCAAAAACTTGGTTCCCATCCAGCTCTAAGGGATGTACTGCAAACACAGAATCCATCTCCAGTGAAAACACGGGACTTAGAGCATCTCTAGCGAGATTAGAGAGTTTGGATAGAAAATGGTGAACTTGGTTGCCTAAGCCAGCGAGGGAGCGTGTGTGCACACGCGTGTTCAAGGAGGATAACTGGGACATGGGGAAGTGTGGATGGTGCATTTTATTAAAAATTAATGTGCTCCAGTGACGGTTGTTCATTAATATTTCGCAAGCTACATCCAGGAGGGACCGCTTTCCCCAGGTCCCAAGAGCCGGCTCTTCTGTGGATGTGCACAGCTGGTTTCGGGGTCATGATGGCTGAAAACCAAGCCCAGACAGTGCAGGATCGGTGCATCTTCTGTGGTTCCAGTGAGTCGCCGTGCGTCACTCAGAATGAGAGCAGGTTTATAGGTTGTCACGTAACCTCCTCCTGCCATTTTGTGGCTATGTAGGACACGCAGCCTCCAGGGAGCCTCCAACGCTGATATAGCGTTCTTGATTACTGCGGTTTGTGCTGCAACATGTTTGTTGGCAGATGGATTATCTGGGCCAAATCCTGCACTCAGGGATACCCAACACATCTCTCAATGACTTCATTAAGCCTCCTGATTTTGCTGAGTGACACAGGTGGCGTGACCCTGGGGTCTGTGTGCAGCTACTGGAACAGCCTCCCGTGTTTCCCAGGTGCCCCCGGCAAGCTGTCCCGGCACAGGGCCACAGGGCACGGCACAGGGACAGTGGGGCGGCGGGGACGCAGCCACCCACAGCAGGGATGTCCCTCTCAGCGTGACATGGAGCGTGTGCCCAGCCCAGGCACTCGGAAAGGCAGAAGGAAAAGGATGGATGGTGGGGGCATTCATCAGCTCCCCAGCATGTGGGTTTGGGTTTTTTTTAAGTTAAAGGATGGGCTGGTCAAGACAGATTTCAGCTCCTGCTTGTTGTACTGAGCATTTACCCTCAATCCTCCCCAAATCCCAGATCTTGAGAGAACCCAAGTCCCAGCTGCATGTGTTCAGCCTGTAAGTGCAAATGATTATAAACCCTTTTCTAAGGAGAACCTACCCTTCCATCCCCCCACCACCCACACACATCGATGTCCTCTCCCTTGCTGGGGAAAGGAGTTGACCTTATTTCCAGCTGTCCCTCCTCCAGAGCAATGAGGGAAGGTGACACAGTTTGGAGATCCAGCTGTGGCATGCAGCGTATGAACGGTGCCTTGGGCTTCGTTAGGGCATCCTGCAAGATGCTCTAAACTAGGAAGGGTGAAATTTTCAGCACCCACTGTCTTCTGCAATGAGCTCTTCTAAAAAGCTGACTTGCTATTAAAGCACCCAAAAAGAGCTTCATGCTACTAAAAATTCTCCCCCCTGGTAAAAGACCGCTCTGAAATATCAAGAGCCTAAGCTTAGCCATTTCTTGGGAAATGTCCCCCAAACTGTGTCCCCAAAGCACAGAGTAAATCCATTCTTGTTTGACAAAGAGTTTCAGAAAGTGATCTGGGCTTCCCCACATCTGGTTCGATGTTAGTACAAAACAGAGATTTAAAGGCCAGCAGGAAGGCTTTTCACTAATATAAAACAACTTCTTGCCCTGTAATTCTCACATCAAGCCTGGTTTGCAGCAGAGCTGGAGGAGATCTTTAACATTACACCTCATCTCAGTGCAAAATTTCCACTACTTTTTCCATTCCCTCTTTATTCCATGGCTGCGTTTATTTAGCTACATCCTACAGACACTCCCATAAAGAGCCCCTTAACTGCTGCAGAAGGTAGTTTTTGAACTGCAAATCTCAGGCCCTCAGCTCAAAACATGATGGAAATTGAGCCACCATTTAAAAGAAGGAGAGAAGAGGAGGAGCATCTCCCTGCCAAGTATTTTAGCACTTGAGCCTACCAGATACACACAGCTTAGCCCAGCTTCGTATTAGTTCTTTTTGAGATGCAGAGTTTGAATGAAAAATGCAATTTTGCTTAGGAAGAAAACTTTATCTCCGCAAGCCAGCTGAGGGAGACACCGTACCATGGCCCTCGGCACCATCCTGGAGCAAACACAGCAATCAATCTCTGCCATCTGAGGTCGAGGAGTTTGCTTTTTATCCTATTTTAACACCAGCTGGGTCCAGGTGGTGGAAAGGCAAAACAAATGGAGTTGGCCAAAGCTGTTGATTTAATTTCTGTTTGTCTCCTTCAATTTTGTTCGATGCTGAACCTATCACTTTTGATACATCCCATGAAGATGCTGCACTGCTCTTCTCAGGAAGCGCATTATCCAAGCAGAGCAAGCTCAGCAGTGGCCAAATCCTTTCTGGTTCTTGCATTAATCCCCACTCTCTCCATTTTACCTAATAATCTCTGTGTTGCTCTATTTATACTGCTCCGCTGGCCTCCAGCTATACAGCTATTCCTGCACTCCCCATCTAGGAAAGCCAGGGATTAGGCTTGTGAATTTTTCGGTCGTGCAGGCATACACCTAAGTGATGTGTTAAAAATCCTGGGTTCAGATTCATAATCTCATATGTCCCTTTTTTTTCCTGTTTCCTGAGACAGCAAAAAAATGTGTGAGTTGTGGGGTTTGGGGGACAAACTGCCCCAGCAGCTCCCAGCCCCATCTGCAAAGGTTGACACCCAGGAGCAATGCTAGGGACGAAGAGCTGAGGATCCCCGGGGTGGCCTTTTCACTCCTCATCTCAGACTGACCCAACCATAAATATATGCGGATAAAATAAGAGGGGAAAAAAGACTATTTTTAGCCATCACTGGGTGGATGGGAAGTTTCACTTCTGAGGCTCAAAGACCGACCTTTGCAGACCCAGGGACTGGAGCTCAGCCGAGCGTAATGAGCTCATCCAGAAAACCTGCTGCCCTTGGTTATTAGCTCTGCTTTCATACAGATGCTACAGGACTCGGCTCTCTGACTCGCGTGTCAGAAAGTCTGTCCTCAGGGAGGCTGTGAAGACACACAGACACCCAGCCTGATCCCTTTGTCTGCACGTTTAGATACCTCCCTACACACACACACACACGATCCCCGTCTCCTTCTCCGAAGCAACATGCAGAGCCCCAACGCCTCTCGACTTCTGCTCGTGTGCCTGGGGGTGTGTCTGTGTAGCATGGAGATGTTTTCCAGAAAGCAGAAAACCTCACAGATTTCCCCGAGTCTTCCCCCAGACGCCTTCAGCTCCGAATCAGACTCTCTTACAGAGCCGCGTGCATTAAAATCAGATGCAAATCTCCCTGCTACAGAAATATCCGACTGACACAAGCCTTTGTTCCTTCCCAGGCATAATTGCGATTTGAGGAATGCTCTCCTCTAAGAGAAATGTCTATTTAACCTCCACGTTATCGAGAGGTGGTTAAACTACATATGTCCATCTGCAGCAGCTGATAGGGAAACACTGAAGGAAGCTGATACCATCTTTCATTTCTCATCGGTAACCCCACGGCTAGCCTGCTGCCAGCCAGCTTATTTTCCATTGTACAAGGCACCAGCTGCATCCTTCTGGGTCGTAACAGCCCACTTTTATATCTATTCAAAGCCTGTCATTTCTACCAACATCATTAACGACAAGATTTGGGACAAAATGTTTTGCACCTTGCGTTTTTGTTCGTTTTATAGTCACAGCTGGGAGAAGGAAGCTTGTTTTTCGCTTTGCAAAGGAGGCTGCTAGGAGAATGACAAGCCTTTGTTCTTCCTAGGGCACTCAAAGAATTGGCACTTCCAGAATTCAAGTCCTTAGGAGGCCATTCAGACCCAAGGCTGTTAAGAAAATTTATTATAAATTCCATTAAGCAAGTCGAGACGAACGGAAGCTGGCACCGTTGATTGCCAGCCCTGCTTGCCTTGAACTGACACTCCCAAAAGCCTGAGAGATCCAGGCACTGGCTTTGAGAAAAACCCTTTCTGCAAAGTTCAACAACACAGCTGAATAGCCCCGACACAGAAACCCAGGGCCAAGCCACAGATTTGGCCCCCGAATCTGTGATACTGCATGACTATCATGCAGTATCATGTATCAGGCAGCCTGGCTGTGGCGGAAAGTCCACCCAAACCCATTTATCCCTTCCCAGATTAACAAAACATGTTACAAACTCTCTAGCAAGAGCTGGAAAATGAAGGGCAGCAAACAAGCAAACCCACCACCCATGTCCTCAGCAGCGAGTCTGGTACTGGGATGAAGATGGGGCACTGAATGGCACAAACTGGCTGAGGCGGATGCCCCAAGCTCCTGCCATGGACCCCACAGCATGGAGAGGCTGTCCCTCCTTGCCACAGGTCCTGGCTGACCACGAGGTGTGCCCATAACTCCTGGAGAGCTTTCCTGGAGAGTTTGGAAAGCACTGCATCACCGCCAGCATCCAACATGCATCCCTAGCACGGTAAGGAGACATCTCTGGGCCTTTCATCAGTCCTGCATGCAATGGGACAATCTCTTCTTCTGTGGATTGATGCTAGTAACCCCCACCACAATAAGAGCGGACTGTGTCCACCCATACTCCATACCCAAAAGTTCTCCACCAGGCTCTGCCACCCACTGTGTCAGGTCTTGCCTACACACCTACTGAAAGACCACTTTTGTTCCAAAAAGCTACAGTTGAAAGTGCTAACCTTGCTTCAGAGACAGGAAACTGAGACACGAGTTTTCTGCAGCAGCCTCACCTCAGGAACCATGAGCAGATCTCTCACATCTGACCTCAATGTCCCTGCCACTAAACCACAGGCACCTCTCGGGCCAGCAGGGTGCACGCTTACAGCTGCTGGGGGAGCTGAACAGCAGCTCATTTCAGTTGCCTTTGCACAAGGACAGCTGAATTCTCCCCACTTCCATCGCTCATGCTGCAGCAGGATCTATTCCCAACCCAAGTGCCTGGCCAACATCATTTCACCAGGTGAGATGTGATGGGGGGACGTGTGACGCACCAGCACGCCTCTATTTTAAGGTGCTGCTCTGCAACTGCTGGAGAGGTGTTTTTCGTTTCCCAAATCTTCAGCGGTGTGAACATAGTGCCAAGGAGAAGGTGGAGACAGCCACCCCATCAGAGTGCAGTCATGCGTTTAGCTGTGCAACGGGAACAATGCTCACATTTTCAACCTGAGTCAACACAGACGCATGGAGAAAGCAGCCTTCCCTTCCCATCCCATCCCATCCCATCCCATCCCATCCCATCCCATCCCATCCCATCCCACCCCATCCCATCCCATCCCGCCTGGGGCGTGGAGGAGTGCTTGGGATGGGAGAGCTGATGATTTCTCAGGGGTGAAAGAATCAAGTGCCCAGTAATATGCAAACCTCCATCACCCCTCAGTGTCACCGGTGCCTGATGACAGCATCTTCAACCACTTCTATCTGGCCACCTGGAGACCACCACCCAAAACCGCTCGCTAGGCAACAGCAGATCTCAATGCCCAGCTCAGAGGTGACTGCTCCCGTCACCGTTCCAGCAGCTCCGTTTGTCTTTCTACCCACCCCGCCAACTTACACACCCGGGCGCTCAGCTGAACACATGGAGGTGAAAGGTATGTGCCCCACCAGCCCTGCCATGAGAAGACACATTGTGCTGAACTCCCTCCCAGCCGGGAGTTATTTGTCTTCTGGCAGTTGGGAGGGTTATTAATACAGAAGCAAAACTAAGCAGACAGTAAATCCACAGTCCTAGAGCAGCAGCACATGTTGTTTCAGGAAACTTAAAAATCCTGTCAACAGGGACTTCAGCCCAGTGGTGGCTAACCCCGTTCTGTTAAGCGGGGTTGTATTTATTTTAAATAATAATTCTTCTATTAAATCTGCAGTCACTGGAGGTTGCGGAGACAGGAAAGTAAAAAAAGGGGATATTGAACCTTGAAGCCCAGGCAGGGACCTCCACTGTTTTCCTTATCCTCATCAAAATAATCCTAAGAACAAGAAAAAGCTTGTCTCCCGGGCAGCCCGTCCTCTCATTTGCGGGGGGGATCCACAAACACTTTGGCAGACCCAGTACCACAAAGGAGAAAGCCCTATACACTGACCTGCCTCTGATAACTAAGTAAAACCACATTTATGGGATTAGCTCAGCTAATCCCTGGTAAATGCAGTTTTGTTGCACCGTGTTTGGATTCAGAAAACAACCGAGCATAAAAACCAACACAAAAAGCAGAGGCGCGGATATTCAGATCCTGACAGGGAGAGGGTGGAAGGGCAGGTGATGGTAAACAGTAAAGTCCAGCAATCACCTAAAAATTGAGCCTAGGGGAGAATTCATGGCAGATGAAGGTAGTTGAGGGGAGGCTGTTGCCTTTACACCTGGCCGTGCATTTAATGCTCAACTCTGTGACACCCTCATAGAGCAACAGAAATGGGTCTGAGAGCTTCATTTTAGCTCAGATTGGACCCAGAGCCCACCAGAAATACGTTCAGATCGGGCTGTTGCACATCACGAGATGCTTCCCCACCTCTTCATGGCACAATTCAGTGGGGAAACCCAGGAATGCTCAGTACCCCCAGTGCAGCACTGCTGCTAGTGAGAATGAAGTTAATAACGTGTCGGATGGACCAGACACCCCGGGGATGTCTCCAGTCCCCCTCTACGTGCTCCAACACCTGCTCTCTGCCATACCCCAACCTGCGCGTCCCCTGTAAGGAAACCTGCAGCAAGGGGGCTCCTTCCCCATCTCAACACCGAGGCTCTCAAAACGGAAAGAGCGTGACGCCATCCAGCACGTCCGCGGCCACATGAAGAATGCAAATCCCTTCTGCAGGCACAGTTGGATGTGTTTCAAACCCCACGAGACCTCACCCCAGACAGTGCTTTCCTTTCAGGCCTGATTCAGCAACTGATTCTTTTGCTTTAACGTGACCTGACATGATTTTATTTTTTTTTTCCCCAGGTACACTGTCTGTCTTTTCCCCTTTCTTCCTGGTTTCTTGATCGCTGCAAAGCTGTCAGCCTCATCCCACTCCGCGGCAGGGGCCGGCCTAGCTGCTTGGAGAGGGCAGAGCTCTGCAATACCAGGGCATATGGGGGATTTTCATTGGAGGGAGAGCTACGAGATGCTGTTTTCTTCCCTTCAGTTGCAAAAGGGGGGTTAGCTCTTGCTTCCTTCTTTCCCACAGGAACAGCTTTTCATGGGGACTATGTATTTCCGCAGCACCTTGCACCAGGACACCACGAATCACAGCTAGGTCCCCAAAAAATCCAGACCCTACAGATTTTAATGCAAACCAGGGTGCTGAATAGCTGGAAAGACCCTGTGTAACACTCCGCTGTTACAACTGCGGAGGTGCAGGGTTACACATGGCAACCCAAGACTCATGACCTGTACGGCTTGAGATTTACTTTGAAGACAAACACCGCTCCCAGCTCCTATCCCCTTTGCCACGTCCCTTCTCAGCAGCAACAGCCTGGCGAGCTCAGACTCAGCATGCCAGATGGAAGACCTTCAGGCAAGCAAGCACGGTTGGATTTAATGTGCTGAACAATCCCGCAGGAATCCTGGGCCCAGACCCTGCATCTGCTCTGGTAGCCCGACAGCGCCTGCAGCCA
>NW_008824192.1:342551-353633 GCF_000699105.1 Pygoscelis adeliae
TAAAAGCCCCCCGTGCTCTGCCCCCTGCTTTACGGCAGCATGCTGCAGCCCCCCCAAGCCACACCTGCAGTGCCAGCGGCCAGTGAGCACCTGAGCCACCGCCACTGCCTGTGTTTTCATGCTTTATATATACGTTTTCTAGTCCACTGCAGCAGGGCAGAAAAGTCCCAGGAACTCCAGGTCTGGTGTCCTTCCAGCACGCCGGGAGACCCGTCACGAAGGGAGGGCGATGGAGTTGTTGTGGATGCCGAGTGTGGCAGGATCCTTGATGCAAGCTACAGCGTGCTATCTTTAGAAGGAACACATGCTATGTTCAATTCCTTCTGCTCTATTTCCTACATGAAACCCTTCATGGTGCACGCTCGCAGGGGCACGGAGGGAGGAGGGGGTTCTCCGTGTCCCACAGCTAGTGCTAACAAGACTAGTCAATGAGCACCAAGCAGGTTGGCATTTAAGCTGTTACACCATAATGCATCTTCTCCTGCTGAGGACTTCATTGTGACTTTATGAAGAGCCACAGGAGCATGTCATCCCGCGGGGCACGGAACGGAGCTGCCTTCTGCACAGCCACCCTCACCACCCATGGCCAGCTCCAGGGGCAGGAAGGCTGGTGTAAGCCCTGGTGCAAAGAGGATCCATCCTCAAACTCATAGTCCAGCATCCAGACTCATCCAAGCCTAGGAGCTGGTGACTTCCATCCTTTTATATACTCACAAATGTCAACCTTTTAGTACAGCTATACAAGCACACCCTATGGAAGTCTATAGGGCCAGTAGGTCTCTGCATGAAAGAACTACCCAGGAAATCGTATCATCTTGCTTGGGGTGGGTGCTGTTAAGTGAGGTCCTTCCAGTAAGTTTCTCCCTCCGTGGTAGAGATGAATTTCAACACCGTTGGGGTCCAACCTCTGCTTCCTGACGGAGCGTTTTCACCGTTAGACTCGGCTATAAATGGGACAAAATTGTATTGCCTGCCTTGCAGAGCCTGCAGGAAAAGCGCTGATGGTTTTTGTGGGATTTGGGTGTGATCTCAGCCTTCTACCTCATGGTTCTCCTGACACTTAGTCATACAGTGCCCTGGTTTGCAAACCCCAAAGAGGTCAATGCAACGGAGAAGCTCTGAGCTCAGACCAGCCAAGACAGCTTCGCCATTTCCCCTAGATTTCAGGGGCTTCCACGCTTTATGGGAATCTGTCCCCAAAACTCATGTCAGGAGTAAATGGCAAGCATTTGCAGCACCTGGGAAGGGGGACAGGAGAAAGAAATTCCCCTCCGGGGGACAAATTAAACCCTAGTGCAGCCCCAAAGGAGAAGCAGGAGTGAGGAGACACCCAGACCATCCCTGCCCACACACTCCCATCTCTGAAAGTCTTCTCAGTCTGCCCCCACCTCTGGGGGTTACAATCTAGCCAAACCACGTGAAGTAGAAAGAAAAATGTTTGGCAAGGAATCGGAGGCTGCTCTTCTGGGCTGCCAAACCTCATCAGAGCTGCCTGCGGGCAAAGCAGGGCTCTGCCACCTCCATGCAGCGTTGCACACAGCCACCCACCAGCCCCACCGCGGCTCCAGGGCAGGAGAAAAATATGCCGCCAGACAAGGTGAGCAGAAACTGCCCAATACACTTGGCTCCTGATAGACCCAAGGCAGGATTTTTAACAGCCAGACCATTCTCTCTATTAAATAAAACCCTAGAGAGATGGGTCATTTATTGTCCTCAGTGAATTTAAGCACAATCGATACCGCACTGGTGCGTGATTTATCAGAGGGGTGACAAGGCTGTCACCCATAATAACCTTGCCGGTTGTGTGCTGACAGTCACCCAAGGCAGGAGCAAGCGTGCAGCCCCCACTCAGGCAGGGCTGGCGGACGCAAGGCTGACTGGCGAGACAGCTCGGATGACTTCTGGGCCATTGCATCAGCAGAGGGGATGCAATCACAGGAGCTTATTGCAGTGAGAGCGCTGATCAGCGGAGTTTAAATTCCTCTTTTGCAAGACATTGCTCATTGCGAGGTGCCAGCTCCTGTTTACTTCGCAGGGGTTAAGAGAGAGGGAATGTGGGAATCTTGCAAATGAATCCGAACTGCCTCAACAGGGGAGGGAGCAGCATCCATCCTCAGTCCTGGCAAAGAGGGAATTTGCCTCCTCTGCTCCCCGAAGTCGTGCACGTAGAAGGGATGCAAGGGGCTTAGCGGTTCTCCTGCTCTCTGGGAATCTGGAGCACAAGTCCGATATACCCCATTTCTCACTGAACCCAGGAAGGATGGGGAAAAGCACAAGGCTCCTTGCAGATATTTATTTCTCCTTTCTAAGACGAACAAGAACAAAAAAGCCCCAGCGGTCTCCTGCAGCAAGCAGCCCAGCAGACCCGCTGGCCAGGCAAGCAATTAACACATTGTCAAGGAAGCAGGAGAACAGCCCTAATGACTGCAACTGCAGAGCAGCCTCCGGCTTCTTCCCTTTTGTTTTGGAGCCAAAGGAAAACAGAGGAAGGAGTCGCTTGCCCTGCTGGCCAAAGGTCCAATTCGACTTGATCGCATCAACACAAAGCAGCCTGATGCACCCTGAATGCCAAGTTGAAATGGATGCAAGGTGGCTGCGGCCAGGCAGCCAGGGGCTAGGGGCTTGACAAGGAACCCTCCTCCACCTCTGCTCTGCCAGGGGACATTAGAAGAGGCCACTTTGTCATCCCAAAATGTTCAGCTATGCCTCCAGCCAAGCGGGGTTGCCCTGACATTTCTTGCGGCTTCCTCCACCCACCACCAGGACTCCAAAGGGATAAAAACAAAGTCTGGAGGTAGGAGGAGAGGAACCATTTCTTGAGGCATTTCTACTGAAAATGGCTTAGGGAGTTCTGGTTTCAAATCTCTTCCGGCACTGAGGAAAGCAGACAGCGGACCTGTTTTCCTGGGGGACACTCAGCGCCGGCTGAACCTCTTCTTGTAGAAGGCATCTCAACCCACGCTGTTGCTGGCTTTAATGCCACGATCCTGCTCCATCTGATACAGAAACCCAGGCTGGGAATGGGGTTTCAAACTGTGATTTTCAATCTCTGCAGGATTAAAGAGCTTTTGGACAGCCTCGCAGAGCCTCAGCAGGATGGGGGAAATGCTCACACCAGACCAGGTGCTCTGACCCTTTGCACATTGGCAATAATAAAAGCAGAACTAGAGAGTCACAGAGAGAAGTGTTAAGACCCTGAGACAGGGGAGGTCACAACCCAGGGCTCGCTTGTTACATGGCACAGCAGTGAGTTTGGCTCCTTCTGCCCAGGAACACACTTGAACTTGGCTGAAACAAGGAGGAAAAACTAAACAGGGGGGGACGGGGGGAGTGCTTGATTAAATATTCATAAGAAAAAGCATTACTCTCCTTCATAAATAACAAAAATGTGTTCCTCCTCAATTAATATGCATCACTACTAACCTCTCCAATGAAGCCAAGCTCTATCCCAGGAACTGAACACTAATGCTTTCTGTCAGCAACACGCAGCAGCACTCTGAGATAATTTTTCAGTCCTTTTTTTTGCTGATTTTCCTCCCAAGGTGGTAGTTCTCAGCTTGTGTCTGTCCTGAACAGCACAAGCTAAGGACCCATAGCCACAATATGTAAGAAAGAGCATCACGCTAGAAATACAGGAGCAATCATGCTGCACCAGGCAGTGCTACCCGTCCCTGGTGGGTTGGTTTTTTTTTCTTAACTAGAAGTACAAGCAATCCCTCTTGCTGGCCTATATTTGGACTAGGATATTTAAAGACATGAAAGGAGGAAGACACGGAAATCCCCCTGCGGGAGGAGGCTGATATCAGAAAAGATAAACGTCGGGGGGGGGCAACATGTACCCCGTATTTCCCATTTTGCCAGCCCACAGGTGGATGATTAGAGGATGCTGCTGCTGAAGTCCATACCCAGACGAAGTGTAAACCACCTCAAGGCAGAGCTGAGCTCCACCTTGCACCACTCGAGACCCTTGCAGAGGGGGTTTCGGACGTGCCCAGGGCAGTTCGGGCCCGTACCTGAATGCAGACGGATTATGTGGATTATGGTTCAGCTGAGACTCTGCTTCATGTCTCACTACAGGTCCTTCAGAAAGGTCCTTGACCAGTTGTTTGCTTGAATCCTCGCTCTGCATCTTCCACATTAGCTACACCGTCTCTCCCAGAGTCCTTTCTGATTGCCTGTCCTTTCACAAAAGGCCAGTACACTGTACTTGCTGCCTCCAGCAGCTCTCTGCCCCCACCACATAACACAGCCAGCTGACACCACCGTCTCTCGCCTCCCTGGCTGCCGTATGTCACTGCCTGACTTCAATCACTGTCATTTGCAGCTTGTGCTAACAGGGCAGGCTGTGAACCGCGGCAGCGGGATGCAGACACGTGAGCACTAAGCTGTCCCTCCTGCAGAGACAGTCCCCTCCAGGCAGCCAGAAAGGTAGCTCCTTCCAGAGCACCAGCAAGATTCAGCAGAGCTGGGCTGTCAAAGTCTTTAAGCCCTGGAGATCGCAGCTGGTCCACACGGGTTCACCGATGTCTCCTTAAACCACCCTAAAACCTCCCCGAGTGCGACTCGCAGTGAAAACTGCAGCATCTGTCCTGCTGGTCACAAATTCCCATTGCTTTGGCCGCAGTGAGTTGACTTTAACAGATATCAAGCCGGTAGGCCATCCTCAACAGCACATCACCATGGGTCACTGCTCTCCACTTCCATAGCTGCTCTGTCCACCCACTCCAGCAGCCCCAAATATAGTTCAGATGTGATTTTAATGACATCTTGCTGGCCCCTCTCTGTGTCCAACTGCAGGCAAGAGGCAGAGAGTCAAATGCCAGCAATAGTAGTCCATCCTAAGGGGAAGTTCGGGGTCTTTGTAGCCAAAGAGCAGATGATGGACCCCATGCAGCCTGAAGCCCACGAGCAACTTCTGAAACTGCCGTGCTGGTACCATCCTCCTCCTCTCTCAACTCCTGCCCCAGGGAGGAGAGCCGCAAAGGGGGAGCAGAGAGGAGTGCAGGAGCCAGACCAGCTCACAGCAGCTTTGGAGATGAGTGTTCGAGTGAGTTTCCCCATTTAACCCCTCAAAATCAGGCTTGCATAGCCAGAGTGAGGCACAAGCCTAACTCCTACTGACAGTTCACACTACGCAGTGCTTACGATACCACAGTGCCAGGGATTGTACAAATGAACAAAAAATTGTCCCTGGTTTAAAACCTCCTCACACAGGTCCCATTCAGGACCTGGAACTAATGGACCCTAAATTTTCTTTCACCGGGCTGGCCAAAACCTTGTATCTGCTTGAGAGAGCAGGCGATGTTACACAGTAGGAGAGCCAAGAGCAATACTTCTAATCCTGCATTAACAAACATGACTCACCCATTTATTTTCACTGGTATGTTCATGGTTATTTTAAGCTTTGTCTAAAGAATGCCAGCTACTGTATAATAACTGGAATGAAAGATGGCAGTGTTTTTATTTTGCTTTACAACTAAAGATTTATTTTTAGTTCCTTTAAAAAAAAAAACTGAAAAGTGAAACTGGCCTGTAAATTATTTTAAACACTTTGGCACTGATTTCCTAAAGGAGATCCACGTGAGCAAGTCCCACTTCCAGGCCAGAGTCACCACTAGGGAAAACTGGTGGCCCAGGTGCCACAAGCCCTGGATCCAGCTCTGCGCTTCCCTGGGAGTCAGCCTGGCTGCCAGGACAGCCCAGGCAAATCCCATCTCACAGGTGAGGGTTTAAGAGATAAGACTTCACTTTGCAGGATGTTTAGTTCGAGCCCAGGTCCAAACAGCCCTGCTGCGTTTCCCCAGCTTCTTCCCAGCACTTAAGCAGCGTAAGATTAATTCTTGGTGTGCTGGATCCGTCCTTGCTCTGCTCCCCGTTGTGCCGGTTTGCAACCCAGAGCGCTCCCCGCCCCGGGGGCTGCCCTGCGCTGCCATGTGGGGTTACACCATACGCTCCTTTCAGGCGTCCGTCTGCTCTGCGCGGTTCACCATCTGCTCCCGCCGTGAGCGGGTGGGTGTTGTCTAGGGGTTACGGGCGGCGGGGAGGATGCGAGTCAGGACTCCTGGGCTCTGTTCCTATACCCAAATCAATGGAGGGGGAGCATAAATATCCAGAGCCCAAGGTTGTCCCCTCTGCTTCAGAAGCGGGGAAAAAAGGAACAACACAAAACACCCATCCCAGCCCTGGAGAAACTTGTTACTGAGCAGTTAGAGCCCAAGGTTCAATGAGCTTGTTAGGAAAAGAGCAGGAGTGAAAAATCAGCACTGCCAGCTTCCTTCTCCTTGTCAAGATTCAAAGACACTCATTTGACCCCGGCACTGGGAGAAGGGCTGCCTGGGGCTCAGTTGAAGCCTGTAGGAAAGGACAAGCTGGGACTGCTGGCTGCCTTTCCCTGTGGTGCCAGCCACATGGCACGTCTCAAAACACCCTGGATACCCTGAGAGGAGCTGGAGAAGCGGGGGTTAGGCGCCTGTTCGCACAGGGGATGACTTTTCACATACAAATTCCTCTTACGCTTCCTCGATGCTGGCAAACATGGAGCTCCCCAGGGCCAAGGCTGGTTGCTTTGGCCTGGCCACAGCAGGGTTTCCCCCAGGCCAGATCTAAGCAAAGCAAAGAGCAGCCGCCCCGAGAGCCGCTGTGCACACTCGAGGCGATGGGTCTCCCTAGACACTCCACCGTGCACGTCTGGTGATGGTTGGTGGTTTGCACGCACCAGGGAGTTGTATATATCAACATATATCTTCTCCCTCCACCACACCAATTTCCAGGCCAGTGCACTGGTGTAAACCACAATTCCTGTTTGGGAACTGCTGGAAACAGGAGAAGCAGCGTGTTTGGGACAAGAGGGGCTGAACTTTAGCCGAGCGAGGGAACAGCTAGCCACACAACCGCGTCCAACCATCCCTTCTCCAACCTCCCACAACCCTGAGTAAAGACCCTCCCATCTCCTCCCATAGCTTCATTTCTCCTTCCCACTCTCCCCATACTCGTATCTGGAATAAATCCCCTTTGCCCTCCCCAGGAGACAGAGGGATGAGGGCAGCTGTGACTCTCCTCATACGAAATGCACAACTGTTCACACGGGGTGCTCATGGCAGGGATGCTTCTCTTGTTTTTGCTCTCTGCTACATGTTTACTCCACCTCTCCTGGCAAATCCGCAATACGCTTCTGCCTCCGAGCAGACCAGAGCGTCCCTAAGAATTTTGCATCACAAAGTCACTGTCAAGCTCCCAGAGCCACATGCGTTTCCACAGCCGTTTTCTGCCCTCTTGTGAAGCTCTGCAGAAATCCACGACTAGAGCTCTGCAAACCCACGCTCCCATGCTAGCTTGTTTCCCATGCAGAGACATGAAGAGATGACAGAATCATAGACTCGTTTAGCTTGGAAAAGACCTTTAAGATCATCAAGTCCAACCATTAACCCAGCACTGCCAAGTCCACCACTAAACCATGTCCCTAAGCACCACCTCTACCTGTCTTTTCAATACCTCCAGGGATGGGGACTCCACCCCTTCCCTGGGCAGCCTGTTCCAATGCTTGACAACCCCTTCAGTGAAGAAATTTTTCCTAATATCCAACCTAACCCTCCCCTGACACAACTTGAGGCCGTTTCCTCTCGTCCTATCGCTTGTTCCTTGGGAGAAGAGACCGACCCCCACCTCGCTACAACCTCCTTTCAGGTGGTTGTAGAGAGCGATGAGGTCTCCCCTCAGCCTCCTTTTCTCCAGGCTAAACAACCCCATTCCCTCAGCCGCTCCTCAGCAGACTTGTTCTCCAGACCCCTCACCAGCCTCGTTGCCCTTCTCTGGACACGCTCCAGCCCCTCGACGTCCTTCTTGTAGTGAGGGGCCCAAAACTGAACACAGTATTCCAGGTGCGGCCTCACCAGGGCCGAGTACAGGGGCACGATCACTCCCCTACTCCTGCTGGCCACACTATTTCTGATACAGGCCAGGATGCCGTGGGCCTTCCTGGCCGCCTGGGCACACTGCCGGCTCATGTTCAGCCGGCTGTCGACCAACACCCCCAGGTCCTTTTCCGCCAGGCAGCTTTCCAGCCACTCTTCCCCAAGCCTGTAGCGCTGCATGGGGTTGTTGTGGCCGAAGTGCAGGACCCGGCACTTGGCCTTGTTGAATCTCATACAGTTGGCCTTGGCCCATCGATCCAGCCTGTCCAGGTCCCTCTGCAGAGCCTTCCTACCCTCGAGCAGATCAACACTGCCGCCCAACTTGGTGTCGTCTGCAAACTTACTGAGGGTGCACTCGATCCCCTCGTCCAGATCATTGATAAAGATATTAAACTTATATGATGACTGTCCCAACTTACATTGTTAAAGATTTTCTGCGCGCGAATGAAGGGCTTTGAGGACCACCACCTCTCCCAAAAAAAGAGCATTGCTACCAGTTCTGCAACAACCCACGCTGGGCTCAAACCTATTTTATCCTGTAATCGATCACTTTTTAAAGCCCTGAGCCAAGAGATTCCCCCTTGCACTGCTGGTCTTGGCTGAGACAAAGCTCTTGCTCTCTCCACCCAGCCTAGCCCAGGGCTTCCCCAGCATCCCATGGGATTAAGGCTGATCAATCTATTGATCATAAAAAGCCTGAGCGTGTCTGTGTGTTCTTCCTACCAACAGCTCCCCAGAAGTACTGGCCAGCGTGTTGCAGGGTTCATCCCTCCCTCCCCTCTTCATGACCTTATTTTGGGTGTTGCCTCCATGGGACACCAGGATTTGGTGGCTTACCCTGGGGGATACAGCTGAGAAAGGGCAGGGACTGAAAGCAGCCTGGAGCTCAGCATGTTCCTGCCTGCTAAAGACGAAAGTTATTTGTCCAGAAGGAGCAGGAACCTTTGGCTCTAATCCACATTTGGTGCCAGTGTGGGCCATACCAGCATGGCCCAAATTTCCACTTCAATCCCGTATCTCTCCCATTGGCTGCACGTAGGGACAGAAGGGACGTGACTCATCCAGAAACCGAGACAGACCAGGGACAGAAGGGGAGGTCTGCTGTCTTGCTGTGCACATTGCCCTCCAAGCACACACCCCCCTTCCACCCGAAACCCCGCCGCCCCGCCATCTGATCAACAAGTCATTTTCTTGCTCACAGAAAATGGTACATCTTGCACCAACCCCGCCCAGCCAGATGGGTCCCTCTATAAATCCATAGCTGCAACTTCCCCCGTGCCTACAACCTGCAGTGCCCCTCCTTCACAACAGTGAAACTGAGGCACAGAAAGGGCTGTGACGCGAAAATACCTAGCCCTGTTAGAGACCAGAAGATTCACCCACACGCCCTGGCTACGAAAGCCACCCCAGGTCGAACTCTGCGCAGCAATCGGTATGCTCCTCCTTCCCAAAAGTGCCAGTGACAGACGCCAAAGGCTCCCTGGGGTCCCTTTCGTCTTCCCAAGGCATTTAATGCCCTCATATAGATTGTTACTGGTCCCACCAGTTACTCAACTTTGGCATGATGACGCAATACAAAATACACACTGCACAGCCCGCTGGCTTTTAAATGCCACGGACATACGGAGAACAAACTCCATTCGGTCTCCTCCAGTCATTTGTCATGGCCATTGCAGGACTGTTCCTTAAAATGTAGGGCTTTATTCTGGATTGTGTGATTGCATCCAACAGCACGACAACACCACACCGAGCCTTTTTCCTTCCAAGAGCTGCTTTTCATCGCTTGGGCTTTGAACGACGCAGGTGCTGCCAGGGAGTATCGGCGCCAGATCCAACCCAAAAGCTGATAATCAGCACGATCCAGCGTGTCCGGAGCCACGCGCCAGATGGCACGGCCACCCCGCTCCCAAACACTCGGCGACTCGCAGCCCAACCTGCTCTGACAAGTAAGACAGGAGGAAGGTCAAACCATCTGTTTGCCGAGAGCTCAGTGCCGTATTTAAGTACAAAGCATTTAAAGGCTGGAAAGCTGATCTTAGACTTCCCTGTAATTGCTTTAGTCTTGCTTCTACCGAGTCTCCAGGAGCTTGCAATCACTTTGGGTGCTAAAGCTGAACAGCCGGAACCGAACTAGGAAAGCACCCAACACCTACAAGGAGCAGCACGACAGCTGTCCTTATCAAACCGATGCTCCCTCAGTGAAGCATTCTGCCACAAGACACAGCCAGACCTGACTGTATGCCCAGAACAGGAAAAAGACTAATTTATTTTTCATTATTTAAGGTTCCAAAGCCCTTATTGCTACAATATTTTGAATTCTCCCTAGTTTCCATCCCTTCCCAGTGCAAAGCAGCTGGCACCTTTCACTGCAAGCAGCTGCATTTCATGAGACTGTAACTATTGCCAAGTATTTGGGGGAGCCCTGAGAGACATGGGCCCATCTACTCAGGCTTATTAATTCCTCCTACAATGAGACTTTTTTTTTTTGAAACCTAGCACTCCTACACACCTAAACCACATCTTGAGTCCCCTGGTTTGAACTCCTGGCTCACACTGCTTTAACAGGAGAGCTGGACTACATGACCTTCTTCTGAGCTCTCTCCAGCTGAGTTTTCAGCCTGTTATTTCTACCTCCAAATAGGAAAAACCCTAAGAAGCTGTTTCAGGCCCATTAGTCTGTTTGCTCATTTGCCTTCAAGGAAAGCAGCTATGATAAACAGACAGCAGCAGCAAGCAGAGAAGGCCCAGGGGAGGCTTCCTTCAACTCCCCCAGGCCCTGCGGGCCCCTCAGCGTCCCTGGGACCCTCCAAGACCTGGCGAACACCCCCGGCCTGCAGTCGGCCCTGCCAGCACCTGCTGCAGGGGACTTTAGACTTCGATTCTATCCCACCTACAGTACACACAGAGCAGCCCAAGAGTGAGATCTACCGTACAAAAACGGGCTAGAAAGAAACGAGGAGAAGCAGCCCAGCCCAGCCCCACCACCGCAGGCCCCGAGCCCGCCCACAGCCCATCGCCTCAGTGAGGGGCGGCTGCCCCCGCCCGGCCTTTTATGCTCCCGCGAGGGGGCGGGGCCTCCTGCCCTCACTCTTGCCCTTCTCCAACATGGCGGGCCCGCCAAACGCCGGCCATGCGCATGCGCGCGCCGGGAGCCTTTAAAAATGCGAGGGAA
>NW_008824192.1:353870-359391 GCF_000699105.1 Pygoscelis adeliae
TGTGCTGCGCTGAGCTGCGCCCTGAGGGGCCCCTCGGCCCTTCTGGGGGGGTTTAACTGATCCCTCAGGCCTGGGCTGGCGGCTCTGAGGTGCCCGCAGGTGCCAGGCCCTTCCTGGGCTGTGTCTGAGGGAAACGTCGAAGCAAAAGGCCGGGTCTTGTCACTAATGCCCACCGTGTGTTGGTACTCCCAAACCATGGAGGAGTCTGGGTGTCCTGATTTTTTGGCTTCTTAAGTGGCTGCCATTGTTGGTAGAAAATGCTAAATGCCCCAGTAAAGATTAGGAGGGTTTTCTGCACGTTGTGTTTTTTCTCTTTAGAGCTTGAGATACCCCTTTTTGTTAAACTACCCGTGTGAGATGTTCAGAGTCTGCCTCAGCAACCTTGTAGGTTTCTGCATTTTTGCACTGATGAGGGCCTTTAAACTTTTAAGGGGCAAAGTCTACCCGTTCCTTGGGCTTTTCTCTTTCCAGAATGTGTCACGTGGCTGCTGACTTGCTGTCCTGGGTGGCAATAGCAATCCTACAGCCAAGAGCACAGAAAAGCTCCTTAGCGGTGTGGGCGTTAAGTGCAGATGATGAACACATCAGAAAGGTTGAGTGTGATTCTGGCTGCCTTTTGATGGGGAAGCAGCTCTTCCCAGGTCTTCTCCCCTACCTAAAAAGAGGGGATGATATCACTTTGCTCTGATACCATGTAACATCTACTACTAAGGTAGCTTACTAGCGTAACAGGGTGACCTTACGGGTCTGGTAAGGCTGAAGAATCTCTGCTAGCCTGACGTGAAGTAGTGCCTGCTGTAACTTCCTCAGACTGGAGATGATCTGCTTCAAACATCTCCTTGTCTTCAAAGCCCCGTGTATGCGGCTACCAGCAGGAGAGGATCTATGGCAGAGAGACTCAGTCTCGCTGCAGTGGTCCGTCTGCCTGCGAGCACCGTATGCTACAGCCTTTGCCTGCAGCCGTAGGACACCTGTGAAGTCAGTGGTTTTCATCACCGTTACGACAGCTCATCTGGCTGCTGTAGACAGTGACATCATGTCATGTGCCTGGATGAGATACTTGTCACATGAGCAGGGGAAGGGTTTCTCTAATGGTAAACATAGCATAGACTGGAGGTTTGCATGCCACGTTCCTGTTACAAGAAAAAAAGTATGTTGGGGCACATTCTGGGAGCTGCCAAAGTCACAGAAATACCAACTTATAAGGCAAGGTCTAGGATGGATCATTAATCCCTTTTTTTTTTTTTCTTTCCTACTTATAATAAAGGTTGTCAGTGAAATCAGTGTCAAAAATGTTGATCATGTCGTCAAACTCGGTTAAAATCAGTGTTTTGGAAGGAGGGCAGGCAGATGGGAGCATGGTCTCTGGACCAGTGTCAGCCTTTTCTGGTGAGGAGGCAGTGAGTGATTTGTTTCCAGGTCAGTGCTACGTGCTGATATAACACTTGAGCTGACTAAGAGGTAGGCAAGGTGCACGGGGTGAGCACAGCACGCATTGCCGGGCCGGGAGAAACAGCATTTCCCCTGGCACGGGCAAGTTGAGACCACTGTCAGAGCCACACCTTTGTTCACGCTCCTGTTTCAGTGCACTAAGCTGGGGAGGTGCCAAGGAAACTCCTTGATTAATCACTTTATGGACTGTTTAGACACAAACAAACAAAAAAACGTTCAGCTTCCATGAAGGTGAAAAAGAGAGACATAAACTGATTTTTGCCAAGATATATCAGAAGATATCAACCCAAAATAAAACTGTTATCTTGAATTTCTACACCGATTTCTTTCTCCTCCTCAATCCTTTACTTTTTTTCTCCTGCTGTAGCTGCAGGGAATGCCCAGTTTCCCTGGTTTGGACCCTGCAGCATCGCAGGTTGCTTCTGATTCTTCACAGAAGCAGCAGGGCAACGAGGCGAGGCTTGTTGTATGTGGGGAAGCAGGACACAGGCTACAGGCAAGGCTGGTGAACCCTTTGGTGTTGGAGCGGTCTTGCTAATGTAAATGTGAAGCCAAAGCCAGACTTTGCACCCTTTTGTTCCAGGATGTGCGACAGAGGATACAGCCTAGGCTAATCCCTGCTGACCCCGAGAGAGAGGAAACGGACTCCTAACAGCAAGGGGTAATCTGTCCCAGTTCTGGAAATCTCGCAGGAGCTTTGCTTTTCTGGCAAGCCATGAGCCCTCTCCAGCTCAACATCTTGCAGTCAGTAACTTTTTTCTCAAGTGCTTTTTGCATCAGCAGCTTCAGGGTTCAAAATTCTTCCTGGTCCTGCACAGGGTTTGTCCCTGCCAGGGATCTTCCAACTGTCATGGGGCTTTCAGATTAGCGTTGGGCACTGCTACAAGTATAGCTGGATTAGGAAATTTTGGGAGGTGACTCAGCCCACAGCTTGGATGAGCTCAGTCCCTCCTGACCTCTGCCTCTTGCCCTGAACGTCCTGCCTAGCTAAAAGCTTCCTCATCCAGGATGATGCATTCAGAGTAGCCAGACACTGCTGTCTAAGGGGAATGAATTTGTGTTACACATGGCTGAATGAAAAAACATTCAGGACATGGCTTTTCCATTTTTCTCTGTCGCAGGAGATGATATTTCTGGACATCCAGTGGTCTGCGTGGGAAGCAACACACCTACAGCTCACAGCTAGTTAAATCCCACAAGGAGCAGCAGTACCGGCTCATCTGCTGCACACTTACTGTATTTGTCAAGGTATGTGTTACTGCTTGAAGTCTGACAAACTGCACATCTGAATCAAAACAGTGAGGTGATTCATTGTCCCACGGAAATTAATTCCTCAAAGTCTTTCTCTTGAAATGACTTGCACATCAGGAACTGTATGTGGGTTTGTTACTGTAAATTGGCAGATGAAGAACTCTCTAAGACTCAATTTGGAGTTTTAGAAAGCAGGCATTCTTTATTACGGCCGGGTGCAAGGTGGAATTCCACAAATCAAGCACACGTATGGCTAGATCACCATTACATTTATACACAAAAATTATAAGGTAGTACACTCCCAGTTACAATGATTGGTTAGTGATTTACATATAATTATAATATCGGTTATGTCATTCTCTTCTGTTACTACGCTTGCGCGGAGGGAAGGGTCTTCACCTGGGCAAGGGTCGTCTTGACCTGTGGGTGTGTTTTTTAGTATTATAATGAAGGCAGTTCACTTCAGGACACCTTAAAAGTAAGTTTTGTTGCCAAGTTGGCCAGCTAGAGATCTACCTTGCCAGGTTGTCAAATAACTCATCCCATAAACAATAGAACCTAGGGGCTCTGGTTATGGTCTAGAGAGTCCAGAGAATAGAGAATAGGGACTTCAAGCAACACAGCCTCAAATAATAAGTAACACAGCAACCTCTACATAACGCTACCATAGAGGCTAACTTATTGGAATCAAAATGTTCTTAGAGTTGATTATTTCACAACCTAAAGATTCAGTAAAACTTAAGATAATCTTCAACAGGTTAGGAACACCTCTGGATTCCCAGAACAGTGCAGCCCTGAGGTCACAGTTTTGTCATTGCAGAAGACCTGTGAAAGAAATGTTTTGGTCTGGCGTTAGCTCAACGCTAAAATATGCCACCTTGGGGAGTCAAGATAACCTCTTGGCATCTGTCAGCCTGTTCCCTGCTGTGTCCTGACTAGGCTGCTGGGTCAGCTTCTGGTTCATTTTAATGCCATAGGAGGAAAATCCTACTTTGGATATTGCCCTGCATTGTCAGTCATTTTGTGAATACACATGGATTCCTTTGTTTCATCTGGCTACCTGAAGTGGTGCTTCAAACTGGCCTACCCTGGATGGCCAGTTTGCTCAAGGCCAAACTTGGCTTTGTCCAAAGCTGGGATGAAGAACTGAGAGACAAACGAGCAGCATCCCTCTGCTAGGAGCTGTTTCTGACCCGGTGACAGAGTCGTTGACACATGCCAAAGAGCATGAGGGCATTTGGCCTGGTAAAACAACAGAGCTAAAACTCAGAGCATCACGCAAGGATGCACATGATCTGTGTCCCATCCTGGTGCAGGGCAGGGCCAAGAAACAGCTTCTGCATTTCCACAGCAGGATTTCTCAATTACTGTTTATGCCATCTGGGTCGCTCCTTTTCAGATCACCTGGATTTCTTTTACCTTACAAGCCCCATTGGTGAGGTCTGGGTACCTCTCACTCTGACACAAAGCCCACCCAGGACTGTGTAAACAGGTTTGCAATTATTTTTTTTTTTTTTTACTCCTTGCTCCTTTTGAAAGTCACCACCAGGGACAGTCTGAGGGTTTGAAAGACGGGGAGAATGGCAAGTACCTGCTAGTGATGGAGTAAGCAGGTGGAGACTTGGCTTCTCTTTACTTTTCTACTATAAACACTATTTACTTCTTGGTGCTGCAAGATTGGGTAAGAAGTTAAAACAAATGGATTTAGAAACTATCTCAATAATGCAGAGATGCAATTAAGAATACATCATAGCCTGTGTGGCCTGATGGTGGTTTTGGTTTGCAATTTGAGTAATACAGTTGTCCAGCTGTGTTTGGAAAGCAGTGCAATAATGTGTCACATTTCTATCTCCCTGCCCATGCTGCTGACTGAGGGGAAGAGGGCTTGAACCCAAGGCTTGAAGCAGTGGGAATGTTGTTGTTTCTGCAAGGCTGGCTCTATTTTTTTGCCCTTGTCCTGGAGTTGGGCATCAAAGTTTTCCTTAATCTCAGGAGCTTCTTTTGCGTGGCTCACCGGTGGGTTTCAAATGCCACATCCCTCTTGCACCCGATAAACAGCGCAGAGCAGCTTCTGGAATTGACTCTTCTCATTGCAGTTAATTCTCAGGGGTTCCTTGCACTAAAGGGTAGATGGAAAATTATTTCCAGTGTATTTGTTCTCTTGACTAGGCATGGAATATATTTATTCCTCTCTTCTTGAGTTTTCAGTTTTTCTTTGCTCTTTTTCCTTTGCAGTTCAGCAGTGGGATCTGCAGTGCTCACGCAAGGTGCGCTCAAGGAGCTTAGTGGCTTGGCTTCTGGGTGGAGCTGGGTGGTGACATACACTGTTCCTGTGTGGAATTGCGGCTAGATTAACACTGTGCCGATGGTGCTCGGACAACAAGAGTTGGGGGTTTAGTGGAGACCACAGCCCTGTTAGCACCAGCATGCCCAGCGCGGCTGCTACGCGATCATCAGGGTTGCTTTGCAGCCCCCTTGCATAGATCAGGGCTGCATCCAGCCACAAAACTCACCCAGCACTGCCTCAATACACAGCAAGAGGGAGAGAAGCATCTCCTAAGTGGTTTTGGAAGCCTTTTTACCTGAAGACATTAGGTAGATTTCCATGTATCTCAGAGAAATATGTCCAAGTTCTTATTGTTTGTGTTGGACAGCTGTTTCTGCTCTTGCCCAGCTTTCAGTGCTGCTTTTCCCCATAGCAGTTTCCCAATGTCTCACCTAGCTGCAAGGGTAAGAAGGCTTTGTATTTCTGGATGGGTAATCAATAGATCACTCTGTTTGTCAGAATTTTTTTCCCCCCTTTTACTTCTTTTTTTAC
>NW_008824192.1:359425-375968 GCF_000699105.1 Pygoscelis adeliae
CCACGAGTTGTTACCTGGACTCTGTATTTTTACAATTTTGTAAGCAAACTCAAACACTGAAATTGTGAAACTAGGAGAACAACTTGGGTTGTGATTTCTTTAATAATCCAGTCACCTTCTCCAACTTTTCCACTCCCTGGGATGGAGTTTGGTAACCTGTTACAAATGGGGCAAGACAGTTTTGAGCAGCATCTTGCAAGGCTTTTGTATACCAAGGAATATTTGCTGATTCCTACCTCCCAAGAGGCTGGAAACTTAGGCCAGGACCCCAGGGTGCCACTAAAGCAGTCCACCAGCTTGGGGAAGCAGCTTTTCTCTCTGGAGGGCTCACTTCTGAGGCCCTGCTGACCGCCCCTGGGCTGCTTCCCCAACACATCAGTGTGATGTGTGGCCCTCCACATCGCCTGGGGCTTCAGCAGCTAAGTGCACACCTTAGAAACATTGCAATGTAATCATTTTATTTTAATGAGTGGCCTTAGGTATTAAGACATCACGTCATCCACTTCTGCCCAATGCTGTTGTTTCACTGGACGTTTGGCTTAGAGACCTGTGTCAAACAGAGATATAAGACAGCAAGAGTGTGGTCAGAAACAGCAGCAGGTTGGGAACAGCCACAGCTAAGTATTGGCTGGCTGTAGAAAAAACCTCTGAGCCTGTCCTGGGCAGCTGCTTTCTTGTGGCTCGAGTGCTTGCTGTTAGCAGAGGTGATGAAGATAAATGGAAATGAGAGAAGGCCTTTCTCTATACTGTTTAGAGGCTGCAGTTTCTTGATAATGTATGAAGCTGGAGTCTTAGCTGCCTTGCGGGAATTGTCACCTGACATACTGAAATCTGCATCCAAGATCTATGGGGCATCTTCAGGATCGGTTGTAGCTACACTGGCATTGTGTGAGTGTGATATAGGTAAGGGCTATGCACTTCCGTTTATTCTGTGTTTAAAGAGATCGAACGTCTGGAAATTTTGGAGTTGCAAAATATCTTTTTTTTTTATTATCCTTAATCAGTGGTTAATTCCTCAGAATTTTACTTCATTGACTTCTTTAAGAGTGGAAAACATGGGTAAATTAATGAGCACAGAGAAAATAGACTAGATATAGTTATTAAGTAAGTCATTGCATCTTATTAATTTGAATTAATGGTAAGCATATCTAATATAAGAAACAGAAGTGCCCTCCCTAGGCATCTGGGGTTGTTGATAGATTCCCAAAACACAGAGGGGAAAGAAAATATTGAATATGGAGAGGATCAGTGTTGCTGTTGCATGAAATGAAAAGAAAGTTATAGTCACAGAGCTGAGAAATACATTAGGGGGCATAGATGCAGAGCCAACAGGAGGAAATGTTAATGCAAAGGCTTCCTGTCAATTTTCTCCTGTATCTCCAAAAATTTTTAAGATGTCTTGTGGAGGAAAGGGAGAGAAATAGGAAAAGAAAACAAGATACTTCTGCTTCCTGCAATGTTGGAGGTCCTTGGAAAATCTGGGTCCACTCATGAGAGCTTCAGCCCTAATGAAAATAATGGCTCTTTATGAGCATTTACCAGCATGGTAAAATGCCCCTTTACCAGGTGGAAATGCAGCCCAGAAAGTACATAAATAATAATATAAGGGATGTGGAATGATTGCTTTGCTTTTCTTTAGATGAGATGATACTGTCCTTCCTCAGTATAACGAAAGCCTCTCTCTGGTGGCGTTTCCTTGGAAGAAAAGTCATTAAAATCTTAAAGGATATGTTAAACAAATACCTGCCTACGAATGCCCACCAGCTGGTATCTGGAAAGCTGCATGTTATCCTCACCCGTTTGCACGACTGGAGAAGCGTGGTGGTTTCAGAGTTTGCCTCGAGGGAGGACCTCATTCAGGTGAGAGCAGCCACAGCCACCCTGCGAGGGGAGGAGCTGCATGGGATTTACTGCTTGTCTGTGCCCCACAGCATCCGTGGGGAAAGCCTGGGGCCTCACGGTAGTCCGTGCCATGATTTCTGTCCTTGCCACCCTCTGAAGCCAGACAGGGTCACAAGCTGAAAATAATAAAAAATCAGCCCTTTTGATTTCTGGCTGAATTATCTACAGGGCCTGAGTATGTGGGGAGCAAAATGAGGCATTTCACAGGTTACCTTCCTACCTTCCTTCTTGTTCTGGAGAACAAGTCTTATGAGGAGCGGCTGAGGGAACTGGGGTTGTTTAGCCTGGAGAAAAGGAGGCTGAGGGGAGACCTCATCGCTCTCTACAACTACCTGAAAGGAGGTTGTAGTGAGGTGGGGGTTGGTCTCTTCTCCCAAGTAACTGGCGAAAGGACGAGAGGAAATGGCCTCAAGTTGCGCCAGGGGAGGTTTAGATTGGATGTAAGGAAAAATTTCTTTACTGAAAGAGTAGTTAAACATTGGAACAGGCTGGCCAGGGAAGTGGTTGAGGCACCATCCCTGGGAGCATTTAAAAGACGTGTAGATGAGGCGCTTAGGGACATGGTTTAGTGGGCATGGGGGTGTTGGGTTGATGGTTGGACTCGATGATCTTGGAGGTCTCTTCCAACCGTAATGATTCTATGATTCTCCGATCCTGACTGTGGATATCAGACATGGTCTGGTCCACACTAGTCAGTGGTGCCCAATAACCCAGCTGTGGGTCCCCATTTTGGCATTCACAGATGAGTCACCATTCCCAAAGGCAACAGGTTTTTGTGGCTCTTTGCTCACCTCTGTGCTTTCCATCTCATCCACAGGCTGTGACATGCAGCTGCTTCATCCCTTTGTACTTTGGATTTTCACTTCCTATGTACCGTGGGGTGGTGAGTAGCCTTATGGTCTGGAGACCCTATCCCGGGTCAGGCCAAGGGCCCATCTAGCCTGTGTCCTTTCTCCAGTGGTGGTATTAAGCATGTTTATACCCATGTTTGCCACCAAAGTTGCTTGGTGCTGTGTTCACACAGTGTCTGTAGAGGGAAGAACTGAACCCAGGTGCCCCACAATCTCACCTCACTGCAGACAGAACCGACCTTCTCACAAAAGTGTCCATCCTCACCCTGTCCATGGGGTTAGCTCAACTCCTTTCTGCTGCACTTTCCCCCACTTTCATTAAAGAGTAATTTTTCGGCTGGAAGGGAGGAGGTGGTGGGTGTAGACCTGGAGCACATGGGACAGTGGTCAGGGCTGTTCCCTGGAAGGGGATCTCTGTAGCCCCAGTACCTCAGTCTAGTTTGGGCCTGGGTGGAGAAGAAACCCCAAATGCATACACATGTGACGCAGCACTCTTCTCTCTGAAAAGAGGAAGGCTCAAGGTTCTTTGTTTTCTCTCCTAGCGTTACATTGACGGGGAACTCAGCATGTGGCAGGCCAACTTCGTGTCCCGGACCACGATCACCGTGTCTGGTCTCGCCGGGGAATACGACATCTGTCCCAAAGATAGCCCAGCTGCCTTCTTCACTTTCCAACTCTCTGACTGTATTTTATATATATCAAAAAGAAACATTGCCCGCTTGCAGTGTATTTTTCAGCTTCCCCAACGTCAAGTGAGCTGCTCCTACAGGTACTCAAAGCCATGAGGCCGCTATAGCTGGCCTATCTGCCCTGACTGCCACCTCCCCCCTGCAGGTTCTGGACCAGCTTTATACCCATGGCTACCAGGACACAGTCTCCTTCTTAAAAAGACTGAGTAAGTGGTTGGGAGTGAGGAGCAGGTAGGTCGGGTGCTTCTTTTACAACATTGTTTTGCTGACAGAAGGTAAGAGATGCTGCCAGTGCATCTAGAGTGACCGGGGCAGGGAGATCGCTGCATCCCTGGCATTGCCAGGATTACTTGAGTCCCATCCTCTCTGTGGCCTCTCCTGAAGCTCCCTGTTCACCTCTTCCCCTCTGATGATGTTAGGTCCCCTCTTGTCTGCCACACTGGGCATGGTAGAGCTTTCCAGGGAACACAGGTCCCCAGGACCTAGGCAGGAGAAGTGTAGGCTCGGGTGCCCTGTGTGGTGTTAGACTGATAACCCACTATGCACAAGGCAGCAATGTTTGATGATCCCTGGCTTGAAAACCCAACTCAGATTAGCCATGTACTGTGGTCAACAGTCCCCCTATCTTCCAGTCAATCCCGGTCATGCCTCACATTGCTGGAAACCTGGTAGTTGAGCAACAAGCAGTGAGAGCTGGATTCTCTTCCCACCAGATGTATTTGGTATAAATTACCTTGATGAGGACTTTATGCTTTCATTGGCCAATGAATCATGTCAAAAAAGTGAAGGGACCCTGCACTGCAAGCTAGAAACAAGAGTACTTCGCTCCAGAGCCACAGACCCTGAGGATGTCACCAAGGAGAATCCAGGGACCATCCGGGCAGCAGATGAAGTGGAAGAGGAAGCCCCACACCACCTTCTCCACCATCAGAAAGGTAGAGGACCAGCACTTCCTTTACCCCATCGGTTTTCATTAGCTAAGTGACACTTGCCCAAGGCTCTCACTGCCAAAAGCAGCTGTCTGGGTTTTTGCAGGCTCCAGTAGGTGAGAACATCAGGAATGAGAGAGAATTCCCTCTTGGGTCAATGGTTATTAGTGAAGCCTCATGCTGAACTTGTTCTGGGTGAGGTTTGAGGACTTAGGCTGTGGCCAGGTCAGAAGGGCTCTTTGGAGAAGTAGCTCTTTCTGTGAAGAAAGCCATTTACTCACCTTGCAAGGTAATAAGAGGTTCCACCCACGCATCATTTCATTAAGGGTGAGGGAAGGAGCAGTGTCTCAATGGTTAGAGCTGGGTTTGCTGTGCCAGTCAAATCGAAATTTCTAGTTAGTTACTCTGGTGTGCAGCCGTGTGTAAATACTTAAGTGCAAGAAAAGCTTATTAGAGCTGCAGGTAAACCTCTACCTGTATCATTTTTAAGCAACGTAAGGCAGGTTTAAATCCAAAACTTGTAGTTTTCTGCAATCCTATGCAAAATAATGCCCTCTCCCAGTTCAATTTTGACATGGAAAACCGGTGAACCCTCAGCATTTCGGATTCCAGTTTGTCTTATTGTTACTAGCGGAATACAAAGAAGTATGTGCTGGAGTGCAACGTTTCTTTTAATTTTATTAGTTATTTTCTTTTTCTTTGAGTCCTTCAACATTTCAGAATTTGTCAACTTAGGCAAAATTACACCGCTTTCCCAACATGATGGTGGTTTAAAATGTTGCCACATAAATTAAAGAACTAATGAAAAAAGACCCAAATATTGTTCTGCTCTATCTACGAGGACCACACCAAATGAGGAATATAAAGGGGAAAGAACAGTACCATTACCATTCCAGATCTAAAAATAAAAGCTTGGAAAACATAAAATAAAAGCAAAGAAGACATTTCCATTAAAAACAAAACAACCCTACCTATGGGAAGAGACCCACAATAGACATGCAGGATGCAGTGTTAGGCTGTACAGTTTGCTTCCATGCTTGCTTTTTTAAAGGCTTCATCAGTCTGAACTACATGGAGCTTTTAAAAGCAACATAGTAGGAACCAGGTTCCTTTGGAGGTTGGGCAGGCTCTGTGCTATAAGGAGTCTCTTGGACTCTGGTTTGCAGCTGGGCTGCAACATTTTGCACCAACCTAAGGTCATCTGTGGAAGGAATCAAGACTCATCTGTCAGGCCAGAGAGCAACCAAGAGCTAAACCAGGGCTCTCAGTCTCCAGGGGAGAAGCACATTGGATTTTTCAGGTCTGGGAAGGAAAAGCCCTCATGGTCTAGGCCAAGAAAAGGCTATTTTACTGTTTATCTGCACAATACTTACAGTATTGTTGATGTTACCAAATAAGCAAGGGTATAAACCTGCAAACTCACACCTGTTTTTCTGAATAAGAATATCTCCAAAGGACTACTGCTGTGGTAGCGCCTGCACACCAGCAAGGCTCAGGCTGAATTAGCTGGTTAACCACAAGCATTTTCATTTTTATCCATGTGCCCACCAGGACAGTTGCACAATGAGATTCACCCTCCTTAGTATCTAGACTAGAAGCAGAGTCTGGCATAAAGCACCTGTAGCCAACAGCCAGAGACACAGACAGGATTGGACACATTTGTTTTCATTTAGCTCAGTTGCATGGGTCAGGCCCCAGGACTCCCCTTCCCACTAGATCTGCAGTGGGATCTAGCTTTAGAGAAAGCTCCTGCTGACTTGGGTTGTCTCCAAACTCTCATCCCATCCACCTCAGGATTCACGTTTCTGAGTTCAATGCAGACCAGGGCAAGCAACAGGACAGTGGTATGGGGCCAATATTTTAAGGATATCAAAACCTGCTTATCCCATTACCCTGTAGACAACAGGAGGGAGGGAAGCAGCTCTGATAAGGTATCTGAATCCAGTTTGTCTCACAAGAACTGCCGGACGTGTCTGTCAAACTGACCAATGTGGTTTTACTCCCTTTAGGGCCATGCCAGCCACAGAAGAGCATTTTTGACCCCGCTGCTGCCTTTGGCCCCGGTTCATGTTTTAGAGGGAAAAAGAGCAACTTGCAACCCAGCCTGCAGACAGACACCAAGATGGACTGAAGAGCACGCTGTGGCAGCAATGTCACCAGCACAGGCAGGGCCACAACCCCCTTTCTATCTGCATGCCCCCCCAGACCCCAGGTGGGTCCCATGACCCACCTTTAAAGGAGGCATTTCAGGCTGAAGACAGGATCTATTGCAGCTGGTTTGAACTGCGTGGAGCTGAGTTTTCCAGCTTGCTTCCCTAGGGGGGAAACAAGCTCCTTGAGAGCCAAGAGATGCCAAACTTTGCCTCTCTTGGTTGCCTCTGGCAGAGCCTCCTTTTGCCATTAGCTCCAAGCTCATGCAGAGACAGCATCAGGTGTGTTTGCTTGAAAAGGTGGGGGATTAATAAAGCAAAAGACAGCTAATTTGAATGATGAGTCATTAAATACTTACATCTTAGCACATCTCTGCAGGTTTGGAGCAGGAAGGCTCTCTGCTGTGACCATTTTGTTTTAGGTGTGCCTTGTAGGCTATTTTTTGTTAAAGTTCTCAAAGTTTTACTAACTTTTTATGATCAAGCACCATGCCGTGTTAGGGCAGGTGGGATGCACTGGATAGTTCAAAATACGCTTCTGTTTGTGGCTGAGATTTGCAGACAAATTTAGTGGATTTGGATGTCCAATCCCTATATGAGAATTTTCTTTTGGGGATCTTAAATCCCATTTGAATAGGGATAGTTGTGACGGTGTGCTCCCCTGCCCAACCTGACCTTTATCTCCTGTAACCCTCCTCAAGCCATAACTACCAGGGGCGGTTGTTAATGGATGCTGATAGTGATAGCTGTGTCCATTCAAAGTGGATTGGGGAGCCAGATAACAACACAATAACCAAGGGTTATTGTGTGAAATAGGCCCACCTAACCACAGTTATCAGTATGCAGATATGACTATGAGCCAATCATCTTACCCCTATAAATAGTGAGCAACCCAAGAGCCCTTTGAGCTCTCCTGCAGGGTGGGACCTCCCCTTGAGCAGGGGTGCCTCTCAAGGTTACTCCTCGAGGCTGAGAGATTCCTTGCCGCAGCAGATCCTCGGTAAGTGGCTAACAGCATGCTAAACTCTGAAATCTTAGCCAAGTGATAGAAAGGATTAACTGCGCATCTATAATCCTTTAGACATAAACCATTGACCAAGTCTGGGACTAGGTTTGGATCCAGCTGCACCCAGACTCCTCTCTGAGAAGGAGTCTAGAAAGCAGGGGGGTCCTTTCTGAACCTCATGGATCACCAGGAGGGTCTCCCTGACAGTTTTGTCTGACCCTGTCCTCTATGCAGTAAAGAATCAAGTGTACCCTGCCATCGGATCTTGTTAAACCACTGTTGCATTTACCATTGAACTCTAACTCACTGTTTTCTATCAGTCAAGTGTATTGTTGCTTCTCTCTTACGAGTGAAGCGCAGTCTCGCTCGCTTCCATCCACGACAATAGGTTATATCCTGCCTGGAGGTGGTGGTGCTTGCTAGGAAGACCAGGAGCCTGGTAGAAGGGCCGTTGCAGAAATGGGGCAGTCTGCCTGGCAGGGGAAGCAGAAGCGCAGTATGAGCAAAAGCAAATGATGGGCTGACTGGCCCTGCTCCTGCCCAGGGAGTGGTGGGTGTCTCTGCGCCCCCTCCACTTTGAGCTGTGGCAGGAACATAGTCACGGTTCACAGGCTGGTTTTTGAGCAGCCCAGCTTTGGCTGCAGGGGTTGAGAGATGTAAATCCATCCAGGACGGAAGGGAGACAGGAGTAGGTTTTGATGGATCCAATGCAAATAAGCATCCAGGTTTCTTCTAGCAACCTCATTGCAGAGAAAATATTCCCAGGTCACTGATTTCAACCAGAGACAGCAGAACATATTATATTAATCTTTCACTGAGCATTCGTAGTTAACTTTGAATCTGTTTACACCAATGCAGCCTTCAGCTATTCCCCACATTCATGCCTGCAGTCTCCAGGGTGCTTTGGATGAAACTTCCCTCTGTACCATTTCCCTTTGTGCAATTGAACAAGCTGTTTATTATTCAAATAAACAGCTTGTGCTGTTGTGATCCATTTGTTGCCCATCGGGAACCAACAAACAGGGGAGACAGTTGGGATACAGCCAATCCGTCAGCCTCTGATGTGCAAATTGTATTTGGGATTATAAGAGTGCCAATTCCTTCTACGTACAGACCAGCAACACGAGGTGTGTTTGCCTGGACCGTACACTGTTCATAGCAGTGAGTTACAAAAGATCGCGTGGAAAGAACGAATGTATTTGTGAAATGTCAGCTCTCCCGGTGCAGTGGGAGACGCAGCCTGCAAGACTGTGGTACTTGGAGGTAGGGGGAGGTTAATTTTTAGGTTTCTCCATCCTTCTCCACAGCTGCAAATTCAGAGGGTCCAAATGTGTGCCTACCTCCACTGTCAGGAGAAGCAGGCCTCCGAGGGTGTATGAAGCTCAAGAATAGATAATTGGTAAAATAACTTCAGGAAACTGGATAAAAATGAGTTCCTGCCCAGTGTGATGCTCCCTAAGGCTTCTCCCTCTCTCTGCTTTCTGTTTGATGAATCTCTCTGAAAGTTTTTGAATGGGAGGCAAACACTTAAAATGTGACATTTCTTGGCAAATGTCTGCCCTGTAATCTGCATTAAAGCAGGGAGAGGGATGCTGCTGGTCATCAGCAAGTCGAGTGGCTAGGGAAACTGGCAGCCGGGCTGTACGTGCATGCAAGTAAAGATGCCCAGTCTCCCCTGCGCAGACTGCGGTTCGGCCGTCATGTTAAAGCAGGTCAGACCTGGACAGGGAGACTGCAGCAGCAGCACTGGGAACAAAATCAGCTGGTTTCCCCAAGTGAAAAAACCACCCTCAAAATACTCCACAAAAACCAGCAGCCGTGCCACTATGTGAAATGAGCTCCGGTGTCACCCACCCCTTCCCGGGGCGGCAGAACTGCATGATGTCGGGTACCCCCAGGGCCCATCCAGGACGGTTACCTAAGGGAACAAACTGGCAGTTAGTTGCGTCAGGGTCAATGATCCAACAGGGACAAGTAGCCCCAGGGACATTTGATACTGAAGGGCTTTTTCATGGCTGAGGAACTGTGTAGCTGCCTGCAGTATGAAATCATTCTGTACAAGTCTCTTCGCCAGCTGCACGTGAAGTAACTTGCAAGCAGGTTTTAGGGAGGTATGGCTTAAAAGCTATGTGTGTGACAAGTTAAATGCCTTCATTCCTTGAGAATTTAGTGCCAAAACATGTCTCAGGATCTTGGTGAACATGCCTGATGTCCTGCTAGGACAGACCCCAGCAGATAAATGCTCTGGAACAAGAATATGTTGCCGCAGAGAAGCAGCACTAAGCTAGTTCATAGCTTCTTTCAGATGTCACTAAATAGATAATATCACGAGGACAAAAATTAGCTACTTTTAATGTGGGGTACCCCAGATTAGGAATTTTTAGCCACGCTTAGCACCAGTGACCCATGGGTGAGATCCCCCGGGGTTTCCCTGCTCTGCACCCTGCCCTCCCTCTGCTAAGGGTTTTGCATGCCCAGAGCACCTCACCTCCTGGCCACGGCTCTCTTAGGCAACCCAGGCACCATGGTTTGGAGGAGCTTCTGGAACTGTTTTACCATGGAGCTGATACCTTCCAGCAGTCCCCACAGCTTCTTCAGCCTGCAAAAGCAAAACAAACGGGCAGATTTTAATGACCGGTAAATGCAGGAGAAGGGGGAGGGTGTTAATGGTGAATGCACACTGTTATACTCTTTTTCATAACCAAGCGATCCTTTGGTGTTCCTGCTAGCCATACCCACTCTCCCTGAGAGCTCGCCTTTAGGGAATACCAAATCCTTCTGCAGAGGAAGGGGATGCCGCTACGCCTGTTTATGCAGCAGGCGTGCAGCAGCTTGCCCTGGTCTGTAGAAAAGGAGAGACTCGCTGCCAGCCCGTGCTGCCCCGTGTGTTTCCCATGGAGCTGCCATCTGAAGGATGCTACGGCCCATTGCATACCCCGATGCTGGGCTTGCAGGGACGCCTGTGTGCTTTGTGCTAATCTTGCAGCGTGTCCCTTCAGCTGTTTCGCCACTGCTGAAGGCATAACCACTGGTTTCTGTATCACTCTCAGCTTCGATGCCTCTACCAAAGTGTTCTTACCCCTTGCTGACAAAAGCTGGCAGCCTGTATGGCTGCAACAGGACCTTTGACAGTGGATTCTGCAGTCCATTCACCTGCTCCTTCCTCCACAGAGCCAAGCCTGTGCCCATGAATGACAACACAGAAGTAAATAAAGACCAGTAATTAGAAATAACCCAATAAATGCAATAATTCCTCTTGTCCAGCAACTCTTGCTGCAGCTCAGCCTGTAGGTACTAAAGCCCAGGCCAAGATCCAGCTTGAGCCGCTCTTACAAAGCCTCTTTGCAAACGGCTACTGCAGATATAGAAATATTTACTACAATAAATACCTCACTAATGTCTTAAATATAATACTTCTCCTCTCAAAGACTGCAGCAGCCCTCCGTGGCCCCAGCCACCCCCAAAACCCAAGATCAGTACCCCAAATCCTCTACCTGGCAGGAAGCAAGGAGCCACACGCTGCGGTATGCTTTTGCGTAGGCTAGTGAATGTCCCGTTGGACTGTGTAAAGTCGTTCTTCCCACACATGCTGGCGAAGCGGAAATTGCCATCGAAGTAGTTAAAGCCAAAGGCATCTGTGAGACACGAAAAGAAAGGGCTGATGTTTGGCCGGTTGCATCGGCCATGCAATGCCGATGGGCAGTGGGTCATCTTCCAGGCTGCCCTTCGGGTCTTGGGGTAACACTTACTGTTCCTGTACAGGAAAAGGGCCGTGTCCTGGTACCCTTGGGAGAAAATGTCATTCAAGACCTGCAAGGAGAAACACGTGAGGTCACTAAAAAGCCTTCCATCCAGGCACCGGCAGGATCTATCCAAGGCTGTTTGACCACGGAGGGTTGGGATGGCCCATTTGGGAAGGCAGCAAGCACAGACTGGTTTCCAGCTACCAAAGCACTGGTCCTTTGCAGGTTGTCAAACCAGGGTGGACCCCATCCCAGGTTGGCCACCCATTCAGCAGCGTCCACCAAAAAAATGCACTGCCCCTGAAATCTGATTAATTAACGATGGAGACTGAGCTGAACCTTAAAGCGTGGGAAGGCAGGTCCAGCATTAATTAGTTTTAACCAAACCAAAGCTGGGGAGAAGACCTGGCGGGCTTACCATGGTGCTAGGCGGAAAGAGAGCATAGCTAATCCTGCAGAGGTTTTCTATCGAGATCTGAATGCTGCCGTTGAAGATCTGGAAACAGAAGAAGATAGCGGGACAATCCCGCGGACAGATATCGAGCTCTCCCGTGAATGGGGACACGGTGATCACGGCTTCTTCCAGGCTGGAAACAGGCTGCAGGCTGGTGAATCCTCCATCAACGTATCGCTGAGGGGGAATAGCAGAGGGAGGGTTTGCTCTGAAGATTGCTACAGCGTGCGCGTGGGGGCAGCGTCACCGAGAGGAAAGCAAGCAGCTGCAAAGGCAACATCCCCTGCCGCGAGCCAGTCCCAGCATGTCCTCTCTTCCCACTTGCAACAGCATTTCTTCCCACCCCTTGCTCTTTATCCTGGCCTTTGCCAGCTCCTTCTGCTGCCCTGCCTACAACACCCAGCCGGCTCCTCCACCAGGTGCTGTAATGCACAGCAGTTATTAAAATAGAAATATAATTCTTTTAATTCACAAAGCTTTGTAAAGTTGTTTTGACAGTCATTAGCCAGTTCAAACATCCCTGAATTTACATTGTCGTATAAATTTCAAGTCCTGAGATCAAGCAGGAGGGCTCCCGCATTTAATAATTGCCTGCAAAGCCCTGGAGGATTACCCACTGGGCAAGGAAAATGTCATTTGCTGTATTCCGAGAAGAATCTGAATTTACCACCCACCTCAGTGGGATTTGAGGTTGCAAGGACTGCAGCTGACCGAATTAAATGCTCATGAGATAACAGTGCAGAGGAGCCTCACGCAGCAATGCCCCCGAGCTCTGGGTCCTGCAAACATTATGCACTTTGTGGGCAAGCCCTGCAGTCCGGGAGATCTGACCTGACAGCCAGGTACAGACATCCGAGGACTAAATAGGCTCAATCAGTGCAGACCAACAAGAGTCAAGGAAGGATCCTAGCTCTATCCCAGCTGCAAATCCGGTATCGTGGCTTTGTGGGCTTTGACACACAAGCGGGTCACGATGCATCAGCTGCTGCGTGGTCCATCTGCACATGCTTCACCACCACGCTGCTGTGCTCCTCCTTCACTGAGGGTCAGCAACAAGCCAGCCCAAATCTGTTGACTTCACTGCGGTGTTTCACAGAGTATGAATAAGGACATGGTTGGGGGAGGATCCTCCCACAAACTTGCAATATTTCAGCCATGCAGGTCTGCACCTGAGCTAATGGAGACATCTGCACTGCAGACAGATCCTGCCCAGGATAAATGGGTTGTGTGTCAAAGTCCCGAGTGTGGGCGTCCTCTCATCTCGCTTTGGAGATCTGCAAGGCAAGGTCTAGTCATCCAGGCTCTGTCCGTAGGAGAGGCCTCTCCAGATGGCAATTCCACCCAGCTATCATCTTAGGATGGGATGAAGGACAAGCTAAAAGGCTTTATCATCCTCCATTAACTAAAGAAGCAGCCTAGACGTATATATCCCTCTCTGCTCAAGGGAATGTAAAGTTCAAACCCAAGAACCTACTGCTGGGAGCATATGTGTTATTGGAAATATCACTCACCACACCTCGGTAGGATGGCGGGATGAATCCACAGTAGATAGGAAGAAAGCAGCTGCAGAGGAGAGCCTGGGGGAGGAGAAGTAAATGTTCCTGTCAAAGTTCTCCTGGACAAAAGCTGTTGACTGGGTGTCTGCAAATTCAGGCTTGACAAATCGTCTGGAGCCAGGCTGTCAGTACCACCTGGACTTCGCACTTGACTGTGTCAAGAAAGGTTCCAAGAAGGGGAAAACATCTCATTTCAATAAAGTTGAAACACTTCTCTTGAGAAGGGCATAGCACTTCATTTTTTATTTTTGTAGCTGCCGGCAATATTAGAGTTGTATATCTATATATCACTGTCCAAACACTGCCCTTTGACGGTGGCAAGGTGAAGCTTTGAGGTCATTTTTCATATTTGTGGGGTTTTGGACCAAACCAAGGCATCCTCACAATGTGTTTTCATTCTGCTTGGATTTTGTCAATGATAAAGCCACCGCTGGGCCATTTGCAACCATTTTCCACCAATCTCATCAGCTGGGAATGAGCATCCTGGGCTCCTGGGTTGACCTAGGGCAGGCACCACGGGGTGAACTCCAACATCTCCATGGACTTGACATCCTCTACTGTCTCCCTGGGACAAGCAAGCCCACAACCTCATGGTCACCTCTGTTAGGGTTTTACCCTGGGATTCTTTCCCCAGCAGCTAATTTACTGGTTAATCAGCTGCTTCTTTGGCAGCACAGACGCTTTGCCCAGCTCTTTCCTCCCAGGAAAGTGCTGAGGCAACAAGGAAAATTACTGTTGGCCGAGGAGAGACCTGTCCAGAATGCTGGGAGGTCATGTTAACATTAACACAGCTCTTCGCAGGGTCGTTAGCACTTGTAGAGCTGGCCAACATGTCGGCATCAGCTTTTTGAGGCTGGAAACAAACCTTCTGCTTTTTTACCATGATTTATTCCTGCCTGACTCTGGACCTAACATCATCTTCCTCCCTCCCTCCAAGCCTCATGGAGCTCACTGTGGTGGGACCACGGCTCTGGCAGAGCTTCCTGACACTCTCTCCATCTCGGGTAGAAAACAGTGCGGTTAAAGACATCAATGCCTAGGTATCTCCACCCCAAGCAGTAGGTAGAGATCTTCCTACAGCATCAGAGGAAGGTCCCTTTACCTGAATGAGCTCCTCTTTCGAGCTGAACTCAGATGCCATAACGTTTTGGCCATCCGCCACCCGCGTGAGCGAGATGTGCAGCCGCCCCGAAGCCAGCTGGTAAGAGTCCTCTGGTAGCATCCGCTGCAAAACAGTCCTGATATTCGCCAGCAAGCTGCACTTGGGAGAGAGAGGGCCCAGGGTGGTTTTCCTGACTTCCTTTGCCATGGCAAAGAAAAATTCCTTCAGGTCATCTGACACCGGGGGGGAGGAGGGGGGAAGACAGAGAGAAAGTCAATATCCCTGCTGCCCTAACAGTTATATTTTTAATCCTATTTTTTAACACTCCTCACAAATAAAGCCTCTTGCAGCCCTGTGCGTGACCCCAGGATGATACTGCTGCTACAATGGGGGACATTGCGGCAGGACAGAAAGGGGCAGATCAGCCCCGTGATGTCCTCAAAGGACAATGTATTGCTGAGCACGATCCCACTGGTGAACTCTGTCTGCACCGGAGATGGGTGCTCAAGATGTGCCTGGCCAGGGATTAGGGAAAGGCTCCAAAGAGCCCCGGGAGGGGGGACGCAGGTGCAGACACCGAGTTACCTGTCCCAATGTGACTTGCACAACACGTTCCCACCTTCCACCTCTGATTTCACACGTGGGCAGCCCCAGGCTTCACGGGGCAGCTGGGACGGCTCAAAGGTGAGGATAAGGGGCAGATCCCCACCTCCTCTGCTTAGGGCTTTCCTGCAAGCCGGGCGCCCTGGCCCCACCGTGCTGGGACTCCCCACTCATCTGAGCTCTGCCAGTGACCTTCCAGACGGTGTTAATAGTCATTACATGCATCTGCAGGTTCCAGAAGCTGGATTAAAGGAGCAGAGCTGCAGACCCCTGCCGAGGGCTCAGGAGTCACCAGGTTTTAAAGGTTGCGCAGTGACGGGGGGAAGAGGGGTGCAGCAAACCCCGCAGTCAGCCTGATCCCAGGGAGGGAGCTTGGTCCCCTTTGCTAAAACGGGGAGCTCGCTTGGGGGAATACCCCACCTTGAGTCATTAAACTCTTGCAGCAAAAAGCTTATCCAGCTCCCCAGTGCTGCAAAGAGCCATCCTTGTGCCCAGGTGGGCTCCCCAGGACCCTGCAGCAGCACGAAGCCACGGGCTTGCCTTAGCACCATGGCTTTGTAAGGAAGGGCAAAGGTTTCCGGGCTGTCTCGTGAGATTGCTTTAAAAGCATGGACAGACAGATGGATTAGATGGAGTGTCCCGAAGGCAACTGGAGCAACACAGGTATTAAGAGGGGTTATAAATGTTTGAGCAGATGTTCAGGCCATGTGACATGATGATTAATGCTCAGTGGGTTCATGCAGGGTCCTCAGGGATGCCGGAAGAGCTGGGGACACCCCAGGCAGGTGATGCACCCGCCAGCATTATCCGACTGCTCTGTGTCCTGGAAATGGGGAAAAACCTGGAAAAACTGCCCACAAGCTGCCGGGTAGGAGGTGAGAGACAACCCCACCTTTGGGGGCTTTGGCTCTGGACGGGACTTTGACTCTGAGGGATGACCCTGGCATGCAATGCCGTGACTGTTCCTGCCTGCACCAGCTTGCTGGTGACAAGCACGTGCCCAGGAGGTAACTGGTGGGGTGGCAGAGGACAGCCTGGCTCACAGAGCTCAGAGCTCCTCACCCAGCCCGGGTCAGGGCAGGGGCTGGGTACACAACCTCAGCCACCCCATGGGACACCCCATCAGGAGCCAAGCACACCTTTAACCCTCTTTTTGCCCCAGTCCTCCCCAATGTGAATTTGACAGAGTTTGTACCACACTCAATGTCCTTATTAGAAACCCAACCGGAGTCATCACTACCCAAAAGGTCTTTTCTTCCCCTGGGGAAAATGTTTTGGGCACAAGATCATCTCAGCACCTCTAATTGGATGGTGCCTACCACCCCCAGTGAAGCAGACCCCCATTTCAACACTGGTGCCCACGGCAAGAGCAGTTACCAAACTGATTTATACCTGCTGGACAGCCCCAGCTCCATCCAATTACACCAGCGTGAGGAATCAGAGAGGAAAGTTTTGGGGCCCTTGCTGATTTGTAGAGGAGTTCATCCCCATATGGGCAGAAAGGTTCCTTTCTGCTTTGTCTAAATATATTTGCCAAAGTTTTGAATTATTTTTAGTT